>NC_089228.1:48303086-48621748 GCF_963924675.1 Phocoena phocoena | reverse complement strand
CATTCTGTGCTTCCTCACCCCAAGGGGAAGGCCTGTATGTGAACCTGCTGGAGCCAGAATTCCATAACAGGAACTCCCATGATATTTATCAGCACGGGGTTGGCCAGGACCTCTCTCCTGGGCTTGGTTGTCAGTGGATGATGGGTGATGCCTGTAGATGGGAAATAGCTGCTAAAGTCCAGCAGACCCCTTCCCAGCTGCAGTGCCCTAACCTTGCTGGTCCATTATACATGGAGCAAGCCTTGCAGAAGTAGCACACACTGTTGGTGCCCACCCATAACCTCTCAGCACTCATCTCCACCACACACGCACTGGACAGCTCCCAGCACCTGCCTCTCTGCCTGAGGCTTTTTCTGGCCACACCCCCCCCCTCACCTGTGCACATAGGGCAGGTGCCAGGGATTTAATGCCCCCTCCCCGCCCCCCAGCAGGCCTCAGGAGTCAGTGGATCAGCTCCCATGGCCTCAGTTAGGGAGACTGGGGTTGGTGCTCAACGCTGCCTCCCAGAGTTCCCTGGCCAGACAGAGCCCAGCTGCCCACAGCCCTGACCTGCTGGATCACGTGCCCTGATTGCCTGCCTTCCTCCCTGTCTCCCTTCTCCACTCCCCACTCATGTCTTTGTGGGGGGAATACAACTGAGACCATAGGGCACTGGGATGCCATACAGGGACCAAAAACAGAGCTGAGGGTAAAAAGGTGCAGAACGGAGACCTGTTGCAGGGAGGGGAGACACCCGCTGTGGGCGGGCTGTGCTGACCAGTGTCCCCTCCTCTCTTCCTGCACAGCGGCAACATGGAGCGCTCAGAGTCCCTGCATGACAACACCCTCACGCTGACAGTGCCGCTGATGCACGAGGTGGACACATCCATCACTGGGTGAGTAGCCGGGACACATCTGCCTGGAGCGGAACACTGTACTTCTCTTATGTTTGCTTGTGTAGCCAGGAGCCAGCAGCTCTGCCACTTCCGCTTCTGCCCAGCTTTGAAATGCAGGATGAAGCTTTAGCTGCAGTGACTCATGTCCTCCTCCCTGATTTTCTCCTCTTTCCCAGCTACCCACCCACCTGGTAGGTAACACAAGAAGTGTGATGACAAATATAAACCCCATAATTTCTTTGAATATTCTGTACATCTTTCCATGCATCTCTTCCCAGTGCCCACCCCTCCAGAGTGTCATAGGATAGGAGGCAGCTTGATTCCTGGGATTAAAATCTTAGCCAAAGGCTCCTGGGCCAGAGGTTACGACCAGATGCATCCCAGTGCCCTGGCTGGCTCCCAGGAAGCCTGGGCTGCTTTCTGATTAGCCTCGAGTCACCGCTGACTTTGCGTGTTTCTGACCCTTCTGCAGAGCCAGCAGGCAGGGCCGATCACAGCAGGCCCACCATCTGCCTGGCTGAAGTCCTTGGCCACTCAATGCTGCTGGCATTGTTGGAAAGCAGGGCTGCAGGCAGGCACCCAAAACAACCCGGGGTGGTTTTCAGCCAAAACCCAGGCCTGGAAAAATGAGAAGTCAGTTCCTGTTTCCGGCTTCAGAAACAGAGCACATACTTCTTTGATAGTGGAAAAAGGATTTGCACAATTAGTTTAGATCAAATGAGGACCTGTTGAACCCTTGCCCCACAGGCAAGCTGAACTTTCTGGAGGTTCAAAGTTTCTCATTTTTCAGTTTTCAAGTGCTTCTGGGTCCCGGCCTTGGCTGGAAGTAGAAAAGTTAATGCGTTGCAGAAGGAACCATCCCTGCAAAGCTCCCCCACTCTGCTGGGTGTCAGGAATGAGTCTCCGGTGGGCGTTCCTGCCTCTTGGCGTTTTTCATCACGTTCTTTAGACATGAGGCATTGGTGGAATATATTTGCAAATTAACACAGATTTGCCTCTGTTCATGGCTCTATTTTTAACCCTGTAGTTTATTTACTTGTCTCCTCAGAGGCACAGTGAGAATATCCCCAGGACCAAGCCCCGTCCTTGGGGGATGAAAGAGAAAACACAGGCTCACTTGATCCCGTTGTCCAGCCCTCAGAGACCTCGTTGTGAGGTGTTAACAGCACCCCCCCACCCCCGCCAGCCCCCTCTCCCCCTGCCGACGAAGCCATCAGTTAAACAAACGAGTGAACCGCTGATACTTCCAGGAACATAAGACGGGACTCATTTAAATGAACCAGCTCTTGCCATTGGGTGGTACTGGGAACTCACTGCAGTTCCAAACTCTAATATACGTTAAGTTGAAAATAGGTGAACTGCTATCCATTCAGACTTGGTACCAAAAATCTTACGTTATTGTGTTTAGGCAAGTGAGCAGCTTCTAGAATCTCCTCTAGAATCCATTGCTTGTCTGAGAATTTAAGTAAGTCTGGCTTTGTCTAATCTTGGGGTTTGTTTTTGCGGGCAACGTTGAAAGCATCACTACAGAATGAACCGGAATTCTTAATCACATCTTACGTAGCCAGTGTTTGAAATCTGAAGAAAAAAGGCTATCACTGAGAGGACTCAACTTTTAATACCTAATTCCTAGTAATTTTGGTAGTCGGAAAATCTTTATTTTTTTTAAATGAATTTGTCACAGAGTGGGGCTTAGGATGCCAAATATATAATTCATTTAAATTGTCATACTCTTTTTCAATCCACAAAATGTTTTTCAAATGACAAAACAGAACCTGCATAATTTTATAATCCAGTTTAAAAAAAAAAACGGAAATCAAAGCTACCATTGTCTTCCTCCTCATTTTAGAAATGTAATCCTGGTACATGTTTGTATACGTAGCTTATTGATTTCACCTAAGATGACAAGACATTACTGGAAATGTCTGTTTACAAAGCGTAGGTCTGGCTGTGTCCATTTACAGGAGAGGGAAGGAGCGGTTCCAGAAGGGAACGGTTTGGTGGAGGACACTGTGGGGAGCCAGGTTCTAGATTAAATAGGGACAGATATTTGGGTTCTCAGGGTAACAGTGACCCTGGGTTGGGATGACAGATTTCATGCTTTCCTCTTTCAGAATCATGTTTCCAACCTCCTTTGTGTACGGCGAGTCTGTGGACGCATCCAGCTTCATTCAGCTGGAAGACCTGGAGTGTCATTTCCAGCCTCTCAACGTCACTCTTCAGGTATCCACCCCTGGAGACCTTCTCTGTCACTGGGGACCAATGGAAGGGCCCAAGGGATGTGCCTTCTATGAAAGACAACGAAAGGGCCAGGCTCCTTCCAAGAGAAATTCTTCCCAGCCTGGTTGGCTGGAGCAGTGTGTGGTGTGTGTGTGTGTGTTTTCCATAATTACACACAGAATTAATCCCTTTGCTGTGTGGTACTCTGCTGTGTAGACCCCTCTGCTCTTCAGTATTTGGAGAGAGAGCTGCATGAATGCTCTGAATGCTGAGGCCAGGCCAGCATCCCTGCCCAAATGGCCCCAAAGGACCCCTTTCAGTTCTCCATCATTCTTCACATTGTGGACAGGGCAGCCTCAAGGATTTGCCATGTCCCCTTAATCCTGGACTTCTCCACACTGACTCAGCCAGGAGCCCAGTCCTCCCACAGAGGGACAGCCTTTCAGAAGTGGGGTTTTACAAGAGCAAAGCAGTGTGAGCGATGGAAACTCCCCCAGGGGAAACATGCTGCTCTCCCAAAGAACAGGGCTGGCTCTTCCATCACATAAGCACTGTGTCCAGCAGGTCCACTCGGTGTGGACTGTGGACACCGTGAAGGACAGCATCCCTCTGGAAGCCAGGGGTGGGCATACTTTTTTTGCAAAGGGCCAGAAGATAAGTATTTAGGCTTCGCGGGCCAGCAACTATGCAACTCTGCTTCTGTAGCATGGAAGCAACCATAGGCCATGCACAAACAAAACTGTAGCTGTGGGCACTGACATTCGAATTTCATATCATTTTCACATATCATGACATGTTCATCTTCTTTTGATTTTTTTTCCCAACCATTTAAAAATATAAAACCGGGCTTCCCTGGTGGCGCAGTGGTTGAGCGTCCGCCTGCCGATGCAGGGGACACGGGTTCGTGCCCCGGTCCGGGAAGATCCCACATGCCGCGGAGCGGCTGGGCCCGTGAGCCATGGCCGCTGAGCCTGCGCGTCCGGGGCCTGTGCTCCGCAACGGGAGAGGCCACAACAGTGAGAGGCCCGTGTACCGCAAAAAAAAAAAAAAAAAATATAAAACCATATTAGCTAGCAGGCTGTACAAAAGCAGGTGGCGGGCCAGATCTGGTGTACAGGCCATCATTTGCTGAGCCCTGCTCTAAGCACAGACCCTTCAGGCCAGTGCTGTTCAGCAGGAGGGTCTTTGAACACAAAGTTAGAGGGACAGAGCATCATCCAGGCATTCTCCTCGATTGACAAATGCGGGAAATGTAGGCCCAGGGGGTAGAGGACATGCTGCAGGGCACAGAGCTGGGAGCAGCCGGGCTGGGGCCAGGACTGGGCGGGCATTGCCTGGACACCCCTGTGTAGCTCAGCACCTGCCAGGAGCTGGGGATGAAGTGATGAAGACAGTGTACCATAATCCACATCCCACATCTCTCCAGCTCTAGCTCCCGAAGCCCTCCCCTGCCTCCCGTCCACCCTTCCCCACGGAGAAGATGGTTTCCCGCTCTGGCATCTGCTGCTATGGCCAAATAATTAAAATTTCTTTCCCTGTGGCCACTCCTGGGTGGACCAAGGGGATGACAAATAAAGATGGGGTGAGGGTCTAGAGAGGGAGGCAGTGAAATATTTGTGGTCTCTCACAAACAATGGTCTTCCTTTCTCCAAAGCATTCTCCCAGGCAAGAGGCCTCCAAAGCCATGATAAATAGCACACATCCCAGCTCAGAGAGGAGGTGCCTGCCGGCCAGCTAAGCCCCAGCTGTCACACTCTGTGTTTGATTTACAGGGAAAAAGGGAAAGATGAGGTTAGCCTTTCTTTTGAGACCTTAGAGTGATTGCTGGGAATAGGGCCTCAGTGGTTCTGAATTGCTTCTCAGAATTAGTTTCCTTTTCTCCGTTGCTTTTTTGTAATTGGATAGAAAACAGATAAAGGCCAGATGGAGTTATTTCATTTTACTTAAATCATTTTAATTACTTACAAATTAAGTAAGTTTAGTTACTTAAACCAAACTTTTGGAGGTGTCTTACAATAAAATATACAGTCAAAAACATTGAGAAGGATTCAAATGACACATCATGTAATGAAAAGGGTATATGCAGAAATTAACACTGTAAAGTAACTATACTTAAGTAAAACAAAATTTTTTTTAAAAGAGGGTATAGATGTTGAAAGGAGAAGGCAAAAAAGAATAACAGTTATAGAAAAACGTATTCAAAAGATATACAAAATGTTCTTTTCCCCCTCTTTAAAAAAAGAAAGAAATCTGAGGGCATGTGGTTACATCATGTTTCTCTGAATGCATTTTTGCAGGGAGCTTAAAGTTTCGTATTCAGGCAAAGAGCTTTCTTCTTGTATCCTGATGTAGATACAGGCTAGGGAATAGGGGCACCAGAAATGAGTGATTGGCATGACCCTTGTGATTATCAGTTGCCTGAGGAAGTACATAGCATTCCGTTCAGGATTAAGAAAGTTGGCTGGATCTGAAAGATAGATAGTGTGTGTCATTGATTGGAAGGAAATCCTCTTGTGTTAGCAAAGCTGACAGTTTCCTGGAGAATTCTCTGACAACTAATATTCTGGTATAACTGTCATTATTCTGACCATCCTGCAGGAAAGCCACTGACCAGGTTGATGGTGATAGTGACCCCCAGAAAAAGGTAGAGATAGTGGGGGAGAATGGGGTCACGGATATGGGTAAAATTCTATGTTTCCTTATTCTGGCAACATCCTTCCTGAAGAAAAGCACAAGTCTTTCCATATAAAGATATTTTTTCTGTGTCTTTTCAAAGCTAATATTCAACAAGCTGCGTCATTGTTTAAAGACTCCACTGCAAATGCTGATGGGAGAAAGGCAGAGATATTAGTCTTGGACCTGGTTTCAAAGTTTCATCAGAGTTTTCTTAACAGAGATGTAATAATTTGTTGACCATTGATAGTTGGCTGTTTGGGGTTTTTTTGCATCATCAGTCATTTCCCTCACCTGAAAAATGATGAAAAATAATACAGATGTTACACAAGAACATTTGCAGAGAGTCAGACGTTAAGACATTTGTTAAAAATAAATAAGGTAATATAAGCTCTCCCATCCATCTGGTTTTGATGGATGAAATCATGCAAAACAAAATCATCATTTTCTTTTCTTCCCCCCACTTGTGCTTTAATTGAAATTTCCCAGACAGGTCAATAGGTTTCTCTTCAATTCTGTGCTCTCACGTTTCACTTCAAATTAGCTATTTCCATCATGGTTGGAAATTCCTTCCTTTTCTTGTGCCTTAGGGTTGTTGTTATGGGTGAATTGTGTTCTTTCTGAATTAAGAGTTGCCAACAACTGCTCATCCACTCAACCATTTTTTGTGTCTGTTCTCTGAAGCAGATCTCACTATTGCAAAAAACGAAAACATGCTTTTCTAGGGAAGAGCTTGCTGGAGCTAGATCCTTATACGTTCTGTCAAGTGTGAAGACCCGGTGACTTGTCCAACCCGTCTCCTGGCTCTGCCCTTCTGACCTCAGCTTCAGAGATGCCCTGAATCCCTGAATTCTCTCTTTAGTCCCCAGGCCACCAAGCAGTGTTTCATTTCTTCCTCTCTCTTGCTCCTACCCATCTTTTTTTTTTTTTTTAATAATGTCTCATATACATTATTGATACTATGTATAAAATAGACAATTGATGGGAACCTACTGTGTAACACAGGGAACTCTACCTAATGCACTGTGGTAACCTAAATGGGAGGGAAGTCCAAAAGGGAGGGGTCATCTGTATGTGTATGGCTGATTCACTTTGTTGTGCAGCGGAGGCTAAGACAACATTGTAAAGCAACCGTACTCCAATAAAAATTAATTTTAAAAAATAACAACATCTTTGAGACACATACCTTAGAGTTTACCTGTTTAAAGTACGCAATGCAATGACTTTTTCCACAATTCTGTTTATACAGAGTTGTGCAGCTGTCACCATAATCTAATTTTAGAACATTTTCATCACCCAAAAAGAAACTCCATACCCATTAGCAGTCGTTCCCTGTATTAGTCTCCTATTGCTGCTGTAACAAATTACTGTGAACTTTGTGCCAAATTTATTATCTTACAGTTCTGGAGGACAGAAGTCTGAAAAGGTTTCATTGGGCTAAAAGCAAGGTGTCAGCAGGGCTGCATTCCTTTCTGGAGGTTCTAGGGAAGAATCTGTTTTCTTACCTTTTCCAGCTTCTAGAGGCTGCTGCATTCTTTGGCTCGTGGCCCCTTTCATCTTCAAAGCCAACAATGGCCAGTTGGATCTCTTTCACAATACATCTCCCTGATTCTGACTCTGTCTCCCACTTCCCTATATAAGGACCCTTGCCATTACATTGCACTCACCTGGATAATCCAAGATCATCTCTCGATTTTAAAGTCAGCTGACTAGCAACCTGAAATCCCCCTTGCCATGTAATGTAGTCAGTTTCCATGGATTAGGACACGGACATCTTTGGGAAGCCATTCTTCTGCCTGCCACACTCCTCATTCCCCCTTCCCCCCAGCCCTAGGCAACCACTAATCTGCTTTCTATCTCTACACATCTACCCATCTCTTTTACTCTCCTTCATCTTCCATTTCTTCCTTCAGTTTCATGTTCAGCCTTTGCTCCATCTCCTTTCCTGTACGGTCTTTTTGTGGCCACCATCTTTTCTCTCATTTCTCAGGAGATAATGGGCTGCTGGAAACAGAAAATAAGGAGGACTGTGGTGGGAATGAGAGGGGTAGAGTTTACAGGACCAAATGCTGGGAAAGAAAAGAGGTGCACAGGTGTCATCAAACAGTATTAGCAAGTGATAAGCTGTAAGTTATGGAGAAACCAAACCAGCTAGATAGTATAGTAAAACAGCCCTTTCTGTAAGTTAGGTCATTTGGTTTGGGGACAACCCACTTTTTCTTTGAGGGTCTCAGTTACCTCAAACTGTAAAAGGAAAGGCATTGGACCAGATAAGTGGTTCTCAAAGTATGTTTCCTGGGCCAGCAACATCAGCATCTCCTGGGAACTCATTAGAAATGCAAATCCTTTAGCCTCCACCCACCCCCTCCCAACCAGACCTACAACTGCAGAAACTCTGGACATGACCTTGCCCCCAATCTATGTTTTGACAAGCCCATCTGATTGTTCTGATATGTGTTAAAGTTTCAGAAATACTAGTCTAGATTATTTCTGAATCCCCACCAAGTGTAATAGTCTATGAGTAAATTTCCAGGTGTGTAAAAAGAAATATAATTTTTAGCTGGAAGAATACAAGAAAATGCTAAAGGGAAAGAAGATAATTTGAAGGTTTGGGGATGTTAAATGCATATTTGAAAAATTTCTATTTCATTGAAATCTCTCATCATTTGATATTTCACTTCACTTCAAGTCATGAGCTTCTGTATCCTTCCGTATCTCTGTGTATCATTTCAAAGGATTTTAGAGTATATATTGCAGGACGTGAAATGAAGATCTCTGTTTCTATTAAAACTTGCCGTGTGTGTCTCATACCCACAGGTCTATAACACTGGGCCAAGCACCCTTCCTGGGTCATCTGTCAGCATCTCTTTCCCCAGTCGTCTGTCACCTGGAGGAGCTGAGATGTTTCATGTGCAGGAGATGGTGGTGAGTTCTCATTTGTTTTCACACTTGCTTTCAGGCTCAAGCCAGCCCATTCACATTTTGTATTCCACCCAAGAGCCCAGAAAGGTTAACTCATTCTACCTTTGGAAACATACCTGGAGAAGCCAGGAGACCTGCAACACCTGGATTTCTACATTGAGACAGCTTGGTTCATGCCATGAGAAGACCTCTTTGGGGATGGGCAAGCGTCAGTTATGAACCTGACTTCTGGGATGGACTTTACTGGCTCTGGGAACAGCTGGCAACTGTCTGTAGTCTTGTGCGTATCTGAATGTGTTTTTCTAAGGGGAAGATCCCCAGCACTCATAAAGATTCTCATAGGGCCACTGATACCTGGAGGGTGAAGGATTCGTTCATAAGACAGAAGTATATGTTGAAACTCACGGTCATGTGCAGAATATGCCATTCAACTTGATCCTAAGTCAGCTGTAGATGATTTTCTCTCAACTAGGATATGATTGTTCCGCCCACCTCCTTGGCTTCTAGGACATCACATTACCTTGGCTTCTCCTTTGTCACTGGTTTTCTCCTCATCTCCCCAACTTCTACAGGGCCCAGGGTGTCCTTTTTACCATCCTTAATCTTAGAGATCTCCCCCAGACTCATGGCTTTATATTCAGTCTGTACTGATGACACTAGATGTTTCTCTCTCTAGCCCAGATCTCTCCCATGAATCCCAGACTTTGACAGTTAACTACCTTCAGGCCATCTCTACCTGGATGCCTAACAGGAATCTCAGTCTTCTGCACAGCTGAACTCTCAACAGTATCCCTTCAAACTTGCTTCCCCCCATGACCATCTGCATCTCAGCAAACAGCTACTAAGTCCTTCCAATTGCTTGAGTCACCCTTGACGCCTTTTCCCCACAGTTCACATCTGATCTGTCAGAAAATCTGATGTCTCTGCCCTCTCAACAAATCAGAATATTACCGCATTTGACCCTTCTACTGCCAGCACCCTGGCCCAAGGCACTGTCATCTGTCATCTGGGTTATTGCAGTGGCCCCCTCACTCAGGTCCCTGCTCCTGCCTTGGCACCCCTGCCATCTGTTCTTGCCCCCCCTGCCATCTGTTCTTGCCCCAGCAGCAGAGCCAGCCTTCCAAAATCTAAGTCAGGTCATGTCATCCTCTGCTCAAAACCCTCCAGTGGCTCACTTACCCCGCAGATTCTTCCAGCACCTCAGCCAGCCTCACAGCCTGTCTCTTGCCCCTCTCTGACCTCTCCTCCTCCTCCTCCTCCTCCTCGCCACTCTCTCTACTGCAGTCATCCTGCCTTCTTGCTGGTCCTAGAGCATGGCAGATATTCTCCCACCTCCTGAATTTTGCACTGGATCTTCCCTCTACCCAGCATGCCCTCCCCCAGAGAGCCACGTGACCTCCGCCCTCACATCCTCCCGGTGCTTACTCAGATATCACCTCCTCAGAGAGGCCCTCCCTGACCAGCCTTTGTCCCAGCACCCCTCATCCCCTTTTCCTGCTTGTGTTTCACCATCACCCTCATCACCAGCTGACATACCATGTATTTCCCTATTTGACCAGATTATCTGCCGCCTCCTGGCCCCATACAGTATAAGGATGGGGATTTCTGTCTGCTCACTGCTATATTTCCAGGGCCTCCTATATGCAATGCCTGGCATATATTATATGCTCAATCAATATTTGATATTGAACTGAAAGAAAAAACCCACAGTATAAAACAAAAGAAAGAGTCGTTTACTCTTTCTACATGAATTCAGGAAAAGTTTCATGGTGATATAAATCGCCTCAGTGTGCCTGAGAGTCTGGAGTGGCTGGGCGTGAGGGTGACCCCTCCTGGGAGGGAGGGTGCTTGATGGTTGAGAGAGTCACTACATAAGGAGAGGGAGTGTGGTCCACGTTGAAGGCACCACTGACTTGTTCCTTTTGCATGGGCACGTGAGGGACAGCTAGCCAGACAAAGGGACAGCCTCTCCATGGATAGCTTGAAAATCAGGGCAGCAAGACCCATGGCATGGGACACATCTGAGCCCACAGGAGGCTCAGAAAGCATCATGTGATGGTGATGATGGTCTCCTGCATTGCTGTCTTCTTGGGTCACATGGGCTGAAACCCTGGACCACGGGAAATGTTGAACGCAGAATATGTGCCCCTCTTGGCTTGCCTGCTTGGCCATCCCCACTGCTCACGGTATTCCATTCCTGCTCCACAAAGTGTCCGTGCCTGGGCGCTCTGCTGAAACAGCGGTAGAAAAGCCCCTGGTGTTCTGCACCTACAGCTACCACGGTTTGAGCTTAGCGTGAGGTTCCTGCCACCCACATGCTCCCATCTGCCTCCTTACATAATGTTCATCTCACCAGCCACTCCACCTTGTCCCCACAGCTAGGGGTGCTTTCCTCACAGAGCATGTTCTATAAGCCGTTCACATAAACATCTATAATGTTGTAGAGAAAAATGCTCCCCCATGGGCAAAATTATTTATTGAGCAAAACAGGAAATGTAAGTCACTCAGATTCTGAAAGTATCTCAGCACCAAGTCCACCCCCTTTTCTCTTTACTGATCATCCGACCGAGCAGGAGCCGCTCGAAAGGACTTTGGGACGTGTTTATAAATAGCTGGCTTGGCGGGAAGGCATGAGAAGTGGTTTCTCTGACGATTTGCAGAACTGCCTGACTGATCATCCAGCTGAGTGGACTCTTGAAAACCCAAGTGCTGTGAGCTGCCTGCATTCCGTTCTCTGAGTTCTCAGAAGCAGACCCTTTGGATTTTCAATACGGTACTGAGAATTTTCAAAAGTATGTAACAGAATTCTCAAGGACAGCCAAGCCTTTGCTTGGATACTCCAGCCCGTGTTGAGGCCCTTGGCATTTGTGTGGTATGGAAAATCAAACTCACTGGCAAATTCTCACTAAGCAAGTAGTGAAGCACTGTGTTCTCATGGACAGTCATCACTGGAGACCAGAATGATGATGAGACTAGAAGTGTAAAAGCCAGTGCATGATGGATGCAGTGATGAGGCAAGAGGCTGGTGGGCAGCACACCCTCTACCCTAAAGCCCACTGCGCTGAGAGCAAGGGCGTCCTGCAGCTCAGCCAGGTTCCCAGCCTCGGCCCCTCCCTTGCTCAGCAGCGCCCGTGAATGCCTACTGGGGCAGGTCATACAGCTCGTGACGTCCTCCACTCTGGCCTTTCGGGACTTTGAATAGAGTGGGGCTCTTGTTCTGGGTATTTAGGTGGTTTGGTGCAAGTCAGACTCACTCCTATTAGGAGAAACCAGTACTCCTTCCTTGTATTACATTAGGAGGGGCCCCTAAGACCTGGTGGCATCCCCCCATACCTCAGCCACCACCATCCCCTAGTCTTGGATAGGCCCCTGGGCAGCCAGGAGCCAGCTACCTCCTCAGCCAGCTGAAGCCCAGGAGCAGAGAGCAGACATTGAGAGAGGACGTATCTGCCATCCCTCCCCACACACCACGGGACCCTCAGATTGTTTCTCTCCCTTCAACAGTGCCCGTGGTATCCATCATCTGTATAGATTGCTGAGGGTGGGCATACTGGCTGACCCCACGGGTCTGAGCTATCACCCCACCTAAGGCCCCGACTCTGCAACACAGTTTTCTAACTGTTGGTTCAGAATTCATTCAGAAGTATCTGGGGCTGCAGCCAGGGTCCCTGGACAGGACAGGCCTGCCTCTACGTTTCACCAGAGAGTCTTTTGTTCTCCCGAAGTGTTTTTTTGAGGTCAAGCTGCCTGTGAGTGGAGAGTGTCTTTGCTCACGTGGGAGAGATTAGTATAGGAAGCCTAGTGCAGTGAGACTCCTTTCTATGTCCACCCAGCTGAGGTTCCTGATCTCCTTCCCTTAGAGCAAGTGTTCCGAGCCCCACCGCCCTGCTTGTGTTTTATTTAGAAACAGCCTTGGTGGTGGCCTGAGGAATGACCTGCAGTTTCCATTGCCTGCCACCCACTGGGATTGTGCCGAGTCCTGTGGGGACGCTCGACTCCCCACAGCACAGCCAAAGCATGGGCAGGCCACCACGATCCTAGAGACCATCAGGAGGCCTAGTAGGGAGGACCATGAAAATAACAGAGAGAGTGAGACAGGGGAAGAATGACAGACTTCTTCGGCCCATCTAAAATAAGAATCATCACAGGGACTTCCCTGGCGGGCCAGTGGTTAAGACTCCGCACTTCCACTGCAGGGGGCCTGAGTTCGATCCCTAGTTGGGGAACTAAGATCCCAAATGCCGCGCAGTGTGGCCGAAAAATAAATAAATAAGATAAAGATGAATAACTAAAAGTTATAGCAGAGTAGACATTTCCCCCAGAGGTACAGTGCATGTTGATAGTTGAAGTGATAAAGATTAATTAAAAAAATAAAAATCATCACAAGTGCTGGATCATCCTTGATTTATTCTGCAAACACTGACAGAGAAAGCACCAGTGACGTTCCAGGCTCTACTAAGAGGAATAAATCATGCAACACTGGCAGAAATTCAGTCTAGCAGGAGGCAGATCTGTGAAATGTAATTGCAGTGCCATGTACCAAATGCAGTCATGGAGGCACACCCAGACCCAGGGATGTACAGAGGTATGGACCCCACCCTGGGGAGGGGACAGCAAATGCTTCACAAAGCAGGCTTTTGGAGTCAGGGCTTAGGGGATGTGTAGATGTTCACCAGGAGAACACGTGATGAGATCATCCCAGACAGAGGGAGTGGTCAGCATGTGTAGGAGTACAGTGGAGGCCCTACCTGGTTCTCCATTCTCTCTGCCCACCTCTTATACATACAGGCAAAGGTGACTGTTCTCTGCGCCTTCTGCAGGGCGTACAGCAGATGGATTTCTTGGCAGTGTGACAGGGAGTGCTAAACCACTGTCATTTCCCGTGACAGTTGGTGAGGTTCTGGGGTGCATCATTCCTTCTGAGGTGTATCATCTGTGTTTGCTCATGGACCCGCACCTTCATTTCTCTTGACTTAGGATTAGGGAAGGCCAGGCACCCTGCTCCCCAAGGCTAAGCACACGTCGTAGACGTTGCCGGCAAATGATCAGGCTGCTGCAGGGGAGAGTGGCTTCTGTGGGCCTGACTACCCGTGTGAGACAAGCCATAGGCACTTGCTTCTGAGAGAAGGTTCCTGTTTGGATTGAGGATACAGCTTCTCTCACACAGCTTGATAGGAACCTGCCTGGAAAATGTAACGACCTCACTTTGTTGTGGGCCTGCTGCAGAGATGGGCCTTTTAGCAGAGACCCTGAGCACAGGCAGGCCTAAGAGAGGGCCAAGGTAGCACATGTGTCAAGCTTTATGGCTCATGAAGGCAAGACCTTTTTTTTTTTTTTTTTTTTTTTTTTTTTTTTTTTTTTTGCGGTATGCGGGCCTCTCACTGTTGGGGCCTCTCCCATTGCGGGGCGCAGGCTCAGCGGCCATAGCTCGTGGGCCTAGCCGCTCCGCGGCATGTGGGATCTTCCCGGACCGGGGCACGAACCCATGTCCCCTGCATCGGCAGGCGGGCTCTCAACCACTGCGCCACCAGGGAAGCCCCAAGGCAAGACCTTTTGAACTTGGGTGGGATCCTGCTCCAAACTTAAGTTTACTCACAGGGGATGAAGGTTCAGGGGAAAGGATGGGAGGTCGTCTCAAGACTCAAGCTTCAGGTGTTGACACTGAAAACCTGTCTGTGAGCAACTTTCTGACACTGGAGAAGGAGGCTTAGGGGTTTGGCTTCTAATAATATGCAGGAAGAAAAAAGTCATAAATGACTTACAGAGAGCGAAGGGCTGGAACTTTATTCCAGGTGAAAGTCCTGGGTCTTTCAAAAAACTCTAAAAGTAATCTAGAAGAAACATGAAATAAATACCATACCCTTCTTTCTTCCTTCTGCAAAACTATCTGAAAAGGCTTACCTCTCTGGTTTGTTCTGTCCCTACTATATTGGGCAGTGATTCTAAAGAACTGACATGATTTCCAGGAAGTAAAATTGGGTGGGAATGAAGGATAATATTCCAAGGAGACACATCAATAACTTTGCCATAGGGTACCATTAGGATATTGATATCAATATAATATCAATACCAGTATTCATTAGAATATCCAAGTTGGTGGCAAGACTTATATCTTAGTAAATTATAACCTCCTCCTTCCCCCCCGCCAGTGCATGTGCACCAGACAGGGATGCCCATGATCTAATTTCTGCCAAAATGAGTCAGTTGATACTGGAACCTTAATTAATTTGTGATGAGGATCTCCATATCCCTACGAAGAAAAGATGCACCTGATATATCAGTGACCACACAGTAGCTTAAACTTAGAAATGGAGGACTGAATTGTTTTCCCCAAGGATGATCTGGGGAAGACAGATCTGCTTAATGAAAGCGGTGCTGGGACCATCAAATTGATCACATTTGATCAAAGGCTAAAGAGTGAAAAAATTTCTCCTGAATAACTGACAAAAAATGAATACCACTTAGTGCTGTCCTGAGGCTTTAGTGGCTTCTTTTATGTGCTGTTAAATTTAATCCACACAGCAGCCCCATAAGGTAAGGTCATTATCCCAAGTTAAGGAACCAGAACTCAAAGACTTGCCCAACATCACACAGCTAGTAAGTAATAGAGCTGGGTTTGTAGTCAGATCTACTTCCCCCTGTACTACTGTGCACACCCCTCCTGGGCGCACTGCCCACTCCCCAGTCACCAGAGGCAGACTCAGTCAACAGAACAGACAGAAGATGAGCAGACCACCAAGAATCACCCACTTAGCATCTACCCCAGGACAGTGAGGCATCAACTGCTATCAAAAGAATAACTAACACCAGAGGGTATATTAACGAGGCAAACAGAAGAAGATTTTAGAATGAACAAGACTGATGTCTTCAGAGAGATGCAAAAAGACAGTATTCCCATGAAATAGAATAAACAAGAGTTTTGTAAATTTAAAATTTTGATCATTCGAATAAAAACCTTAGTATATTAGCTGTGTAGTAGAATGGATATAAAAGAATAAAGTAGTGGACTGGAAACTTGAGGGATTTCTCAAGAATGTAGTATAGAAAGACCCAAAAAAGGCCAGTTGAACTTTTAACAATCTGGAATGAAGATCTAAATGCTCTCAATATAAGAGTTAGGAGGCTGGCAAGATGGAAGTGAAAGCAAGCCAAGATTCTTGTCTTGTTTGGGGGAAAAGTTTGTGTACCAGTTAACTCAAGGCTTTGATAAAAATAAAGTTTAAACATGCAAAAATTTTAATGGCAACTTAGAAGAATAAAAGCAATGTAGGACATCCAAACCACTAAAGAATAAGAAGCATTTAAAAAGAAAGAACTCATGAAGAAGCAGGTGAAGGAGAAACAAAATTTTTACATGTATATATATATGAGATGACAAGAATAAATCCAAATATATCAATAATCAGAATAACTGAGAATGAATTAAATGCCTTAGTGAAAGACAGACTTTCAGATGTGGTTTTTTTTTGACCCAGGCATAAGTTACTTGTAAGAGACACACCTTTAAAAATGACCCATAATGTAAGGCATTCAAAAAAAAAAATAAGGCAAATGCTAACAAAAAGAAAACAGGCATAAGAATATTAATAACAAACAAAATAGAATTGAAGCAAAAAATTGTTAAACAGGGCCCAAAAAGTGTATTTCAGAATGATTAAAGATACAATCCAGGGCTTCCCTGGTGGTGCAGTGGTTGAGAGTCTGCCTGCCGATGCAGGGGACACGGATTCGTGCCCCGGTCCGGGAAGATCCCACATGCCGTGGAGTAGCTGGGCCCATGAGCCATGGCCACTGAGCCTGAGCGTCCGGAGCCTATGCTCCGCAACGGGAGAGGCCACAACAGTGAGAGGCTCGCGTACTGCAAAAAAAAAAAGATACAATCCAACGATTATTTGTAATATAAATGAATTTTTATATAACCAATCACATAGCTATAAAAAACATATAAAGTAATACCTGACAGAAAAACAAGGAGAAATTTACACATTCACAGTTACTGCAGGAAAACTTAATACACTTTCCTCAAAAATCATGAGTATTTGAATAATGCAGCTAACAATTGTGATCTCTTAGAGAAAGACCAAAATGAGTCAGAATGTCTGGGTTTCATTAGTACTTGCCTGCTTACCAGCTTTTGGTAACCTTGAGGAAGTCACCTAAATTCCCCAAGCTTATTTTCCTCCTCTGTGAAATGGACTATCTACTTCACATGGTGAGGATGGAAGAAGTTAATGTATATGGAGCAATTAGTAGAGTTCCTAGTATGTAAATAAGAGAATGCACATTCTTTTCAAACATGTGAACATTCACAAATTACCCATGTATTGCACCACAAAAGCAAATCCCAATAGAATTTCAAAAGTAAAAGTAATACAAGCCACATTCTCAGACCACAATGCAATAAACTTGGAAGCTGACAGCAAAAGTTTAGCCAAACAACCAACCAAAAACAGAACTACTTGGGAATTTTTAAACACCATCTTAATTTACTTTTTAGATAAAAAAGAAATCAAAGAGGAAGGGATAAACAAATTAGAAATGAAAGACAGTGAAAGCTTGTTCATATCAAAACTAATGGTTGTAGACAAAACCCACACAGAAGAAAATGTCACTACTCATATACAGAAAACAGGAAAGACTGAAAATAAGTGACCTAAATTGACAGCAAGAGCTAGTAAAATGACAATAAAATAAATTCAACTATAAGAAAATAAAGTGAAGATATCATTGAAGATAAAGCAAAAGTCGTGAAATGGAAAAAAATCAAAAGTATTCTACATCAGTAAAACGGGGGCTTTTTTTTGTCCAGTAAAATAGATGAACTTACAGCAAATTTGATCAGGAAATGAAAAAGAGTGGTAATGCCAAAAAACAACCCTAGAAATGATCAAAGAACTACACTCACATGGAGAAGATTTTTAAATTATAAGATATTATTTTCACAATATAATGCCCACAAATATAAAAAGCCTAAAAGAAGTGTTATGAGGTAAAAAGTCCAACTAGACCAATTACCTCAGGAAAAAATATGAGTAGTATACAGACATCAGATTATAATGCTGTACACCTGAAACTTATATAATTAAAGAAAAATGAAGTGTAGTCAAAGACTTGTGCCTTGAAAAAGCACAAGACCCAGATAGCTATTTAGGTAGGCTCTACCAAGCTTTCAAGGAACAGATAATTTCTTTGTTATATAAGCTGTTCGGGAGAGTAGAAAAAGATGGAACAGCTCATTCTAGGATACTAACATAACCATGATTCCAAAACTAGAAATGGAGAATGGGCACCAACACAAGAAAGGAAACTGCAGGCCAACTCACTTTGAAAACAGATACAAAAATTCTAAATAAATGTTTGCAAATCAATTCCTTTTGGAAGAATCTATCCTGAGTGAAGAAGGATGCAATCCAGGAATGCTAGGTTGATTCTCCATAAAGAAATTAACATTATTCATTCTATTAATAGTTAAGGGATGAAAGATGATATAACCAGATGGTTGTCTTGATGAGGGCTTCTAAAAAGTCAAAAATTAAATTTAACATCCACTTTTTTTTTTTTAACTTCTAGTAAGGAAGGCATGGAAGGGAACTTCCTCAGCTCGACAAAGGTCCCCTATCAGAACCTATAGAAAACTCCAACCTGATGCTGGAACATTAGGAGCTGTCCCACCTGTGGAGTGGAGGCATGAGTTCCTGCTTTTGTCTCTCCAGTTTAGCAGTGTTGGATGTTATAGGAATAAAAAGAAATGAATAACCTTTATTGTCAAGAAAGAAACCAAAGTATCCCTATTGCAAACAACGTTATTGTCTCCCTAGAAAATCCAAGAGAATCAATTGACTCAATATGAGGCTTTGTGAATGCCACAAGTGAAAGCTTGGGCACACTTAATAAACTGCCTGACCTTTGAATGCATTCCCCAAGCCACACACAGGTCCATCGACTAAGGGTGGAAGCCTTACTGGATCAAGGTATTTCTGTGCAGCCCCTGACCAAACATTGACTGATCATTAAGCTATACTGATCCAGGACAACCTCTAGGAAACCAGGTTTAAAAATAAAAACAAGTGTAGAAAAAAATTACTGAGCAGAGACATTAGAGGCTACACACTTCATGAGAAACAGGCTCCACAGAATAGTCCTGGCAAGTCAGTAAACAAACAAGCAAAACCAAAAAAGAACTGAAAGAAAAGAGAATACAGCCATCCCTCAGTATCTGTGGAGGATTGATTCCAGGACTGCCCTATGGATACCAAACTCCATGGATGCTCAAGTCCCTTATATAAAATGGCATAGTATTTGCATAGAACCTACACACTTCCTACCATATTCTTTAAATAATCTCTAGGTTATTTATAATAACTAATACAAAGTAAATGCTATGTAATAAATAGTTGTAAATACAATGTAAATGCTACATAGATTGTTGCTGGAAGGCAACAAATTCAAGCTTTGCTTTTTGGAACTTTCTGGGATTTTTTTTCCCAAATATTTTCGATCTGTGGTTGATTGGATCCACAGATGCAGAACCTGTGGGTAAGAAGGGTCAACTGTAAAGAAAAACAAGTAAAACCTCAGAGACCTGGGGACACCATAAAGCATAACAAAATACACATATTTAGAGTTCCAGAGGAGAGGATAGAGAGGAGGGAGCAGAAGAAATATCTGATGAAATAATCACCCCAAACAATCGAGGTGTATAAACTCCTTCACAATAAATGAAGAAAATTGTCTATCCATTTGGGAAGAAATTACAGAAAACCTGTACCTCACTTAGAAAAAAATGGATGAAAAAATTATATGTAAAGAAGAAGAAGTAGTATTAGTAGAAAGTGCTGAATATTTTCATAATCTTTAGATGGGAAAGCTCTTCTTCATAAGCAAGTCATAAATTCTAGAACCCATAAGAGAAGGCTGACAAATTTAAATCTATACAATTACCAAAATCTTGTGTGATCAAAATACATCATAAACAAAACTAAAGGATATTTGGGAGAATATACTGGCAACATAGTTCACAGACAAATAATGTATAAATAACTTATACAAATCAATAAGGAAAATGCCAAAAATTATAAAAATGGGTGAAGAGATAGGAACAGGAAATTCACAGAAGAAATTTTAATGACAAATAAACATTTAAAAAATTTAATGGCAAATAAACATTAGCCTCACCAGTAATCAGAGCAGTGCAAACTCAAATGAAAATGAGGTCTTTCCCCCCATTAAACTCGCAAAAATTTAAAAGATTCTTAATATCCATTGTTGGTTAAGATGAGGACAAATGGGCACTCCCAAATACTGTTGGTGTGAAGGGCAATTTGACAGTAACTATCAGAATTTAAAATACGAATACCAACAATTCCACTTTTCAGATCCTGCCTCAGAATTCTCACATAGTATATATAGTAGAAGTTTCTAACTTTTTGATAGTAGATGTGAGTGGTCATTGTTCTCAGCTTAAATGTAGGCTTTTCCTATGTTGATGAAGTAGAAAATAATAATACTCCATTAGTATTCTGAGAAGGAGCTGTTAGGTTTAGGCTAAAAAAGTAGTAGTAATAATATTAATAACAACAATAATAATGATAATAAATTTTTATTAAGAATTTACTATAGATGAGGAACATTACTAAATACTTTACCTGGACAAATTCTTTTAATATTCATGATAGTTTGATGAGGAAACAGAGGCAAAGACAAAAGGGATGGCCAAGGTCACAGGGTCAGTAAATAGCTGGGTTGATGTCTGCTCTTGACCACTAAACTGTACAGCCACTGCAAGGCCTCATAACACCATTTTGTCTGGACTTGTAGCTGTCCAGCAGCCATAGCATCACCTGGAAGTGAGAAATGGAGAAAGGTAGAATCTCAGGTGGCACCCAGACTTGGTGAATTAGAATCTGTGTTTTAACAAGATACCCAGTGATTCCTTTGCACATTAAGCTGTGGTCTAAAGCACGTTACTTAATTCCGAGCTTCCCTTTCCTCATCTATAAAATGGTGATGACAGTCCTTGCCACGAAAGGCTGTTGGGGGGTGGGGGGGGTGGTTTAATCCACACCTTCATTCATTCAGCAAATGCTTTGCATGCACCCTATGGCAAGCACTAGGTTACTATGGGGAACAAAACAGACAAAAAATAATAATTTCCAGCCCTCGTGTAGCTTACATTCTGGTAGAGGCAATTAATAAATAAGTAAAATGTATAGTACATTACATAATACGAAATGCTTTGGAGAAAAATAAAGGAGGCAAGGGGGGTGAGAGTGGGGAAGTTTCTGATTTTAAATAGAAATGTCAGAGCAGGTCTTGCTGAGACCTTCATTCAGGGTTGGGGTGGGGGAGGACCCAAGTTGTTGCAGGAGTTTGTAAGGTCATCTTCTTTGTTCATAAGGCCTTGCCAAGTCTGTTTTCTGATAATTCTCTTTCCTTGATTTTGGCGCTACTTGGTTTCTCTCCTTTGCAATTCCAACCCCGCATGCTGCCCCTGCGTGGTGGTGTCCCGAGTCCAAACTGGAAACCAGGAGTCTCTTTGTGTGTACTCATCAGCACTCACTCTGGGGGAGCTCTCTTCCCAGAGTGAATCACTTATCTCGCTGACCACAGCAGTTGACAGTAACACTGATTTTTGAAGCTGGCTGGCTGTTAAGGCACATTTTGCGTGAGGAAAGTCCTGGGTTTTATGACTTAGTTATGTTTGGAGGGTAGTTGCAACAAGAAATCTCCCTGCAGCAGGCTTGCTGGAGGCCAAGACATAACCTGTACATAAGCCAAGCCTGGCACTTTAAAGCAACCCAGCAAATAACCCATAGCAAACTCAGTTTTTTTTTTTTCAGTGTCTACTACTTTCCCTTTTGGTGAACACATGCCTTTTTTTTTTTTTTTTTTTAATTGAAGTGTAGTTGATTTATAATATCATGTAAGTTTCTGGTGTTCGGCACAAGGATTCAGTTTTATATATATATATATATGTATATGTATATGTATGTATGTTCTTTTTCAGATTCTTTCACCTTATAGATTATCACAGAATATTGTGTAGACTTCCCTGTGTTATACAGTAGGTCCTTGTTAGTTATCTATTTTATACATAGTAGTGTATGTATGTTAATCCCAGCCTCCTAATTTATTCTTCCCCCTACGCCCCTTTCCCCTTTGGTAACTGTAAGTTTGTCTTCTGAGACACAAGCCCCTTCACTCTCAGTTTTTTCTGTAGAAATTTCTTCCTCTCCTTCATTCTGTTTTTTCTGTAGAAATTCGAGGGCTCACCCTAAACCAAATCACCACTCATCCTGGTTAGAAGGTTCTTGCAAACAAGAATTCAAGGCTTAGAAACCCTCCTTAGGATGCCAAGTGTTTGGGTGATATTCATTCTTTTCCCTGATATCCTGTAACTTAAATGGTGTCATGTAAAGTTAACTGTTAATAATAGAGCTTATGTGATGAGAAGATAAGGGGGGAGGGGAAGAAACCCTTCTCCAATAGGGGCAGATGGATTTCCAGCCCTGGAGTGGATGGGGTGGGGGTGGGGTGCTATGGGATCCAACCCTCTGCCGTTGGACAGAATACAGTTGAGACATCTCCCCAGTACAACAGAACCATGCTTCCAACAAGTTCTCCAGGTTAAGCCATTCTGATATGCCTTGAATCCCATTTTTTATGACTATCTTCAGTTCATCATGCTCTAATTTCCTGACCTTTTCTGAGTTAAAATGGAAAACAGTTGCCTAGCTCCCTCTGTGGAGAAGTTGAGCTGTTACTTAGTCATTCTTCCCACTTCTCTTCCCCAAAATATCACAGTTCTTTTAGTTCTCTTTTTCCCATCCTAAGCCATTCTCTTGGTTCTCTTAGTATCTAAATAAATAAAAATTCAAAACTGAGCCCCTCCCTGGTGGCATAGTGGTTAAGAATCCCCTGCCAATGCAGGGGACACGGGTTCGAGCCCTGGCCCGGGAAGATCCCACATGCCGCGGAGCAACTAAGCCTGTGCGCCACAACTACTGAGCCTGCACTCTAGAGCCCACGAGCCACAACTACTGAAGCCTGCGTGCCTAGAGCCCATGCTCTGCAACAAGAGAAGCCATGGCAATGAGAAACCTGCACACCGCAATGAAGAGTAGCCCCTACTCACTGCAACTAGAGAAAGCCCACACATAGCAACAAAGACCCAACACAGCCAAAAAATAAAACAAAACAAATTTACTAAAACAAAACAAAACTGAGCCCCAAGTACTATGCCTTTTTATCCAAGCTCTCCTCATCACAAACGGTTATTACTCTGGCAGGGAGGACCTGATTTACCATTTGAAAATGTGCTTTCTACTCCTAATAATTCCCCAGTGTAGCTCTCAGAGACACCCTGAGGTTCTCTGTAAAAAGATCAACAAGGAGATCTTAGTGGCCAAAACCATGAGGTCCAAAACTCTGCATGATCCTCCCACCTTTCCAGGCCATGTTCTGCAACCTCCTCTGCCCCTAACCTCACCCCTGACCCTGTCTTCCAGCCACTCTGGACCACGAAGGCTGCTGACCCACCCACCATGCACTTCCCTGGGCCTCCTGACCTTACTAATGCTTCTCCCTTCCCTTCCCTCTGGCTCTGGAAAGCCCACTCATTCCTCCAGACCCAATTCACACATTCTTTCTTCCCTCAAGCCCTCCCAGATGCCTTCCCAGATCGTCCTGCCTCAGGGCCTTTGCACCTGCCTCTGCTGAGAACACTCTTCCCCCAAATATTTGCATGGCTGGTTCCTTCTCATAATGCAGATCTGAGCCCAAAGTTCACCTTTCCAGGAAGGTCAACCCTGACCACCTTAGCTAAAGTTGCAAACCTCCTATCAACTTTCTGTCCCATTACCCTGTGTGCTGTTTTCTTCATAGCACTCAGCACTATCTGAAATTACTGTTTTTAATTGTCTGTCTCCTTCCAGAAGACTAAAAACACCATGGAAGTAAAGGTCACAGCTGCCTTGTTTTCTGTGCATCCCTAGTGTTTGGTGCCCGGACTGTATGCACATATGCACTATATGCAGTATGTGCTCAAATAAATGAAAGCATTGGCTACTCCCACTCTGTTAGTATCACCATCACAAATATTTCTCTGGGCGTTAGGATAGGGTGTGTGTCCTTAGACACCTACACACCCTGCTGCACTTCTAATGAGCACCTCATACATTCCAGGAACTCGGAAAATGTACACTGAATTTCAGTCCCTGAGTAGAGATGTTTTGACAATTTCCCTTCACCCACAACAGAGGTTGCTTTAATTTCAATGTGGGAAAAAGTAAAAATGTAAAACTTTGAAATAAGGGGCTGAATCACTTATTAGAAATGAAGGCTTTGAAGAGCAAACTTAAACTCCACAAATTTTGATCAGAGATATTACGAAAACGTTCTCTCTCTCTCTCCCTCTCTCTCTCTCTCTCTCTCACACACACACACACGTCTGCTGATTTCAGTGATGACCTCAAACCATTTTTTAAATTTTTCCTTCTTTCTGCACATGTCTGAATGTGAGTTGAATAATCAGGTCCTGAAATGGGTCAGAATTAGGTTGGCTGTAATTTTTTTTTCTCAACAGAAGCCAAACACTTAGGGGAGATGGCTGATGGAATTCTGGAGCAAGAGTTACGTTCCTGGGCTCTTGGGTCAATTTTTTAGTTTGGCTGGAGGGAGAAAGCGTGTGTGTTTCTGGGCAAGCTTACACCTGACCTGCACCCTCTGGAAGGTGGGGATGAGCTCCAGCCTGGGCTGCGCGTGCACAGTGTGGTTCAGAGACTGCCCTTTAGCCCTTGTGGACAGAGCGAATGAATCAAGGCAGTAAGACCAGCTCCCCATTGGCTGAGGGCTCCACCTATCAGGGGTTGCGGGGCTCGTGCGCACGGCTGCTGTGACATCTAGAAGCATTAACGCTTTGTGGCAGCATGCACGTGATGATGTTGAGGCGCCTGTGTTCTCTGGTCTCCCAACACAAATGGGCCTTAGAAGTTGGTGGTTATGCAGTTTACTTTCCTTCTTACTTTTTTCATTCCTTAAGAGCAACATAGCCCTGTCACTGCAGGGGTGATGGGTTGTTAGCAAAGTTGATAACAGGAAATCTCACTGAAGATAAACAGAACACATCAGCCATTGCCCAGAAACACATGGTTCTCATTGAACCTGCCGAGGACTAATTGTGTGTGTATCAGAAGCACGAAAACAGGAAAACTCCTTTCTGATAGACCCACCAAGCCTCTTCTGACCAAAAGGAACTTTCTCAGCCTTGTTAGATACTGAGAAGTCATTATCTCCCCAGCTGTCAGGGTGCTAACTCCACTTAACTTTTCCTAAACATATGACCGAAAGCATGTTTCAGGACTCTCACGAAGTCTTAATAAAGCTTTAGATCCAACGAGTGACATCTAGGTTTCTCTTTTCACTGCTCTGATGCGTATCCCCTCAGAAAACCAGTGTAAGAGGCTAGACAGATGCTTATACCTGAAACATAGCGTCCAGAAAATGACTGTTACTTACCTTTTGGTAAAAGAGGAATAATAAAGTGATGCATCTAATAAATGCAGAGATAACTCAGTGATTCCATAGGTGTGTTGCTTTATCCTTTAACGTAAGATGGGTATGAGCTTCACTCTTCACTATAAGATGGGTCCAAGAGTTAGAACCGGAGCTTAAATAAGCCAGTACAATTCCAGGGACTGTGTTATGTCCCACATCAGGGCTACTGACTCATTTATTATTCAAATCAACAAACCATTCTGCTTCCAAAATGTTTCATTATCTGTGGAAGGAAAGTATTTTTGGCATGCACATCAAGTACTCAGATAACATTCTTATGTCTCTCTTTTTTGCTAAAGAGAATCTGACCACATCTGGAAATTCTTTGGTGTCACTGCTTCTCTGAAACTACATCCCATCTGTATCACTTAAACTCCAGTAAAAGACCATCCCCGTGCTTTGAAATGGGCCTCGTGGGGCAGGGCCGGGGTGGGGTGGGGGAGACTTGGCTTTCTCTGATAAAATGTAAATGAATGCTGTTTTACAGGGCAGGCTGGTGGTGGCCTGCACTCTTGACTTTTCAGCATGTTGGCCTGTGACACCCAGAGGAAATGGGTGTGGGGGATGGGGAGGAACACCATTATTTTAGCCAAACCCTAGAGCTGGTGGGAAAAAATCATTGCCTTTTATCATAAGAAGTGATATCTTTTATGAAATAATAGCATATTCATACAGAGGACAAAATTGTACGATGGATCGTGCTCTCTCTTTCCTCTGGAATGTTGGTTTTGAGGCTTTGCCCCTTTATTTCCTGTTTCAGTTTTGGTCTCAGTAACACACTGACCTTTCAGATCAAATGCAATTTTTCCCAGTGCTGATGGCCTTAAGGGATGGGGAAGGGGGTTGGGGAGGCAAGTCTTTCATTTAGAAGATAACTTTTCAGCTAGAAAGAGAGAGGACATCTGGAGTTGAAGTTACGGTCTTTTCAGGCTTTTTTGAGTTACTGTCTTTCCCTTTCTAGAAATTAAAAGGCACTAGGTCATTGTTACATTTCTTGCTCCTTCTGCTCCATTTCCAACTCTGCAGGTTTGTCAATGGGCTCTTATTTATGGACGGCTGTTCTGTGCTCTCATTTACACATTTCAGTTCAAAACCAGAATTCAGCTCTTTATTTGCGGAGTGAGGCTAGGAGGGCCTGTCCAAAGCTAGAACCTCATATTAACTTACCTTGTATTGTTGTGATCATCAAAATGCTTCTCCTTTTTGTCTGTTTGTAGGAACAAATTGAAGTCTGTAGCTACACACAGAAGTAAATATCAGAAAATCAGAACTTGCCAAACTGATAAGCAAGGGGACCCTTTTCACAAAGCAAAAGAATTCATAACTCTTGAGAGAGGTCTACCAAAGGATGCCTTTGACAACTCCTACCTTTAAATGATGTGCACACACACAAATTGTGTCCTCAACCTTTCAAATACATAGGTAACATAGAGCTGGGCATATCCATTATAAGGAACTACCCAAGATGGTTATCACTGTTTTTATAATGTCTTTGCGGTTGAAGAAATCAGAGTGAATAAATGGAGACTTTGAGCACCTAACCCTTCTAGGTTATTCTGGGTCTGCATTATACAGTCTTGAAATGAATGGTGATACATAAAAGTATTTTTCTTAGGATTTATTATTAAAATGTTGTCATCTTTCACTGTTCTTTCGGCAATATCAAGAAAATCATAGCAATATGATTTAACATAAAAAATAATAAAAAGGGTTCTTTAAGATTGTAAAAAAAACTATCACAGTTTACGTTTTGCTGAATGGAAAATATGTAGCTCTTATTTCTCTTTCTAGTAGTAAACATCCTATATCGGCCTAAGTAACCAGTTGGTGTCATTTCTTGACCCTTTTATGAGGGCTATATTTATTTCAAACATTGGAGTCCTAAAATTAATATCGGCAAAGCCACTGTGGTCAACGTTCAGCCTCCCGTGGCAGAAAGGGGACTTATTATCTTCAGATACCGTGGTTCCAAGAGTAGGCAGTAGGTAATTGAATTAGCAAAGTACGCATTCAAAACATTCTCTGGGTTTTTTTAAGCTCAAGGGGCGTGTGAATTCAGAGGAGCAGGTGGACCCGTCAGGGGACGGGTCATGTTTACCCAGTTGCCATCAGCTGTGATCGGTGTCACATGATATGGAAAAGTGGCCCAGGGATGTAACAGAGAACAGAAAGTCAACGATTAACAGATAAATGTGAGTTAACATGAAACACATATTATTAAAAAATGAACCTATGCCCCCTTTTAATCCAGGTCATTCCAACAAACATAGTTTCTAGACCAGACTTTACCCAAGACCCACATTGGTGGAGACGCAAGGATTGGCTCCTGGGCAGAACTGTTGTCACTGAGTTTATTCCTCTGTTAATTTAATCTTCCATTTCTCTTTTATTTCCTATGTACTATGTCCAGGGAGCATCAAGCCGGGGACACTTTGGTGACCCTTCCCATCCCTAGAACCCAGCCAGCTGGAATATGGTTAAGGAATGAGGCTGATGCTGGTAGAAAGGGGACATCCATGCTTTAGCCTGTTAAAAATATACCAGTAGGGCTTCCCTGGTGGCGCAGTGGTTGAGAGTCCGCCTGCCGATGCAGGGGACACGGGTTCGTGCCCCGGTCTGGGAAGATCCCACATGCTGCGGAGCGGCTGGGCCCGTGAGCCATGGCCACTGAGCCTGCGCGTCCAGAGCCTGACCTCCGCAACGGGAGAGGCCACAACAGTGAGAGGCCCGCATATCACAAAAAATAAATAAAAATACCAGTAATAGCAAAAATAATAATAAATATACCAAATATACCAATAACACCAAAAATATACCAATAATACCAATAATTAAGGAAAAGTGGTTCCTTAATTTTGAGACATGTTAATCCACCTTCTGGATAACTTCCTACCTCTGTGATTTGCCTACAAGGCCCTCCTCTGTGTCCAGGCTCACCTCACCTGCCTCATTTCTGGCCACTACTCCCCAACATTCATCCAATGCTTGACCACGTTGAACTCCCAGGCTCTCTAGACTCAAGCCTACTGTTTGCACCTCCATGCCTTTGCACATGCTGTTCTCCTCTGCCTGGAATTCCCTTCCCCTGCTCCCTTTACTCTCTAGAGGTTCTCTTTTCCTCCAGAATTCACCTGCAATGCCACCTCCTCTGAGTCAGGGATGCAGTTCATGACAGAGACTGACTTGTTGGCTGAGAGAGAAATTTGTAGACAAGATTGACAATCACAATAGGAGCCCTGCTCTGAGGGCTGTGAAAGGATAAACCATGAGATGATGGAACAGAGGCTGTGCATCCTGGGTGCAAGGAAGGTGGGACTGGACAGGGAGCTTCATGGTGGAGACTTTGGAGATGGTACTCCTTCCACAGTCAAAGCTGACAGGTACATAACAGGTTCCTTAACCTCTCTGGGCCTCGGTTTTCTCATCTGTAAAATGGGGGTGAAACTTCAGGAGACCAGATGTCCCAGTGTGCCTGGCTCATACCTGATCTATGTCTCTCTCTTGCTATTCTGTCTGGTTGACTCCCTGACTTCATTCTCAAAAATATCCCCGTTTAGATAAGAAATTATATGTCACTTACTGATAATAGTACCCTCTGTGAGTGGGTGTTATAAGGATTCGGTGTATCCCATAGCTCTTAGAATAGCACCCAGTGTTAGCTAGTATTATTCCCATTTATATTTGCTTAGAGATGGGACCTTAAGCAGCTGGAATTGGTTTCCAGGGTGATGTGCTTGGAGCAAGAGACTTAGAAAACACATTGGAGGACTTTCCTGTCCCTCAGGCCCAGGGACAGGGACTCTCTTAAGGCTGCTGTGTTCTGGGAACCTGGGAGAGACCTGTGTCCTCTCTCTCACTCTAGGTCAGCCAACAGCAATAAGTACCTTCTACAGACCCCTCTTTTGAGGCCACAACATGTGGCCACAACATGTGGCCCCTCAGTAGAGGCCACAGGAAATGCCGTTTCTTACAACCCCTTTATCAGACCACCACACCCTAGAGAGTCTTCAGCAAAAGCTGTAGAGGTCCTTTTCCACCTGGTGGCAGGTAATGATAAATTCGACCCAGAGAGTTAATTCCCTTTTTCAGTATTTTACCCATGAATCAGCCCCAGTTCATACTTTAAACCCAGTATTTCATGAATGAGGCTTTGCCAGGCTACCTGGAGTGCACTGAGGACACTTCATCCTCGGATAGGCCTGGGCCCTTGAAGACTTCTGACTATGAAGGTTCCTCTGACCCAGGCTCACCCGGACTCTGCCACCAAGTGATGTCCACATTCTCTTGGGCTCCCCACAGTTTCCCAAATCACCACCAGTTCTTGGTTTCAACTTGCACAATGTTTTCTTTGGGGTCAGGATGAGGGGAGAGGCGGAGGCCAAATGGCAACAGCAAACCCTCAATAGCTGCCTTTGCCAAATTCAGCCTTAACACTGTGTCCTGGATCCTCTTGTCCTTTTTTGTGTGTTTGGTAAAGTTCTTTTATTCACATTCCAGTAGATACGGCCTATTCCAGCTCCCAGAGGTCCTGGGAGATGAGCAGCCGTGTCATGGAAAGCATTTGGACTCAGAGAGTCTGGAAAATAGATGAGAAGTGGGTGGACAGGGATGAGCAGGGGGCAGTGGCCGCAGAGTCCCTGGCCAGCCACGGAAATGAAGCTGTTGGATATGAGTGCCATAGTGCTTGGATTGTCTGCAAGAAGAAAACCTTGCATCTCCTTGATGATTTCACCACCGGACAGGGTGGTTAGAACCCAGTTGTGGGGGGTGGGTGCTCAGTAATTGCTTATCTATGTAGCAGGAGATTAGGTGACCCCCGCTCTAATGAAAATGCAGAAGAATCCTCAAGGGGCATAATTAGCAACTGAGGACAACCATAGTGATCACGTAGGCCACCATCCTAATCTCACAAGTGGGGAAACTGAGGCCCCAGAGACCTGAACTGCATCAGCTGTTAGGAGCCCAGGACCGTCGAGTCCATCAAGGCCATCTGTGCCCCAGGATTCCTTCGCTGGGTGCTGCTTGCTGCCACCAACCAATCATGTGACCTTGGACGAGCCACGGAACTCGGGGCCTCTGGCTCCTTACTGTCAGCCGAGGCCATGGGACCATATGATCTTGGAGCTGCCTTCCAGAAACAACATTCCAGGATGCTCTGTCTCCCTTCCAGCCTGAGACAGCATGGAGTGGCCTGGCCTCCCAGCCAGCAGGCACTTTATCTCCCATGGAGCAGAAGTGGGTCAGGGTGGAGGACTTTGGGATTCCTGGGCTTGTAGGCTCATGGTTCCTTCCCTTTGACTGGGGTAAGAACAGGAAGGGATGGTTTCCCTCCACCTCCACCCCCCACCCCCATCCTCAGCCTCTGGACCTAAGAGGCAGGGAAGTGGTTGCAAACAGGTTTCTGGAGCTGGATGACCTGCGCTCCAGCCCAACTCTGCTGCCTGCCCCCTGGGAGACCTGGCCCCCCTGCCTCTCAGCTTCCCCATCTGTAAAATGCTGACAGTAATAGCACTCGCCTCACAGGGGTGCGCAGTAAGGGCTGCACAAGTGTCGGGTACCGTTTTGTCCATCACACACGTTCTATCCATGCACACAGAACAATCCCTTGTCCTCATGACCCTGGTCAGGGACCAAGTTGCTCATTTTAGCTGACGGGGCGTCTACAACCAGATTAACTGGTCTGAACCAGACCCATGCAGCACGGAGCAACCTTCGGCCTCCTTTGAGAGAGGACCACCCTGAACCTCCCGGAAAAACGTTGTTTTCCCTGATTGAAGTGATTCCCGTGTAACCACAGTCGGGAGCACGACTGGCCGAGACTTTCATTCACCACAGACTCAGCCTCCACTTCCCTCCTCCAGATTCCCCTGAGGCAGATCAGATGTCACATCAGATCACATCACGTCCCTGTCATCACTCTGTTCACAGGCCCCTAAGACTCTAGGGGAAAAGAGGAAGATGGAGCTCCAAGCTGTGTCTGTGCCCCACGTGTTGGCACCGGTTGCTCCTCCCACCTCACCCTGTGGTTCCCAGCACCCTCCCCCAAGGTGCTGGTGTGCTGTGGGCATGACAGTGAACCTGGCTGGGTTGGGACTCTGCTCCTACACTTCCCCTCCCTGCTTGGAAACCCAAATCGCCCACTGCAGAGCCAGGAGGAGCTCTGCCCCATATCTGATTTTAATTAGGAACGGATGCATCCTGCAAGACTCAGAGTCCCATCTCTCTCAGCCCAGACCAAATGTGTTTGGGGGTCCAGGCCTGGTCATCTCCACAGAAGAACATGAATCCCACAGGGCTGCAAAAGGACTATTTCTCCAGCGGCTTTTCAGCAAATGTCCACTCCAGAAGACAAACAGGAAAAGTGGAGACCCACATGCTTCTGAGTGAAATATGATTGGAATTAACATGAGCACACACATTCAAGTTCTCAAGTGTTCAATGAACAAAATGTTTTCTATCTGCGAGGTGCCATATATGCCCAAATAGAGGGCAACCCCCAAAGAACACAATCCACCACTTTTCTAAAGAGGTAAATTTAACAGACTTTTGGCCAACTTGACAGGAATCAGAACTGTGATTGCTTTTGGGCTGGGGATGGGAATTGACTGGAAAAGGGCCAGGGGAAACTTCCTGGAGGGATGGACGTGCTCTGTCCCTTCACTGGGGTGGTGGTTATGTGGGTGATTTCATTTGTCAAAGTTCATCAGATTATACCCTTAAGATCTGGGCATTTTTAGGGAATGTAAATTTTAACCTCAATTTTAAAAAAAATTAGAAAAGTAAATACCTACTTGTAATACTTAACCTAATCATGTAGTCGCACACTTAAAATTATAAAAGAATACTACATTAATTTATATTACTGTTTTTATTCACACATTTCACAAAATGATTTTATGCAGATGTGCATCTTTTGAGATCAATGGATAGCATTATTAAAGCCACTTTTTTAGTTGACAGTATTCCAAAGCTTCATCTTCAATTCATCTAATTTATTTGAAATGCGGAACATTTTGAATCCATGTTTGATGCTGAAATTTTATTGTAAGACACAAATACCCATTTGTATAACATTACAGCAGTTGTTTTTCTCATCTGTCTTAGAAGTGATTGTTCTTGATTCTCACGACATAATCAACTAATGTTTTGCTTTCCAAAAATGAGCTTTAAAACATTTATCACAACTTACAGTTGCACCCCACGAATAATCACCACATCTATGTTAAATCTCATTGCCTCCTTCCCATTAATTCTTCTAGTGACCTCGAAAAGCATCCAAAACCAACACTGATTGAGACTATTGTGGGAGGACACACACTGGTGTGTCCTCCCAGATTTTGTGGTTCGAATAAAGCAATTGAGAGAGTACCAGATTACTTACTGTTTTAAAGAACAGTAAGTCCCTTGAGTTCCCTGGTGGTCCAGTGGTTAGGACTTGGCGCTTTCACTGCCGTGGCCCCGGGTTCAATCCCTGGTCCCCACAAGCTGAGAGGCGCAGCCAAAAACAAACAAAATGCAGTGCATTTTAAAGAACAGTAAGTCCCCAAACTATGAGAGACTTTTAAAGGCAACACTCTATTTTCTAAGAGTTAATTTGAGGAAATAAACCTTCATCTTATTTATCTTCAAGCATATATAGTAAATCCTGGCATATGTGTTCAGACCAAAGATAAAATAGAGATTAAATTTGGAGGTCTTGTTTTAAAGTTCATTGTTCAAAGATTAGCATTGTTAGCATTGTTAGCTTAAGTTAGAAGTTTCCATGTAAAAACTTTACTTGCTCCCTACCATGAATGAGAAGCTGAAACATTCTTGAATCAGTGTAAACACACTATATTTTACTCAAAGGCATTAAAGATAGGAGAGTGTCGTTTAAGTAGATGATTCTGGTTAGAAATCAGATTGTAAACACAATCCTAAATTATGAATTACTAACGAATTTTGCAACTTGACCTTAAGTCATGTCAAAGCTTCAACTACACACAGTGTGATATGATGATATATAAAGAAGGCTTTGTTTTTTTCAACATTTCCCCAGTTTAGGCATCAAAAATAGTATTGTTCTTAAAGAAACCAACATGGAAGACTATGTACTGTTGTTTTGATCTTTTTTTAATGTTGCTGTTGCTCAGCATTGTTTTTCCACTGGACTTTCCAAAGCTGTCAGAAGCAAAATCAGGTAACTCAGCAAGGGTTCCCAGGGCATATAAGCTCCTGTACGGCTCAATGCAGTGGATGCCACATTTTTTTTTTTTTTTTGGTAGCAGAATCCTGGTTTTAAATGACATTATGTGTGGTTGATGCTCTGGTTGGAACAGAGATGGGAACCCAGAGCAGTCCTGCTTGGTGCCCCTTCTCCTCTCTAGGGAATCCACTGAGGGGTTCCACAGCACCTAGAGGTTCCGTGGAACACAGTTTGAAAACCTCTGACAGTGGGCCATGCCTAAAGGCTGGAACTCAGAAGATCTCGGTTTAAAACCTGAGTTCTGGTCTGTGTGATTGTTAGCAAGTAATTTAACCTGAGCCTCATTTTCTTTCTCCAGACTAAGAACATGAATGCTCATTTCAGAGAGTTGCTGTAAGGATGTTTTTAAAGTTTATTTTGTCCGCTCTTCCTTGGTCACAACTCACTTGCATGTTGTGTGCCATCTCAATTATTTAACAACTTAGCATCCACGTTTTTTATTATTTGGCCTTGTTGATGCTACTACTTCTGCCTTTCAGCTTTTCAGCCATTATTGTCCCCTGGAGAATGGACCGGGGGAACGGTTGACTTTGGGCTCTACCGCAACCTCCTCTACAATAAGGGATTCCAGGCTCATGATCCTTTCTTGGGATGGACCACTCTGACAGGTTTCTTTTCATTTTCAGGTGGGCCAGGAGAAGGGAAACTGTTCTTTCCAGAAAAACCCAACCCCCTGTATCATCCCTCAAGAACCAGAAAATATCTTCCATACAATATTTGCTTTTTTCACAAAGTCGGGAAGAAAAGTCTTGGTAAGAATTTGCTTACTGCTTGGGTTAACATGGGTGGTCCTCATTAGGAAGGCAAGTCTGAGATGAGAAGCCAGTCTTCTATTTGGCATTTATTATTTCCCAAATCTGGTTTTAATCAATTGGCTTAGGAAGTCACAAGGACTGTAGTCAACTCCTGTTTTTCGGCCTGAGGTTTCTATCAAAGTGTTAAATTTACATTTCTAATTCCATTGGCTGGCAAAGGGAAAACCTTTGCAACCCACCAAGCACAAAGTTAAACATTTCTCCCACTAGTATGAGTCTAATAAAGAGTGATGGTTCTCATACAACCACTTTGTATACCACTATTGGGCAGTATATACTAAAACTAAACATATCTGTACCCTATGACCCAGCAGTTCCACTCCCAGGTATATCCCCAAGAGAAATGGGTACTTGTATCCCCCCAAAGACATGGACAAGAATGTTCACAGCAATCTTATAATAGCCAGAAACTGGGAACAATCCAAATGTCCATCACCAGGAGAATGTATAAACAATTGCAGTGTACCCATACACTGGTGTATTATGAGCAATAAAAACTGCTACACCAACAACATAAGTAAATCTCACAGATATAATATTAAGTGAAAGGAGCCAGAGACAAAAGGACACATGTTGTAATATTTGACTTACATGAAGTTCAGAAATAGCAAAGCTATCCATGACAATGGAGGTCAGGGTAGCAGTTAATTTTGGAGGAATATTGACAGTCATGGGCATGAGGGAACCTGCTTAGGTGCAAGAAATGTTCTATATCTTGATCTGTTATAAACGTATGTAAAAATATATCAAGATGGATCCTTAAGATCTATTCTCTTTAGTGTATGTAGGTTATACCTCAACTTTTTTAAAAGTGAAGGTATTAAAGATGGAATCAGATGCTTTTCCACAACCTCCTGTCTCCATGTCTTTCGTTACATCTCTTCAGCTCCTTATTTCGGCTATGGCACGTCTCACTGACATTTCCTTCCTCAATTTTTTTTCCAGTGGAAGTAGTAGGACTATTTGCCATTTGGAAGGTTGGAATATTTTTACTTACATAATGCTGACGATCAGCTTTTTTTTTTTGCGGTACGCGGGCCTCTCACTGCTGTGGCCTCTCCCGTTGCAGAGCACGGGCTCTGGACGCGCAGGCTCAGCGGCCATGGCTCACGGGCCTAGCCGCTCTGCGGCATGTGGGATCTTCCCGCACCAGGGCACGAACCCGTGTCCCCTGCATCAGCAGGCGGACTCTCAACCACTGCGCCCCCAGGGAAGCCCGATCAGCTATTTTTTTTGAAGCTCTTAGAATTGTTAGATATACTGATATCTAGTTGTTTGACGGATGCAACTCTGTATCTAGCTGAAATTTTTACCCCACATGTGAAACATCGTGAAGGTATGTTTGCACATTGTGGATCCTACAATACAAAAGAATTCCTCCTTTGTAACTTAAATTTGGAATTTAGGTTTCTAGCTGTAATTCGTGTGTTTTCTTGGTTAAACGTGTGTTTCTTTACTCCTGTGGTTTCTTGAGTCATGTGACTTTGTAGTCCTTTAATTTGCCCAACCTAAAAACTGGGCATGAAAGTGTATTTGTCACTTCATAGGCAGAAATCACATGATCTAGGACATGCACCTTCTGTTCAAAACTCATAAGAGGAATGCTCCCAAAATATGTAAATGTGTTTCTTTAAAAACAACACCAAAAAAACCCTTCTTTCTCCTTGCAAATCCAGTTCTTTGGTAGGGTGCACCAGTGAGCTTAGACTTGAAGGCATGTTCTGGTGCCTGCCAGGAAGGAAGTCCCTTGATTGCCCTCTGGTGGCAAGAAGGAATGATTGCATCTTCCTATGGATTTCCTCTACCTGGAATGGCCTTGGTCCGCAGAATAGAAGCTCATAGAGCCCTCTGTGCTATAAATGCTGTGCTCTTGTCTTTGTTCTTAATACGGTTTGATCATTCTCTGTTCTTCTCAGGACTGCGAAAAGCCAGGAATTTCTTGCCTAACAATGCACTGTAATCTTAGTGCGCTGGCTAAAGAAGAAAGTCGTACTATAGACATTTACATGCTGCTGAACACAGAAATACTGAAGAAGGTAAGCCCTGGGAAGCTGCACTATTGGGGTTCATTTAAAAGCATTTGAATTGGTTTCCTCAGAACAAACTCTGCCTGCCCCCTTTAAAAAACTGCCCTGGATAGCACCATTGGTGATTCTGCTGCAGATGATGCCAGGGAAACATACCAGACCCTTGTTATTCAGAGTCTGCTTGGAGGACCAGCAGTATCAGCATCACCTGGGAGCTCCTTAGAACTGCAGAATCTTGGACTCTACCCAGCCTTTGGGAATCAGCATCTCTGTTTTAACAAGCTCCCTAGGTGTTTTGTTTGCACAGTTGAGTTTCTCAGACTTTAGCTTGCTTCAGAATCACCTGGAAACCTTGTTAAACCACAGATTCCTCAGAGGGGAGTCTGAGGGTCTGCATTTCTGAGGAGCTTCCAGGTGATGCCAATAATGCTGTTCTGGGGACCATGTTTTAGATCAGGGGTTTTCCTTAAAGGGCCAGTAGTAAATATTTTAGGCTTTATGGGCTATACAGTGTCTTGCCACTGCTCAACTCTGCCATTGTATTGTGAAAGCAGCCATAGACCATACTCAACTGAATGGGTGTGGCTGTGTTCTAATAAAACTTTATTTACAAAACCCAGCAAAGGGCCGGATTTGACCCATGAGTCATAGTTTGCCAACCCCTTGTTTAGATGGCACCTTGTTTTTCAGAATTCCAACTTTTGAATCTCAGATAACTTTTGTTTTTTTAGGGCTTTTTTTTTTTTTACTTTTATTGGAGTATAGTTGATTTACAATGTTGTGCTAGCTTCAGGTGCACAGCAAAGTGAACCAGCTATACATACACATATATCCACTCCTTTTTAGATTCCATTCCCACATAGACCATTACAGAGCACTGAGCAGCGAATCTCAGATCACTTTGCTATTATAAGTTTATAAAAGTGGCTCATAAAAAATACCTCAGTCCATGAATTGGTGGCCCTTAAGAAAATCATACACATTCACTATGATTTATTTTAACATAAACGCTGCTGAGTATGAAAGGCTACATCCAACAAGATGCTTCTAAAATAATCACATGTGAAGCTAAAACAAAATAGGCATGTTAGCCACAGAGATTCTCTTTATTTTCCTTTGGAAAAACTAAATGTGTTAGTCTGTATAAAACTGTCAGTGTATAAATGAAGATCCTTAGAAAAGTCATTCCAGTGTTATTTTTTAAATTAGGCATGGCAGTAACATGTTGGCCTGATAAGTCACAGGCACAGGGGGATACAGGATGTTTTACCCACTCTCCGACTCCGGCTGGTGGAGAGCTGTGAACAGTTCTGCTTTCCCTGGATTCTTTAGAGGGAAACTGGTTTGGGGCAAGTTGGGTGCACACAGCACTGCTTCCCTGTTGTACCTCTCCCTTTAAAAAGGATAGTGTTGGGAGAGGACCAGGCATGAACTAGAGCACCCCTGGTCACCCTATGATTCCAGAATGTCATATCACAGGAAGTGCCTTACTGTCCTGGGTCCCCAGGACAGGTTGAGGGATTATGATTCTGTATGCTTACCCATCCTGTTCACCTTCTTGATAAACGGCCCTGGTGACAGTTTATTCCCTATGCCACACTTGCCACTGTTGACAGAACCCTGATACGGCACTGATGGCAGGAAGCCACTCTGATTTCTCTTTCAGCCTCAACCCAGTTGGCTGCTGCTTGCACTTATAAATTAGTCATTAGTACAAATTTACCCGCAAAGCCTCAAGCCTTCCTTGTCCCCAGCTCTGGCCTGGTCTTGTGCAGCTTTCTCTTTCTCTCTCAGTGATCAATGGTGACCCTTTGCCAAGGAACATGTCCCAGTGACTGCTGTCCCCGTGGGCCATCCAGCCTAGTCTGCATCCCAAGACAGCAGGAAGCCATGGGGTGTTGTATGTGGATGTTGGAGAACCGATCTCCCTACTGGTTCCCTTTCAGCAGAAACCAGCAGAAATCCCAGGTGTAGAGGAAAGCCTCTGTCGGGCCCCCGAGGCCAGCCACGCCTCCCTAAGGATGTGGAGCAGAACCAGCCTTGTGGTTCCCTGGGCCACCACTTCTGTTAGTTTTCCTTTGACCTGAAGGTCTGGCCACAGACCAGGGAATTTGAGGTTTTATTGTTTTGACCTTAACAAGTTTTCATTTGAAATGTAGGATCTGATTTTTTTTTAATCATCAGAGGATTCCAGTTTCTTCCAAAGTATTTGTTTTTTACAACCACAAGCACCTGTTCTATGCCAGGCTCCTCATCTGCTCGGCCTTTAACTTTGACAGTTATCACCGTCATCATCATCGTTATTATTATTGTCATTAGCAATGTCCGAGATGATGATGATGATGATGATGATGATGATCTAAGATTGAAAAGACAGTATATCCTGACCCATGAAACCACAAATCTACAGAACTGTTAAACTGGTAAAAGATTGCTGCATACAAAATTATTTACTGCTTAATATGAACTCACTGAAGCAGTTTTTTTTGAGTGACAAGTTTGCCAGCCCCTGTCTTCTTCCAGACTCTTCCATCACTGCCTTGGAGCCATTCTCTCATTATCTGGATTGGTGGCTTTGAGCCCACACCAAGGCTTCTGCCTGCAATGGCTGATAGGCTCTTCCTGAGTCTTTCCTGGGCCACCCTCCCTCCCCCCATCCCCTTTCTCATCGGGCCATCACCTAATTACAGTAAGTTCCCTACATACAAACCTTCCTCAAGTTGTGAACTTTCAAAGACGTAAACGTGCGTTCCATCAGCATCAGGCGTGAGTGAAATTGCAGCTTGCCCTCCGTCTCCTATTGCTGACTATCCTTCAGCTCTACCATCTCCCACCTCCTCTCCCTCCTCCAGTCAGTAACTCTTCCTGCCTGTTCACTCGACGCCAGCCCCTGTGTGCCAGCTGTTGTACTGTACTACTGTACTTTCCAAGGTACTGGACTGTAAGATTAAAATGTTTTCTTTATTTTCTGTGTTTGTTTTTCATGTAATATTTTTGTGAAAAGTATTATAAACCTATTACAGTACTGTACTATTTATATAGCCGATTGTGTTAGGTGGGTACCTAGGCTAACTTTGTTAGACTTACGAACGCACTCTCGGTACGGAACTCGTTCACACGTGGGGGGACTTACTGTATAAGCTAGATGCTTCCCCCCTCTCATCTCTCCATCAGGTACCCTCTTCAAAGCTTAAATGGCTTTGACCCCCCGAACCAGCTTCATTTAAGAGCAAAGAAAGAGTTAAAAGGAACTCATGTGGAGAGTTTGAGGGTTGTGGTCAAGGCAGGAAGATGCTTGAGAAATGTAAATCAGATACCTTCTATGGAACGCCAGTCCTCGATTTGTTGTACACAATTAACAGCTTTATTTATTCTCTGCTCTTTGGGAATATGTCAATACCAAGATCCAAATATCTGGCTCCTGCCACTTGGAAACCGCAGCACACAAGCCTGCATGTGTTGATGACTCAGCAAAACTCCAGAGCTTTTCAGCGTCCACTATGATATGAAAGAATCCTCAAGAGAGAGACTGGAAATCTCTTGTCTCATTCAGTGATAGAAATTTTTGTCTGGTTCACATGGAATCTTTGAATTTCAGTTCTGCCTGGGACCTTGGGGCCCAGCCATTGTGATTGAAAAGTCTTACAGTGAGTTGTGTTGTTTCTTCCTCAGGACAGTTCATCCGTCATCCAGTTCATGACCCGTGCCAAGGTGAAGGTGGACCCTGCCCTGAGGGTGGTGGAGGTAGCCAGTGGGAACTCAGAGGAGATGACGGTGAGTTGGTCACCCCACACACACACAGCCCTCCTCCAAGGGTGAGGGAATCTGGGTGACTTGGGAGACTTGGTGTTGGCATTTGAGGGTAAAGGCAGTCTCTAAGCCAAGATGTCAGCTTTGTGGTAGACCCAAGACCTTGCCTGCCTTGGCTTCCAGGCCCCCATGGAGAACTTCTGCGGTCTGCTCTTGTTGTGATAGCCATGTTCTCTGGGATGCTGTTGTTATGTGAAAGCTCCCGGCTATGACCAGCCAAAGGAAAAATCTTCTGGAAGTACCCTTGACAGGGCTTGCATTTCCATTCTGGAGCCAAGACTATTTTTATTTTTCTCAGACCTTTCCCTGAAACCTCATCTGCCTTCCCAGTCACATTGCTCCATGGTTAAACGCTGGGTGTTTCTAAAACAAGTTGTTTGAGTAACCTGAAGGGGTCACATCCTAGTTGCCAAGTCCTAGAAACTCCTCTTTCATTCCCTACCTAACCCCGTATCCTCTATCACAACGGTCCGCAACCTTTCTGGCACCAGGGACTGGTTTTGTGGAAGACAGTTTTTCCATGGGGTGTGGGGGGATGGTTCAGGTGGTAATGCCAGCAGTGGGGAACCGCAGATGAAGCTTTGCTGTCTCTCGCCTGCCACTCACCTCCTGCTGTGCGGCCCAGTTCCTAACAGGCCGGTACTGGTCTGTGGCCCGGGGGTTGGGAACCCCTGTTCTATAAAGTGCAGTCGGTAAGCAGCCTCAAGATGGAATATGTGGCAACCGGGAGCTCGGATGTGGGGTGTGGGAGAAGCTGGAGGGAAAGGGGCACTCTTGGAAATTGGCTGCCTTTTATTATTTTTCAGGGGCAGGAGGCAGGGGGGAGGCTCATTCTCTGACACCCACACTGAGGTCCTAGGCACATGGGGAGACAGCAGCCTCTGAACAGGTTTGGCCAATGAGTTATGCAATGATGCTAGCTTTTTGCATCTCCTTTCCTGGAACTTACTTCTCTCAAGGGAGACTTTACCCTCTCTTGGAAGAGTGAATATTGCTGTGACAAATTTACAAAAGCGAAAAATTCACAAAGATTAATTACTTACAAAGAAAAAATGGTTAACTTATTTTCCAATAACAATGGAGACACCACATATCTAAATGTTAGGATGAGGATCAGAGCAAAGCCCACTCTTATAAGACCCTGGTTAGGAAGGGTTCATATAGAAAATAAATGCCCGGGGACTTCCCTGGTGGTGCAGTGAATAAGAATCTGCCTGCCAATGGGGACACGGGTTCGAGCCCTGGCCCGGGAAGATCCCACATGCCGCGGAGCAACTCAGCCCGTGCACCACAACTACTGAGCCTGCGCTCTAGAGCCTGCGAGCCACAACTACTGAAGCCGATGTGCCTAGAGCCCATGCTCTGTAGCAGGAGCAGCCACCGCAAGGAGAAGCCCGCGCAACGCAACGAAGAGTAGCCCCTGCTCTCTGCAACTAGAGAAAGCCCATGCACAGCAACGGAGATGCAACGCAGCCAAAAATAAATAAAATTAAAACTTTTAAAAAATAAAGAAATGGGGCTTCCCTCGTGGCACAGTGGTTGAGAGTCCGCCTGTCGATGCAGGGGACATGGGTTCGTGCCCCGGTCCAGGAAGATCCCACATGCCACGGAGCGGCTAGGCCGGTGAGCTATGGCCACAGAGCCTGCGCGTCCGGAGCCTGTGCTCCGCAATGGGAGAGGCCACAACAGTGAGAGGCCCGCGTACCGCAAAAAAATAAATAAAATTTAAAGAAATGCCCAGGAGCTCCATGAACTCTCAGTCCTGAGCAAGAAACAAAAGCAACAGCTGGTACAGAATGAATAAGAATCTGTGAGGATGTTAAAGCTGCCCCAGGCCGTGGGTATTGCATGCCTGATGCAGGGAAGGACTGTCAGATGCAGACCTTAACTCCTCTACTCACATCAGGAAATTGTCCACATAGTCATTTTAATAACAGAAACTGAATGGGATGAAATGGAATGGTGCTGGAGTCCTTCACTCCTAGGGTCAGTGTTTATGGAAGATCAAATATTTGGAGATGGCCTTTGCCTTTTCCTCCTTGCCTTTTGGCCATTTAACTGCTAATTCAGACTTACCTGGGGATTGAAGAAGAATGGAGATTCACTGCTCATTGTCACAGCTCTGGTTAAAAAGTTTCATAGGATGAGATACATGCCCAACATGAGAGGTTTGGAATGTTCTGGTAGACCATTGTGTTCCCAATTAAGAGTTAACGGAAGTAATTAACAGGTTTCCTACAGGTGGAATCCCTTGGGTGAATGAAAAAAATATCATGGGTGCATTGCCTTTGATTAGAACACGGAGCTGTGGGATCCAGGAAAACATTGCCTATAACACCCCATCGTTGGATTCTGAGTCATCTGTACGCCCCCAAAATACCACTTCCATTAGTTACTGTTCCATTTTGAGCACTATGGTAATATTATCATTATCAAGAGTTCTTTGGAAGAAGCTCTCATTTTCAACTAGTTTTTTTCCGGTACTCTAAGAAAAATGGGTACCCGTCGGAATCCCACAATGCCCCCACCGCCCTCCTTTCCATAACTTTGCCTTTCAATCCGTGAGCCAAGATGAAGTACTACAATCTGTTCTCAACTTTCCTGGCAGAAAAAAAAATATATTTTCTGAGTAGGAAGGTTTGCCTTTTTAGAACAAACACGTTCCACCCTACACGTTTCTTCTGAATGCCTGGTGCTCTGTTAGTTGTTCATCGGAAGGGAAATTTCCATAGAGGCTAGCCACCAAATTTAAATCAGGCAAAATATCGCAGGATTTTAGATCAGACGCCACATTTGTATGGCCTTGGAATGAACAGGAAGTGTACTTGCTGCTGGTAACGAGCAGGGTGTGGGTGAGAAGAGGAAAACAATCTAGTTTTTAACCACATAAAGTGCACATGGTGATAATTCAACTGACAGGCAAATCAAATAATTTTCTTGGGACTCTTTGTGTCTTTTATTTTTATGCCATGGTACGGGGAGTGCTTTACAGGGCATACGGTTGAATACCTAGAAGAAATATGTACTAGATATTTGAGGCATTTTCCTTGTTTACTAATAATAGATTTGAGGTGCCCTTCCCAGGTGGGGTATTAGCACGTGTCCAAGGCCAACCACACCAGCTTACCTGGCTTTGTACAGACCCAAACCTGAGAACTGTGGATGAGATCTGAGTCACCGCATTCAGTGCTGATTGTGCTGAGAACACGCTGAACTCCCATCCTGTCCAACCCAACCCTTCCGGCCTTTCCGGCAGTGCTGCCAATAGCTGAGGCTAGAAACTCCCCGGGGGCAAACTAAGAATCTCCAGCACACCAGCTCTGCTCCTGAGAGCCACCACCCCAAACTCCCTTCTCAGACTGCGTGAGAAGCTTGTGAGTTACAGAGCAAATCTATTTTCTTGATAGTTTGAAATAGTGGAATACATTATGAACATGGAAATCCACAGATGGATAAGTAAGTCATTGCCATGTGGAGTGGGCACCAGGCTGAGATTCTAGGTACCAGCAGGAGAGACTGACTCCGTCTCATTTTAGCGGAATCAGAATGGATTAGAAGGATATTGGGTAGCTCTCAGAATTGCCAGGAAGGCTGGGGATATGACAAACCTGTGGCGCCAGGACCACAGGCTGGGTCAGGCCCCAGGAAGAGCCTGGCGTGGTACTCTGGACACTGCTTCCCTGGCTTCTCTCAGCCTCTTGCTCTGGAGTCAGGCAGGAACCTCTCACTGGCTGAGGTTAGACCCCTGTCCGTGGGGTACCAGGCACCCCACAGAGAGCAGGTGGCTGGCATTTTTGGCTATTATAGTAGAGCCTCACCCTCACCCCAAGACTCACCTAGAGGAAGACTCCCCAGCACTGGAAGGATGCTAAAAAGTGACAAATACCCCCTCCCATGTGCTTTTCTAATACCGAAGACAGCATGGGGCCAGCCAACCCCTGGTGCATCTTAGAGCTCCCATCTGAGCCAGTCTTTGTTCAGTCATTTAGACCACTTTGTCAGCTCCATTAATGAGAGAACATGGAAGTCTTTGTCCACAGGTGGTTTAGCAGTGTTTGTGCTTTGGGCTTTATTTTGTTTTAAGAATGAATATGCTGGAATGAGCTACTTCCTTGCTGACATTTGCTGACAGGGCAAATGTCTGGGGCCTTCACCTTCTGCCCCGGGAATCATATGTCCAAAGAGGCGGTCACCTCCCTCCCACAGTCCTCCTTTGCCGTCCCTTACCCTGCAGGTGGGGAGATGCACGGGTCATAACTTTAACAAGTCCCCTGAGATTCTGCTGTGCCCTGCCTGGATTAGAACCACAAAGCCTCTTCCTCTAGTGAACAAAGGGCCTCTGGTGCTCAGGGAGAATAGGTGACTTGCCCTGGATCTCACATCACTGAGCCAAGAATAGTGTCTGGAGCTCTTAACTCCCCAGCCTGGTGCTCCTTTCCCTGCCCTGCAGCCACTCAGTCACACGGAAGGGCACTGGGCCTTGGATGAAAGGGCCCCGACAAGTGCAAGTGTCCACTCTGGAAAGGACTGACTTGTTTTAAAGTCTGTCTGTTAAAACTGCCCAGGTACCCTTGGAGCCCAGCCAGCCCCTTCAGACTGGACCTGGCTCTCCTCACCCCAGTGGGGGCTTTCCCTGCTCAGTCTCAGTCAGACTCCAGAACAAAGCCTCTAACCTGCAGCCACACTTTCACTTCTGAACAAACCTCCCCCTCACGCACGAATCGATCAGGACAGCACGTTCCAGCTTCATTTTCTCTGAAGCCATTCAAGCTCAGTTCCCAGTCTTGGCCCTTCCGGGAAGTCAATACTTCTAGTTTGGCCTTGTCCTCTGTGAACAGGGAGCACTGCATTTCCCCCTTTGGAATTAGAAAAGCCTGGCTTCATATCCCATCTCCTTCACATCCCAGTGGTGTGATCTTGGGTATCAGGTAAGCTCTGTGAGCCTCCGTTTCCTCATCTGTAACATGGGAAACCTGCTTTCTACTTCCTGGAGGTTTCCCCTCTGTTTTGCTCCCTGTCACTGCCCCCCAATCTAGAGGGCATCATCTAAGGTGGTAAATGAGATTACTTCGAAAGGTGCCACCTATAGTTCTTTTGTTGTTTAATGCATCTTGAAGCAAACTTGACAATTTTCTGTTGCCGAGTAGACTGTGACTTGTACTTTACCATTTATGTGAAAAATTACATTATACCCGGCAAGAGAGTTTTCCCCCTTCTTACACTGAGAGGTACGATGAAGAAGAGGGTCATTGGAAAGTCATCACCCCCCCATTCCCTGTCATCGTCAAAAGATGGTAGGCGGTCCTCTCCCCTCACCCACTACCCCCAGTGTGAGAATTAAGCTCTAACCATAAGGAACTGAGAAAAATCCCAGTGTGGTTTGCTGATGGTCACTATTCACAGTTTCATTCAATGAATACTTATTGGGGGCTTGCTACGGGCCAGGCAACATAGAGACACTGTGGGTGCAATGGGGAGCAAAGTAGCCATGGCCCCTGCCCTCCCAGAGCTGACTGAGAGGGTGACAGAGAGTAAACAAGGAAGGAAACAAGGGTTTTATTTCAAATCAAGGTGAGTTCCATGGGAGTAACCTGCTCTAGATTGAGGGGAATCTAAAGGAATGTTTCTCCAAGGAAGCTGAGATCTAGAGAGTGAGGAGGAATTAGCTTGCCAAGCGCAGGGAAGAGTGTCCCAGTGAGGAGGGAGAGCCATATGAAGAGCCAAATAGCTTAGCGTGTTCAAGGCTGAAACACCAGTGTGGCAGCAACCTGGTGAGTGGTGAAGCCATCCATGATGGGAGACACGTGAAGACGTCCATGATGGGAGACACGTGAAGACGTCCATGGTGAGAGACACAGGCAGCGTCATACCATATAACACCAGGGAGCAGTTACAAAGGAAGCCGTTGCAAGCTTCTGTTTTGAGTGGGGAATGGCATGATTCAATATATATTTTTTAACAATCATAGGCTACTGTGTGGACAGTGGATTGTAGGGGGCTGCAAGAAGGTTGTGACCATCACTTGGCTAGAGATGATGGTGGCCGAGGAGATAGAAGTAGACAGGTAGCTTTATATCAGTAGAGGTCTAGCAGTTTGTGCCAGTCACATGTGGGGAGTATCTGTCCTCAAGGGTTGGGAGGAATCAGATCACATCTTGGTGCAAAGCCCCTTGCCTGGTGCCTACGCATGAGCAGTCAGTTAGTAGTGGCTCCCATTGCATGAAGAGATGGCCAAGGATGGGAGGAAGCAAATAAAGAATAGCTTTTCCCTCCCTCAAAGCCTCAAGAGTCATGATCAGTTTACTCTAAACCAATGATTTCCAGCTGTCATCATTATCATTTTTTTAAACAACACAACCCCTTTCTAAATTGAAATGTGCTTTGGTTGAGTCAGAGGTGGGATGCCTGGAACTCCCCCAACTTGTATTTCCATTTTCCCTTGGGGGCCTCTGCATCCCCTCACCAAACCCCTAGGCTCTGTGGAGCCAAGGAAACCACTGCTATCGAAGGTTGTATTTTAGGACAAGGCTGCTGTCCAGCCCCTCAAATTCTTTCACTAGACATGAACTGGACCCCCCGGTAAACATGAACAAGAAAAAAATTATAGCCTCAAGGAGTGAACACTGCATTTGCACACGTGTGCAGACACACGTGCTCAAGCACACACACACACACACGCACGCACAGTAGTGTGGTTTTGTGCTGGGAAAGCCTGAGCTGAAGAGGTTAGGAGAGGCTGGCTGCATGGACAGAGTGACCCCTGAACGAGTATTGAAAACATTTTCTAAGTGGACAGGGGAAGGTTGGGTTCCAGATGGAGTCAGATGGTGTCTTAAAATAGATTCTCAAGAAGCAGACCCTCAGATGAGGATGTGGGTGCAAAGATTTTAGTAAGGAAATGCTCCCAGAGAAGACGGGAAAAGAAGTGAGGAGACAGGATAGAGAAAGAACAAGCGGACCAAGGATGAGATTCCAGGGGCCCCAGCCTTAGCGGAGCCCTGGAGCACAAATACCACCTCAGAGTTCATCCTGCCTTGAAGCGAGGGAGCTGGGCTTTCTCACTCCTGTACGTGTCAGTCACTGGCCAGGGGCTGCCCAGGATGTAATGAGCCCCAGGGTCCTCCTCTCCCCACATGCCCTTGGGGCAGGTGGCCTCTGACGTGCCGTCCACTTAGAAGTGAACGCATGTAAAGCTGGGGTTGGACATAGGGAACTGATCGAGGGACCCGAGGGATGTGGGCGGACGACCAGTGGTATAGGGTACAGATGGCAGTGGTCTCCACGCAGACACTGGGGGCTTGGCTTGATGTGCCCTTCTGCGTCCCATTGCTTAACGACTTTATTGTTTTCATTCATATATGCTCAGTTCTTGTGATGTGCTGGGCATTTGATGTGATTATCACCTGTCACTCTCACATCACCCCTGTGAATGAGATATTATTACTCCCATTTTCTGATGAGGAAACTTGAGACCCCCAGGTGAAGGGACCTACCAGCCTGAGATGCCACAGCTTGTCAGTGGAAGGGCCGGGTCTGGTGCAGGGCTGCCTGTTTGCAAGCCCGAGTCTCCCTTCATCCTCCGCTCCTTGGGCCCCTGCTGTCCAGTTGCCCCGCCCTCGCACAGCAGGAGCACCACTCTGGCAGATGGTAGGAATGCAGCCATGGGTGGTGACAGCTGGCCCTTCGTCTTTGGAGCGACCCTTGGCTCCAGTGACCTCAGAAGCACATCATGCTCTGACTTAGTGGTCTGTTGATTCTGGAACTCTTTCCTGTTGTGGCCTGGTTCCTAACCAGATGCACCAGCTACTCATCAAGAGAATTAGCACTCATCCAGGGCCCTCCGTAGCCTGCGGTAAAGGAGCTGCGTTCCCCTCCTCCCTTTAAAGAGCAGTCATGAGGTTTCTCAGGAGTAATAGATATAAAACCTCTTAGCACCATGTTTGGCACACGGTAAGTTCTCAACAAATGTGACCCGTTCTTAACAATAAAGGAATTAGCACTGGCTCAGCTCATTCCTCTGCAAATTCTGACAGACCAAGGAATTCCTGAAACCCAGCACCTAGCAGGCAGGGGCAAGTTTGACATCTTTGTTTATCACAGCACAGACTTACAATGTCCGTCTTGCCAAATGCAATTTATTTTCTGTTCATTGATGTCATCTCCATAAGTCTTCGGTCTCCCCGGAGCAGGGATGCTTTCTGAAGGCTCTGTTCTGAGAGTGATTTAAGACATGGTTCTGCTGAGAACATTTCCTCCAGCTCCCACAACCCTTTATCCCTGCCCCCTTCCCCACTGGCTGCTAGATGTAATTAGAAGCAGATGAAAATGGCATTTCATTGTCCCAGATGTTCTTCTTTTCCCACTTCTTATTTTATATAAATTCCTTCCGTCTGTGAGACCTGTGTGTGATGTCAGTTGTGGAAAGCATCTTGCCCTTGTAATTGACCTTCAGGCAGTGGGGCCTGGGGTTGAACCTCCATTCGAGTGCTGCTGCTGCTGAGCTGTCCCCTCAGCCGTGGAAGCCCTCCATCCAGCCAGGCCTGGGCCAGCTGTACCCCGTTGTGGTCATGTTCTCAGGCCTTTTGGAGACCTGAGCATTTCCAGCTATGACATTGGGCATATTTACAGTGGTCAGAACATAAAAGTTTCCAGAAACATACAAGTGAATCAAGTGCTGTGGTTCAGGCTTACCAGCTGCCTCAGACTGGAACTTGGCTCCTGGTGGTTCCCTGATGCCAGCTTGCCAGCCTCAGGTGCGTTCAGGTTTACAGTAGCAGGCAGAATGCCCAGCGTGTGGGCCTGCCATCGCCCCTGCCGGATGTCTGTCCTCCTCGAGGACTCTATTGAGGCAAATCCTCGTGCTCCTCAATTCTCTTATGTTTTATTAGTTAACATCCGACACACGAGCCCTCCAGCTTCAGTCTGCTGCTGTGTGATCATTTATCCCTTCGTTGATCAGAACTTCTGCCGCCCCATCTCTCAGCCTCCTACCACCCTCTGAAACGTGCAGACTCCCCCTCAGCCTCAGTCTTTTTTCTCCTTTCATACTGGGAATGTGGATCTCTGCTGGGGAAACCACTTCCCCTGCAGCCCTCTTAACGGACCTGTTCCTTGAACCCCCATGTAAAGTTCTCCCTTCTAATCTAGATGTGTTCTGCAGCCAGAGTGCTCTTTGCAAAATGCAAACCATGTCACTCCCTAGTTAGAACCTTCCATTGACCTCCCATGCCTCTTAAGATAAAGCGTATAATTCTTTCTTTTTTTAGGTTTAATTCCACAGTTTTGTTTTTGTTTTTGTTTTTGTTTTTTGCGGTACGCGGGCCTCTCACTGCTGTGGCCTCTCCCATTGTGGAGCACAGGCTCCAGACGCACAGGCCCAGCGGCCATGGCTCATGGGCCGAGCCGCTCCGTGGCATGTGGGATCTTCCCGGACCGGGGCACAAACCTGTGTCCCCTGCATCCGCAGGCAGACTCTCAACCACTGTGCCACCAGGGAAGCCCCCACAGTATTTTTAATGGCATAATTAAAGCATCCCTTATTCCTCCTATGCTTATCAACAATTTTCTCAGGTAATTTTATGAATGAATCTGATGATTCTCAAGGATTATTTATAAGTAATTTTCAAAGCCATGCCTCAGGAAGACAAAAGAGGTTCTACATTGCTTTTTGGAGCGAATTCCTCTCTACCTGAATGGAGAAGGAGAGTCAGAAGCTTGAATTTCAGTGTTTTATGAAAAGAAAGTAACCTATTAAACTAAATTATTTAGGAATTAGACATTAAGATCAAAATAACTACAGGTTTGATTTGATTTAGTGCAGCCATCAAAAGGCTAGATGGGGCCAGTTTTCAGATGGAAGCCACAAGCTTCTTTGATATAAAGGATATAATTCTTAACACAGCCTCCAGGCCTTCCCATCTCTCCAGCTTCATCTTGAACATTTTCCGGTGACTTCTTGTTCATTCCGTTTGCTCCATGCTCACTGTCTGTTGGCAGTACTTCACCTCTGTCAGGCTCTCTTCTGTCTGTCACAGGGGGTTTGCACGTGCTATTCCTTTTTGGAATGTTGTTCCTTTCCCTCTTTGACTAGTTAACTTCTGCTTACCCTTTAACTCTAGCTCAGGCAGTCCCTCAGAAAACTCTTTCTGACTGCCATGCTTATCTTAGAGTTTTTTAACCATGAACCTCTCCTTTGGGGCACTTTCTAAAGTTATAATTTTGCATTTATGTGTCTAACTGGCCAGTATTCTCTACAAGCTGGAAGCTCCATGAGGGCAAAGACTGCCTGTTTTATTCATCAATGAATCCCTACAGTGCCTGGCACATAGTAGGTCCTGTGTACACATTTGTTGGATGGGTGGATGGATGGATGGACGGACGAACAGACAGATGGATAGACAAACAAATGGACAGATGGGGTGGATGGGCAGATGGATGCATGTGTGGATGGATGACCAGGACTCTCCCAAAAGAAATAACATTTGCAGACATATTTTTGAAGTAGAAAAAAGAGAAGCACTCAGAAACTCCAGCTTCAAACCTCATCCTCTCTTCATTGCAGACTGAATCATAGTCATATTTCATCGAACGGTATGGCAAAAAGGGCATTGAATTTATTAATCTGTGCCTTCATGAATCACATGATGAATCACTACCTTGGTCTAGGTGACGGGAGAACATGCATTCAAATCCTTGTTCTGTAAGAATTCAGTTTACTGGAGTCCATAGACAGGAAGATACATCATTACCTTACAGAGTGAAGAGGACGTAGGACTGGGATGATGATGAAGTGCTCCACTGTGGTTTTAAAGCTAAGCTTTGTGGAGCCGTGGGTTCCCTTGAGTTGGTTCTGGGGCTGCTGGGCCTGGGGTAGAAGGGACTGGCTTGGGAAGGGGGACCGATCAGGCAGGGCTCGAGCTTCCCACCTTCTTTATAAACAGAGAATCTCCAGTTTTTTCTGTTTTATACATTGGGGTGCTAGTGCAGATTTTCTCTGCTAAGAGAAGTTGAAAAATTGCTGTTTCCAAAAGCTCAGAGAATGATTAACTCTGCTGAAAAGAGCAGAGTAGGTCAGTCTTCTTGGAACAGAAGATGTTGGAGCAGAGTCTCTCCTTTTAATTTTTTTTTAACTTGGCTTTAAAATGCTCAGTTTTTTTTAAAAGTAGTTAAAAGTAGAAAAGAGAAAACAATACCCGTAGTATCTAAAAACACCTATTAAAAAATTTCCTACATTTTTCTGCAAAGCTGAAGTCTTCTGTATGCTAAATTGATACTGATTTTTTCGTATAAGTTTATAGCATTTATCATTTTTCCCATTTTATTATCATGTTTTCTAAAGTATGTAAAACTTGGAAATCAGGCAGAAGATGATTGTGTGTCCTTTCACGCCTGGAGCACTCTCTATCCCCTTTCTACTCAAAAGTGTGGTCCTTGGACCAGCAGCATCAGCATCACCAGTGAGCGTAACTGCGATGTGGACGCTCAGGCCCCAATCCAGACTCCCTGATTCAGAATCTGCATTTTAACGAGGTTCCTCGTGTGATTCTTACACACCTTAAAATTTGAGAAAAACAACACTGTTCTAATAGGCCTGCCTAACTCCCTAGGGCCCATATTCTGTGAAATTACATATGAACTTATAGAAAACTAAGTTACAAATGCCTTTTGCCAGCGAAGATGAAAATGACTTCTGTCTGGCAGAAAATATAATCCCAAAGGTTATAGTTTATTGCCATGTAAGGTATTAATCAGTTTTGTATCTGATTTCAACATTCTTCTATTCTTTTTTTTCTGTAACTACCCTCATTCTCAGATCCTTTTTTGAACTAGCTTTACCATCCTGATTCCCTCGGTCATGAATTAAATAAATTTTTAATGTGTATTTGCTGCATATTTGTATGAGAGTCATGTTTTTAACTTTTTGAAAATCATACTTTGACAGCCAGATGTATTATCATTTTAACGGCTCTGTGGTATTCTACTTTGCGATTGCTGTAATTTACTCATCTGTCGCTCTATTGTTAGACTTTTAGGATATTTCTATTTTTTTATTGAAGTAGAGTTGATTTACAATGTTTTGTTTAGTTTCTGGTGTACAGCAAAGTAATTCAGTTATGCATATATATTCTTTCTTGTATTCTTTTCCATTAAGGATATTCCTAATTCAGTACCAATATAAATAATTCTGCAGTGAACATCTTCGAATATAAAACTTTTCCTGTACTTTATGTTTCTTGCCTATGAGTAAATTTTCAAGTATAGAATTAGTGGGTCAAAGGATATGAACAGGGTTTCCCTGGTGGCGCAGTGGTTGAGAGTCCGCCTGCCAATGCAGGGAACACGGGTTCGTGCCACGGTCTGGGAAGATCCCACATTGCTGCGGAGTGGCTGGGCCCGTGAGCCATGGCCGCTGAGCCTGCGCGTCCAGAGCCTGTGCTCCGCAATGGGAGAGGCCACAACAGTGAGAGGCCCGCGTACCGCAAAAAAAAAAAAGGATATGAACATTTGTAAGATAAGCAGTACTGGAGTTTGTCAACTGGACAGGAATGGAAGAGTCTTCCAAGGTGGCAAAAGCAGGCTGCAGACAGTCAGGAGGCCACAGGTCCCACAGGGAGATAACTCTAACCAGCTAGAATGTGAGTACAGGTCCTGCCAGGGGCTGGAAAGGTAGGAAGGAGACCGGATTGTAAAGAGCCTGGTACCCTGAAATGTATATTTGGTATAAAGGAAAACCATCTGTAGTATAAACTGAGAAGTGCGTGATGAGGCCTGTGCTTTAGGAAGACAACTCTAACAGCAGGAAGGCTCCTCCAAAGCTCCTGAAATAGTGCTGGTGACAGAAGCTCAGGCTTGAACTGGAGCAGTAACTGGGGAGGTGGAGAAAAGATATTTAAAGAGTACGGGGGATGGAATTAAGAGATACAAACTACTATGTATAAAATAGATAAGTAAGAAAGACTTATTGTGTAGCACAAGGAGTTATAGCCATTATCTTGTAATAACTTTTAATGGAGTATAATCTGTAAAAATACTGAATCACCATGCTCTATACCTGAAACTAATATAATATGGTAAATCAACTATACTTCAATTTTAAAAAAACATTAAAAAATACCATGGGCTGATTCAAAAAATTTTTTTTAATTTTTGAATTAAAATAAAGAGGTATAAGGGCTTCACCAGGATCATCCTGCTATTTAGCGGTGGTGACCAGACTGGATTGTCGGTGCTTCCTACCTCTCTCTGTGGTCCATGCTGCTGTTCCTTTGGGTTTTTATCTAAGATGTGACTTCTTAGAACTTCAGGCTGCTCAGATCCTTCCACTTAATGAGTTGATTAGAGTCGCGATGTTCAGGAACCAGCTTTGCCAAAGCATAAAGCGCACATCCAAGATGATGAACGGCATCACTAAAAATAATAAAAGATTAAGCACACATTCCGGGGAAGTGCCAGGGCATTCTTGTGGAATTTGCCAGACTAAACTGTAGTGGATACTCTTCACTGTCTCTGTATCTACAAAACCAGACCTCCAAGGTAGCTTTGCCAGGATACGCATTTTAGACACCGTGCGCAGGCAGCGTCCCTGTGTGGCTCTCAGGGTGATCCAAGGGGCTGGACTTTACAGCTGACCCCACGGAGCCCACAGCCTGTCTCATTGTCAACAGGAAGGTTCAGCAGATTTTCACTATGCGACCAGAGACCAGGAACTTTCAGACACTATCTTACTTCCCCATTTCACAGAGGAGGAAACTGAGAAGTTTGTCTTGGTTGCCCAAGGGTGCCCCTCTCAGCCACGGTGCTTCATAGTTGACCTGTGCAAGACACCACAAGAGATTCTGAATGTGAGAGGTGATTTGATCCACAGCTTTTAGGGGCAGTAACTCAAAGACATGAATCTCTGTCTTTAAAGACAGAAACCTCTAATCTGAACCAGATAAAAAAGAGTAGGCTTAAGATGACAGATTTCACAGCCCATTTCTGTCCCACCACCTCTCACCCCCACATATTCCTCCTTCAGGATCGCCTCATGTCTGAAAATCCCTCTTTGTAATAGCCCCAAACCGGGTAGAATGGATAAATAAATCGAGGTGTATTCACACAGCAATGAGAATGCCATGCTCCAGCCTGGAGGAATCTCCCAAACCTAATGTGGAAGGAAGAAGTCCTTCCAAGGAGAGCGTGGACAAAAGCAGTGATGCTCATCTAGGCTCTTGGCCGTCAGGACGATTACCCTTCGTGGGGGCTGTGACTGGAAGAGAGCATGAAGGGGGCTTCTCAGCAGCTGGTCTTATCCTGCATCTCGATCTAGGTGCTGGCTACACAGATGCATTTCGCATTCAGTTCGTGAAAATGCAGTGAGCTGTGCACTTAGGTTATGTAGACCGTTCTCTATGTATATTAGACTTCAATAAATAGTTTTTTAAAATTAAAAAGGGTGTCAGCCAACCATGCACAACCTCAAAAGAAATCTCCCTGCCAGCAGTGCTAATGATGCTGATGGGAGCACCCGCCACGTGTCAGGGGTGGGCTCTGCCAATCGTTCTGCATGCGTTAGTGCCTTCAGTTCTCTGGAGAGGTGCTGTTCTACCCCTGTTTTACAGAGGAGAGAACTGAGGCTCAGAGAGATAAAGTACCCGGTCCAAGGTCACACAGCTAGTGAGTATGTGCTGAAAAGAGGCCTTATTTCCATTCCCAGAAATGACTACTGTGTTCTGTAGGCAGTTTTCTTTGATCTGTCCCAACATAGGAAGGAATGGTTTCTGCTCTGATTTCCCTAGAGATGATGTTTTGAATTCAGGATCTGCCTCATGGATGACCGTCCTCCCCTCCCCCAGCACACCCCCCCACCTCAACTGTAGGAATGAAGACAGTTGAGACAAAGGTGATTGTGTTTGCTTTCCTTATCACCAGGGAAGAGACAGTAAATGATCCATTTAGTTGACAGATAATCTTTAAAGTGCCACTGTCAGCCAAGTACTCTGTGGTGTGCTGGTGACCAGCTTAGATTGGGAGTTTGGGGTTGACTAGACCTGAGTTCAAATTCTGACTCTGCATTTTAAGCTACATGACCCAGAGCAAATCCCTTGTCCTCTCTGGGCCTCCATGTCCTGCTGTGTAAAATAGGTGCTAAATACCTCCTGGGGTGATTGTGTGAGTTAGACAAGAGACTGCAAGAAAAGCACAGAGCCTGACACAGAGGAGCATTCAAGAAATGTTACAGAGAGAGGGAAGCCAGACCCTAAAAAGGTAACATAAATAGCGCTAGTATCAACTCAGTCATGTGCCCAGTCACCTTTGAGGCTTGAGCAAGGTGCTCCCATAACCAGCGAGGCTTCCTGCCAAGCAAAAAATCAGCTGGCTTTCAGGGTTGAGCCAGGTTTACGTAGGCCTTCTCCAAGGAGGGACTGGGCATTCCAAGCACACGGCCTAGCTTGGACAAAGCCCTGTTGGCTGGGCCAGCCTGTCTGCAGCCAAGGGCTGCCCAGAGCTGAGATTTCTGTCTCTTCAGCAGAGGAGCTTGAACAGGATGGTGGGGTGTTAGGGATTGGCTGTAGAGGACACAATGGATGCTTTGAAATCTACAAAAATAAACTCTACTGTGACCAGTGGGGCGAAAATAGAGCCAAAGAGCACAGTCAGTGTTGAGCTAGCACGTGTTAAGCTATCACTTCTCTGGCAGGAGGGTGGGGGTGCCCTGATTTGTGCGCCACTTTAGGTGGTATAAATACTCCTGTGATGGACCATTTCAACATAGCATTGTAACATCCTTAGACGTGGAACTGGGAAGAGATGCGCACCATTGATGTGAGCTAGCACACCACTGAGATTCCATCAAAGTTGGGAAAACATGCCCCACTGAGACATGGGCTCTGAGGACCTATGGCTCCCATTGGAGACCAGGGCTCCGCTCCTCGAGTGAGTGCTTTTAGTGTGCTAGGCATCGCCATGAGACCCAAGGCAAACTGTGCCCCGCCCTTGAGGTCCACAGTCTACTGGGGAAACTGGCATTAATTGAGTAATCACACTAAGTTACACAGTGTGCGGAACACTCAGAAAGAAGTACTGTCTTACCTGGAGCGCACGCCCGTGCCCTTTGTTTCAAAACCATAATAAAACAGACTGTTACTGTCTGTTCTGAGTCAAGAACATAGTGCGTCCTCTCAGTTTTTCACCACACGTATGTTCACCTCGTGATACTTAAATCAGGCCTGTTGTCATTACAGCCCTTTCAAGAACTGGGGCTGCGATTTCAAGTGCCTTTTCAGGTCCTTGTGAAAAATCCATCCGTATACACCCAGGAAAGCGCTCAAGAGAGCCCACTTTAGAGTAACAGCAGTCTGGACACATCTCTCCAGTTCAGTCCCAATGTCAAGCCCAGGCTGGGTCCCCTCAGGCGGTGGGTGCTTCCGTTTGGGAACCATCTCACTTCTGCTTTGCCTCCCAGGTGGTCTTCGAGGCGTTGCACAATCTGGAGCCCCGAGGCTACGTCGTGGGGTGGATCATTGCCATCAGCTTGCTGGTGGGAATCCTCATCTTCCTGCTGCTGGCTGTGCTGCTCTGGAAGGTGAGTGGAGAGCGCAGGTCCCCAGGGAGTCCCCGACCAGACACCCAGCTCTCCTGCCTCGGCAGGGCTAGAGCGCATGGTCGGAAAAGGTTTCCTGGTGGAACTTCTTCCCAGTGCAGGTACAATGAAAGGAGGGCAGGGTCCCTTCCAGGCAGTGAATGGAGTCTAGGCTCCTCCTGAGGCCATTCACACCTGAGGACTGGACCGCTTTAGAGGGAACCCCAAAATCTTACCCTCTTCTCCTGCCTTCCCTAGCAGAGTTGCCACCAGTCCTAACACAGGGTGGTGGGAGCCTCACTCCAACGCACAAGCTTGGGGAGTAACAGCTGGGACTGGGACGGGGATGGTTAACTCCTTTACTTGGGACAAAAATAAGAAAAGAAACTACAGAGCCATTCTTTGTTCTTTTCCCATGTGGAATATGGAAAAGATTTCTGCCCAGAAGATTCTAGTAATGACGATGGGCTGTATGTCTGGAGTGCTGCCTGGGTAGCTTCATCAGATGTTCTCCCAACCCCATGGGGGTTCATTCGTAGGTGCCCCAGGGGGTAGACTTGCCCTGCCTCCTTCAGCAGGGAGCACCTGCTCATCCTTCACATCTTGCCTCTTGTCACTTTCTCAAGAAGAAAGGGGTGTCCTCACCCCCAATTCTAAGATGGTTTCTTTGCCCTGCACTCTTCTCTCAGACACCTGGCGTCCTTGACTTTAGGGCCTCTGTATTCAGTAATGGTTTCAGAGTCATTATCTGAGGAAGGTCTGTCTCTTCCACGGGATGGTAGTGTGCCACGTGAGTTGGGTCCTGTCTGTTCTTGTTTCCAACGTGTCCCCAGCTCCTACAGCAGCACCAGGGACCACAGCTGGGACTTCCTGACACCAAGTCCCTGCTTTTCCAGTGTTGCAGGTTTCAGAGGCAGGTGGAAACAGCCTCTTACATGATTATGGATGGATCCTTTTAATTCAAATAATTAGTTTCTTTGGGATTCCAAAATAATTTGTATTTATTGATCAAACATAGACACATGTCAGTAAGCAGAAAAGTTGTCAAATACTCAGGAGTCCCCATCCCAGAAATAACCGTGGTGAGACCAGCGTTGTCTCTTCTTGAACTTTTTCCCTACATAATAGACAGAGACCAGGCATTCTCATAGCACCCACTTATTTGTGAATAGTGTGTTAAATTCTCCAGTAAAATACCCGATACATTTTAAGGTGTAGGACCTCTAAAATTAAAGCAATGAGTTCAATTATCAATCTGAAAAAAGTATAGTAAATACACTTCAGAGTATCCAAGAAATCTAGAAACGCAGGGAAAATAGTGTTTTTGTTGTACATCTTTTCAGATTGACAGTTGGACTTCACCTGAAAAACAGTATTGGAGGTTGAAGAAAACTATATTGAGCATATTACTTGAAAATCAGTTTATCTCAGGTTCCCGTGCCTTTTGGACATCCCATTTACTAGCTTACAGCCTAGCTTTCCCTGAATGCAGAATTGTGAAAGTCTTTCCTATTGTTAAAAACCCGTGTCCAGCGCTGTCCTCAGGCTGCAGGTGTATGGCAGATCCCAGTCCTCGGATGCTGGGATTCATTCACATGGCTTCTCGTTTCACACTTCTTGTAACAGTGCCACAGTGAATGTGCTTGGAGCCAAATATTTGCACAACTCCTTCATTATGTCCTTAAGATGAAACCCTAGAAACAGAAGTACCGAGTCAAAAGAAATGCATGTTTTAAGCCTTTTATTACATATTAGCAGTTGCCCTCTGGAAAGGTTATACAAGCAGTGTATCAAAAGTGCCCATTTTCCTGTATATTTACCAGGAGCAGATACTACCTTTTTTGAAAAACTTGCCCATTTGTTGTTTGTTTAATCTGCGTGACCAGATAGAGTCTTAATTCTCCCTTTTCTCTAACTCCAACTCCTTCCTGCCAAGACGTCTGATCTGGGGGTAGAGAACAAAGCCAGCTCAGTGTTTGGGATCTGAAGACAGTAAGGGCTTTGGGGGGTGTGTGTGTGTTTGTGTGTGTGTGAGAGGGAGATACTTCCTTCTGCCTTTGTACAGACATTTCACAAGAGAGGGAACACCGTCCTCCACTGCTGGGTGCATGGGACCAGACAGGGACACAGAGTGGGGAGGGGGGTGGCTGTGTCCCACCCCCTCCCTCTGGGCCCCCCACTTGGCTCTGCCACTCAGGAGTGTCCCCTCTCCTGAGCACACCCTCCCACCTCCTTCCAACTGCCATCTGCTTCGCTCTGCTTCTGCCATGTTTCTTTAAAGAATGTGGTGTGTCAGGAGGGGGTGTCATGGGGTGGCCAGCACCCTGAGGCCACCCAGCTGTGTGTGATCCAAAGAGCCAGGGCCCGAGAAGGCAGCATCACCCGCTGCCATGGACTGGCCACGAAAGCAGAGTGGTGGCGGTCAAGGGGCCTTAACCAGACAAGGTCGTCTTAACTGCTGGAGGAAGGAAGGGTCTAGAACACCTCTGAGAAAGCTGGTGAGTGATGCCGTCAAAACTTCTAGCCACAGACACAGACTGATCAGCCCCCTCTGAGTCCCAGTCCTACAAGCCTGGGAGAAAGAATCTGACTGGCTCAGCTCAAGTCAAATGTCTACAACTGTGGCAAGAGGCCAGGAGGTGGCAGAGAGAATGTGACCAGCCAGGGCTGGGTCACATGTCTCCCACATGCAGACAGCTAAGGCCAGCGCAGGAGAAAGATGCAGTGTGGAGGTGTGGGGAGGCCAGGTAGGGGTGGGGATAGGGGCTAATCTTAGAAGGAAACTAGGCAGATACCCTAAAGGCTTTCGCCCCAGCAGGATTTCATGGTTGTCAGTGGTGCTATTGCCTAAATTACAGTCTTTTATATGGTACTGGGTAGCTATGGCCGCACAACAAATTGCCACCAAATTGAGTTCCCTTCTGCCTAACATATGTATAGGTCAGGAATTCAGGAAGGGTTTGGCTGGATGATTCTTCTGCTCCAAGTGGCACTGAGTGGTGTCACACAAGGGCATTCACCTGGTGACTAGGCTGGTCTGCTTCACTTCACAGGACAATTTTATCCACGTGGCTGGCACCTTGGGTGGAGATGGCTGGAAGGCCGGACTCTGCCTGGCCCCTGCCTCTCTTCGTGTAGATTCAGGGCCTCTACATATGGCCCTTCCAGCAGAGTGGGCTGATGTTTTACATGGTGGCTTCAGCTCTGGGAGAGCATGGTGAGAGCTGCTAGTCCTCTGAAAGGCTGGCCCAGAACTGACATGGCATCGTCCTGCTGCACTCTGTTGGTCAAAGCAGTCACGTGCCAGCCTAGAGTCAAGGAACAGGAAAGAGACTCTGCCTCCCAATGGGAGGAGTAGCGAAGAAGTAGTGGCCATCTTTTGTCTATCACATACATGATATTCAGAAATATGGGCAAAATCTTAATCTTTTCTGTAAAACTCACTATGGCAAAGGACGATTAGCCTAACTGGAAGTTTTGTTGTTCTGAAGTAGATGAAACCTCATCTCTCTTCCATTGTGTCATAGATAAAATTATGATTGAGCTCCTTGGAGGAAAAAAAACTAAACCTCGGTGCCGGGTTCATGAACGCACTCAACATTCAGAGTGGGTAGTCTCTACAGGCACAGCGACAGTGCAGTAAGGAGCTTGGCAGAGGGAGTTTCTTTAGGAAAAATATTTTTCTCTTGAAGGACTAACTAAATAGAATGACTTTATAGGACACTGAAAAGGGCAAATGAAATGTAGGATTATTCTGAAGACCTACATGTTCCTAAAACTTCAACTGCAGACCTCTTTTGTTTTTTATTTATTTTATTGAAGCATAGTTGATTTACAACGTTGTGTTAGTTTCTGCCGTGCAGCAAAGTGATTCATTTATACACATTTATACACTTTTTCATATTCTTTGCCATTATGATTTATCACAGGATATTGAATATAGTTCCCTGTGCTATACAGTAGGACCTTGTTGTTTATTCGTCCTATGTATAATAGTTTACATCTGCTAATCCCAAACTCCCAATCCATCCCCCTCACAGTTGGCCACCACAAGTCTGTTCTCTATGTCTGTGAGTCAACTACAGACCTCTTGTCAACTTGGATCCCTATGTCTATAACCTAAGAAACATGCATTGTGTATAGAGGTCTAATATTGACAATTCAGTGCACAGAAATCCGTTGATTAATGGGCCTAATATTTGAGTTAGATGGGAGGTCTAACTGCTTCTGGCTTATTACCGTATTTCACATATCATTCCCTCCAATACTTTCAAGGGGAAAGTCACTGCATGGTACCCAGTTGCCACTGCTGATGAGTAAACACTTCACTAGAGCCTTTGAAGACAGGTGGGCAATGTTCAAGTCCTCTTTCCTTTCTAGAGCCACATCTCTTGAAGTTCCCTTTGGTGTAGCACCTGACACTGCTACCTATGGTTGCTTGCCATTGCCTTGAGCTCATGAGCCCAAAATGGTTGTTCCCCAGAAAGTACAAGGATGGTGGCGTGGTATCAAAAACAGAACAAGGCGGCTGGCCCAGTGCAGATGGATTTTCTGTGCCATGAAGGCCTGCGGGTTAGCACAAGCTTTACACTTGTGAGCCGGCCGGTGCCTTCACTCAGCGAACAGATCCCTGCGAAGTGGCCGGCTCGGGGTGAAGGGACAGAGGTAATAAGCAGCAGAGCCCTCACTCCATCATAAAGACTGGGGAAAGCAGTTAAGGGACCGAGGCTGAGCCAAGCACATCCTGAGGAGTAAGCAGCACTTGGCCAGGCAAAGAGCCTGTGCCACACCTCCTACATGTCGCCGTGGTTCTACCAACATGCCCATCATCCCCTGTTTATCTGAAACAGAAACCCCTTATAGGGTCAGCAGATACCTTCCCCAGAGCCGAAGTCCAGGCTCCCTGCCTAACGCTCAGCCTCCTTCTCTCCTCCGGGGCCTTCCAGAGGGTCGGCCGGTGGCACATCAGGCGCTGTCTCATGCTTGGCCGCAGCAGGTCCTGGCTCCGGTGCAAAATCCACAACGAGGGCCCCGAGCTAACCAGACCCTTCTTCACATTCTGAAATGGATCCTAATCAGCCTTCCCAGAGCCGAGCTGTTAGCAGACACTGGGAGCCATAATTTAAACTTTCTGTGCAAGGATTACAGTAGCCTGCCAAGCCACCGTGCAGGAAGAAAACTTTGAAATAGGAAACTCTTTTAAGGGAGAAAAATCCAAATGAGTCCACTCTCCTTTCTTTTGGCTCCTGTTTGGGTTTGAAATGGCCTGGGCCCTGTGCCTCTTCAAGACAATCGTAAAGACCTGTTTATAGGAGGAATTTCATTATTCAGAGGGTATATGTGACTTGCACCTTTAAAAAGTGCCTTCAACTCATCAAGCCGGCCTTTGAGTCAAGTGGTGAGAGAGTGGAGATGCTGGGATGTTTTTCCTTCAAGAGGAAAAGCCTCATTTAGGGCCCCAGGCTTCTCTCTCCCTCTCTCTCCCCCTCTCCTCGCTCCCTTGTACAGTTTGCCAAAACACACAGGCCACCACTCAGTGAAGGAGAAAACTCTGCATCCTCCTCTACTGCTTCCAGCCCAGGAACCTTTCCCTTCTCTCCTGTTGGCCCCTTTTGCCAGTGAGATGGCCTGGAGCAAAAGGCAGTGCCGTGGCCTGGCCAGCCCCATGACCAGCCTCTTCCCAAAAGACCCAGGACCTGCCAGCTCTGCCTTCTCACAAGTGGTATAGAGGTGGGCTGTGCAGTGGGTTTGCCACCGTCCTTCAGAAGGACTGTCTCGAACCCTCTGTCAGCCGGGCCTGTTCCAAGAGCCTGCTGCTCCAGAGCTGGTTTTGGGCTCCTGGTTTTCATTTAAGAGCATTCCTGCTGACCTCAAGCAGAAATACTTGGAAAAATAAATCTGTGAAATGGCCCAGCGGATGGGTAGGTTTGGCAGCCCCTCCAGGGGTCATTGGGGTTATCACCTGCCCTCCAGCTGGGCTGTGAGGACCCATCCTTGTTTCTCCTGCAGAGAAAATGAAAATGCACAGACTTACGTGCACACACACATACCCTTCGCACTGTCTCAATTAAGACCATGTGCCAGAGACGCTCAGTGGGGACTTATTTATGTTTGGAAGTAAATATTGGGCTGATGTTGCACTGTTGACATCTCGAGACAGAGACGTGCTATGTAAATAGTCAAGGAACTTGAAAGGACCCATAAACATGAGGCTCTGAGTTAGTCCAAAGAAGGAGTGTGTCCAAGGCCCTTGGAATAGCTGCCCAGGAGGCAATCCAAAAGCCAGGGAGGAGGGGGTGGGCATCTCCCCAGAGACCAGAGGCCGTGGGGTTCTGCGGCCGCCCTTCACTCACCCCGAACTGGGCTGGGAAGGAGGAGGCTGGTGCTGTAGGATGTGGACCCCAGAACCCAGTCATTCTCACTTCTTCCTGGACCCCAGGCCCCTCTCAGAACCTTCCTAATGAGGGCCATTCAGGGGAAACCTGCTGTTTCCCTAGGAGTTTTCTGGCAGCTTTTTTGATACAAGTTTATATCAGAAAGTTGTGTGAATCTGTCAGGAGGGCTGAGGGAGCTGCCCTGTGGGGCCACAGGTCCCCCTCAGGAGCGGCACAGACAAGAAGCCAGAAAACCCCTGCTCCCTCAGTTTCCAGGGAAGCCAAGTTTGGCTGGAGTCTCTCTTCCTGTAGGGTTTCCATGAGTGTTCCCTCCGCTACAGACAGCAGTTATAAACAGAGCCTTTTGCCCCTCAAGTGGCAACGCAAGCCCTGGAAGGATCCAGAAAAAGTGCAGGAAAACACATACTCCACTGAACTGGAATTGAGTGAGAGGCTGCTGAGGGTCCAGCTTAACTCATCACGGCTCATTTCCCGGCACCCTCAGTGTGGACTCAGCTGGCTGGGAAAATGTAGGTTTGCCCAGCATCTCTCCAAGGTTTTCCCCAAAGTAACCATGAGTACTAGTGATGGTGAGGGTGTAAGCCTGTTGCAGGAGAGAAATGTCTTTGAAGTCTTGAGTTATCTTAGTGTTTAAGTGTTTTAGACTTCTCTATACTTTATAACATATCCATACTTTAATATAAAAATTGGAAATTTAATTTTCCAAAAACTCTTTGAGAAAAAAATGATACCAGGCAAGGACTCTGTGCCCTGTGCCTCCTGCGTGTGAGGACTGGATACACAGCTGTATGGCCTATAGGCTGCAGTCCCGAGTTTGCTTTGGGGACCAACATAAAAAGCTTTCATTGTGTTTCAGGGCTAGAAGAGGTCTGAGAATGCCATCGATCTCTTGGGCAGAGACAAAGACACTGGGGTTCAGAGCCAGGAAATGACCTGCCCTGTGGCCAAGCGTGAGCAATACTCAGAACTCCAGGCTCCCCATGCGGCACCTCTCCCGTCCAACCCTTCTGAGTAGGTCCTGTGGCACTGAGCAGGCCTGGTATGACACAGTTGTTTGGGGAACCCTGGCTTGGTAAACTCAGAGCCTGGGCTTTGGGTTCTATACCAAAAGCCAAAACCGGTCTCTAAACAACAGCACAAAGGTGATATTCTCTTTTTCTGAAATGGAATTCGTTTGATCACGTAAGAAACAATATTAATTTGACAGAACCACCTCTAGACTATATCGCACCTTTGTGCAGACAAGTAAACAGCGCCCCTTCCTCCAGAAGCTTTACTTCCATCTGTCAGAAAATTCAGAAAATCTACTGATTTTGTTAGAAAAAGACACCCGACTGCCATCTGCTGGAAAATAGTTGTAATAAGTTTACACGTCCATGATCTCTCTGATATGAGTGGCACCCTCCCCCCTTATATGCAGTGCACAGCCTGCGTTACTGTACCCAGCACTCCCTAGACATGAGCGTGTTCTGTGTTTTAAGAAATGGTCATGGGCTCCAAAGAAGGAGGACAGACACCAGTGGCAGCTCCAAGCTTCCATCTAAAGATGAGACTACACACAGGTTATGTTGGGAACAGGGCTCTGGATATCCTGCCTCACTGGAGTGGGGTGGAGAGGTTGCAAGGCTGTTTCTAAGAGAAGCTCTACGGTTACTGCCAGCAGGGGTAGACTTTTCAAGACTAGTGCTGAGGGACTTATCTGGTGGTACAGTGGTTACGACTCCAAGCTACCAATGTAGGGGGCCTGGGTTCGATCCCTGGTCAGGGAACTAGATCCCACGTGCATGCCACAAAGAAGAGTTTGCATGCCACAACTAAGGAGCCAGCGAGCCACAACTAAGGAGCCTGCCTGCCACAACTAAGACCCGGTGCAACCAAATTAATTAAACTTTTAAAAAAAGACTAATGCTGACACCATACCACTTGAGACGAAAGAGCTTGCTTTTGGATGCCTACAGGAGATGATATACCATCACTTTGTTGGTAAAAAGTATGACACACATAAACATGAGCACAGGAGAGCCTCCTGTGAGAGTTGGGCCAGGCACTCTAAATCCTTGCTATACTGCACTCTCTGTATCAAATCCTTACGCCAGCATAGCTGTGAGAAGGTGAGCTGACTCTTGTCCTCCTTAGCGATGAACAAGAAAAGTCTGTTCAGCAGGACAGGACACAGTGATGCTCTTTCCATCTAGAGCCCTGTCAGGCTGCCCCTCAGCCACCCTTCCCGTGGGTGTTGACTCATTCAGTAATTCAGGCAAAAAAATATGGAGTTCTGTATCAGTTAACTCTTGCTATGTAACAAACCAAAGTTTAGGGACTTAAAAACAACCACCATCTACATAGGTCGCAATTCTGAGGGTTGGACTGAGCTTAACAGGGCAGTCCTCCCATCTCAGCGGGGCTCAAACCTACACCTGCAAGCAGTTGGGGGTTGGCGGGTCTAGGAGGACCTCAGCTGGTGGACTCATCTTTCAGCAGCGAGACCAAACTCATTCACTTGGAAACCAGGCAGCGTTTTGAGAAAGCAAGTGGAAGTGTGCAAGGCCTTTGAGGCTTAAGTGTGGAACTGACAGGGCATCACCTCCCATGCACCCAACTGTCATAGCAAGTCACGACTCAGATTCAGGGTGTGGAAAACAGACTCCGTCTCCTGATAGGACTTGCTGCAAAGCCACGGTACAGGGCATGGATACAGGGGCATTTTTGCAACTTATCACTGGCAGTAAGTAGCGGTGAGATGCTGAGCTCTGGGGATAAAAAGCACAAATCTGTAGGAGTCCTGAGACAAATGTGAAAGATGATAAGAGAGCAGACAGTTAAAGCTCTGCTTGATTGGTGCCACAGTAGAGATATGTTACTTCTCTAGAGTTAAAGTGAGTAACTGGAGATCACTGAAACATCACACTATCCGCGGGCAGAGTCATGTGCTAAAGAATCTTATTCTCATGTTATATCCAGCCTTCTTTCTATGATTATGTTCTCCTCAGCTCAGAAGGTGCACGTGACACATTCGCCCTGTCAACCACATCTTTATCTTTCAAGAATGAGATGTCAAGCAGTGACTTCTGAGTTAGACATTTCCATGAAGTCTTGGGTCGCTTTCCTGGCCTCCTGTGGGTATGCTTTGAGGATGACAACAACGACCTTTTTCTAATTATCCAGAACATTCAAGCCAAGCCTCCTTTCCACATCCCTTGCAGAAGGGAGAAGGTGGTAGAGATTTAATGAGAGAAAAGTATATGGGGGGGTGTCATAAAGTGAGGTTCTGACAGATGTGGTCTGATGCTGGGAGGACATATCCAGGGAACTCAGTGTCTGTCTGTGAAACGGGCCTTGAGGATCGAAGCTCAGAGCACAAGACCCTTGCCAGCTATTCTGTGGAAGCTTCCACTCCCTCCCAGCCATCAGACTGCTCTCAAAGGGAACTCTCAGGACTCCCTTGGCAATGTGGGTGGAGGTGACCAGCGCTGTCTTGGCAGCTCTCTTGACGGTTCTCATTTTCACCTGGGCCAGTAAGCCCCTTTCAAGGAGTAGGAAGATGGTGCAGTGAGACTGTGGATGCTTGGTTCATGGTGAAGGAGTGTGAGGAAAGATGCACAAAGGAGCTAGATGTGCCCACAAGCCTGGGTTTGCTTGACGATTTGTTTAGGGCAGGTTTTGTATGTGCATTCCCCATTGGCAGCAGATTGCAGAGATTATGAGTCCCAAGCGTTTTCAAATATGACTATGGAAATTATACACCAGTGACAGTGTGGTACCATAGACCTGCAGCACAGCCTCCCAGCAGCGAGCCAAGTGTGCGTGTCTGTTTCAGTTCCCCTATTCAAGAGGATCGAAACAAGGATTTGAGGGCAAGTCATTTATTTGGAAGATAATCTCAAGAAACAGTGATAGGAGACCAGAGAAGAGAGGGCAGGGAAGGAAGCTAATAAAGGATGTGTTATCAAGCTGGTCACCACTGCGGGAAAGTTCCACGCGGAGCATGCACCTCAGGGTTTCGCACCCAAGGAGAGAGGGAGCTGGGGTATTTGTACACCAACTCTAGTCAGTCATGTTTAAGGGCAGATGCAGGAGGATGTCTGGTCTCAGAAACAGAGGCCACTAATGCTAGGGAGCACAGGACAAGAGATACCAGGTCTTCCTGAGCTTGGGAGAAAAGGTCAGCTTTGGGCTACAAAAAGTTACTTTTATATGGCAGTAGTGCCTATGCTGACTATGTGAAAAGAAATGGAAATTCATCTTACCCTGTGTGAAAAGCCATAGACATCGGAAGGAAAGGTCTTTTCAGAACTAAGCTAAAGGAAACTGCCTTCGTGGCTCAGGAGGAGTTGCCAGTTTTAGGGGGGTACACACTGCCAGCTGTGTGCACGGCAGCTCGGCAGCTCACGAGGGTCACAGATTTGAGTGACAGATCTAGAGGACAGCAAGATAGGATGCAGATCTGCAGATACTTTAAAACTCCTATTGTATGAGAGCAGTACTTATCAAATTATTCTGCAATGGCTAATCTCTCTCAGGATTTAATAGATTTATCAAAAGCCAGATAAGCTTGGGAAATATCAAGTCCCTGACTTCCTTAATCCTTTCCTAAAAGGTTGATTTGATCCTTTACTGTTCTACTGTACATTACGAATCTCTTAAAGAGTGTATCATTTCCAAACTTATTTGACCGTGGAATCTGTTTTACTCCCAAACAACCTATGAATAGCTCAAGAACTAGCCTTCCCCAGCATACAGTTTGGGAAACACTCCACCAGAAGCACATTACGAGGAACAAACAACTTATCATAAGAAAGCTTGCAGGAAGTCCGTGCATTTTGAAAAGTGGTTCCACATGATGCTTTTTCTAGATCAGCCCAGTCTGAGGAGTTGGGAGCATGGGTCAGGTTTCCTCCGGGTCCAGGTGGCTTGGGAATCAAAAACGGTTGATTCCCCAGCATCTCTAACCTGGCACCTCCTCTTTCTGCCTTTCAGATGGGCTTCTTTCGCAGAAGGTACAAAGAAATTATTGAAGCTGAGAAGAACCGTAAAGAGAATGAAGACAGTTGGGACTGGGTCCAAAAAAACCAGTGACCTGCCACCCCACCCCACCCCGGTCATGTGGCCCAGTGGTTCGCCTGTCTTCCTGATCTTTGTATCTTCCATATTTGGAAGAAAGAATCTCCTCCAGATTTTTCGGAGGCCCCACGATGCTGTTCTCGTCCTCGTTCTCTCAAGCCCAGGTGCCAACCTGAGGCAGTCACTTCGGCCAGGTCACCTGACTGGAACCACCACCACTTCCTTTTCCAGCTGAACTCGCAACTTTGGAAAGCCGGCTGCAGAGCCAGGCGATATTTATGGGTGCAACATGCGTGGTCAACCCTCAGGGGAAAACTGTTACCTAAAAGTATTTTTATAAATATAAGCCTTTTATACTGATTATGTCTTTATATTTGTATCGATGTTTTATTATTTCTATTAAATGGTTATATAGTTCACTCAAGCACTGATATCTGGCCTGAAATCTTGGAAATACTTGTATATTCATACAAATGTTAAAGGATAAAGATCTTATTGTACTCTGGAACTTGCTGTTAAAGAAGACTCAGATGAAATCATCTGAAGAAACCTCATGTGATGAATCCACCCAGCGGGTGGTGCTGTATATCAGCTGTGGTTTGGGGCTGAGCCCGAAGGCATCTCACATCTCTGTTGCCTGGAGTCAAGTGTAAAGAACCACGAGAGTTTTTTCATCTGTACCGTTCATTGGAAGATTCCCAGCAGGAATTTGGATGGAAAAACCTGATTCTTGAGGTCTGTTCTGCATCACCTTATAGAGCAGACATTTCACCCTCCTTGCACTTAAATTAAGACATGAAAGCTTGGAGCAATGCCATTTCATCACTGGTAAACCTCAGAATGGCACCTCATCCTGGACATCGTGCATCAGAGTCCGCATACCACCGGGACTGAATTGGTGCCCACCAAGCAGAGACTTGTGTCTGAGTGCTGTGATGTGTTATCTTTTCATGTTAATTTGAGTCCAGGGGTCTCCATTATCCCCATCACTCTTGCTGTCCCAGCTAATGGTAATTGCAGTGTCCTTCCCAGAGATGACCATTCAACCTGTCCTTATTTTTTTTAATCGTGTCTTAGGTGGAGTTCTTAAGAAGTGGACCCTGAGACAAGGATTTTCACACAGTAACTTATTAAGGAAGTATCCCCAGGGCACACCAGTAAGGACACGAGGGAAGCAGGACACAGAAGGGGAGGAAGACAGGTAAGGGAGCCATTTCAGGGCAGGTCCCGTGCAGGGGGTCTTCAGCCTGATCCTGCAGGGTGGCTCTGGAGGGTAAGTTATGCCTCAGAGTTGTCCCAACCCGGGGCAAGGGAGCTGAGCTTTCATAGTCTTGTACCCAGGAGAGATGTAAACTTTCTGCTTTCACTTCCTGCCAGCAAAATAGCCCCAGTAGCTCAGGAGCAGTCCTCAAAAAGAGGGCTGCACCCCCAGCCTGGGAAGCGCACAGAAATAATGCAAAAGAAATGATGCAGAGGGATCTGGGCATAGCACTGACGTCCTCGCCTATCCCCTGTACAGGTGAATGCTGAGTTATGGCCTTCACTATCCAAGCTCTCTGTTTGGCAGTGTTCATTACCAGACACGCAGTGCTGTCCAGGTTTGAGTGCAGTGTGATTCTCTGAAAGGGCGAGGTGGTGATGGATGTAGCAAGCTCAACATCACGCCTGGCCTGTAGGGAACATCCAATAACCATGAGCAGCCCTGGCTGCTGTTACCGCTGCTGGAAAACCATCTGGTACAGGGGAAAACGTGCCTAAGAGTAGGGTCTGACAGAGTCCTTAGTCACTTATCACAGCCTGCTCAAGCCCCGGGTACAAACAGATGGCATCAGATGAGAATGAAACAAGAAACAAGACCAGGCATCTTTCTCATAGGGCCTTGTTGACTGGGAGCTAAGATGTGCGGGGGCCCGTGAGTATTGTTGAAAAGACACAGAGCTCAACTTCAGGGGAGATAGGTTTTTCCAGACACATAGTTGGCTAATGCTTGCAAAGATATCTAAACTTTTGGCAAAATTATGAGGGTGCTGGGCGGTTGCAAACCTGGCAGGGAGCACACGTGTCTTTTTGTTTCTTACGCAGTTGACTCTGACACAGGAAGATACAGAATGCATCATGCTCCCCTTCCAGTTCTCACTCAGAGTTCACCTCTGACAGATATGTATGGGGCCCCTGCTGTGCGTCAGGCCCTGTGCTAAGTGCGGGGGGTTCCCCAGTGAACACCACCCCACATTTTGCCCCAGGGGAGGCAGATCTTCCCACGGTGGGATCGTGAATTCCTTTACGAGACCTCATCTGCAGCCTTCCTTGGATGGACTTCTGCTTGTTGTTTCATGTTGTCCTTTAATAAATCATTTAGGATTCTTAGGTGGTAGGCCTGGGACAGCTCCATCAGCAGCTTTGGCCAAATGCACGAATAGCCACAGCCAGCCTCCTGCAAGGTGTGCAGACGCATGGGAGACAGTGTAGCAGGATAACTGGCGGGCACGCGGTTCTGCCAGCCAGAGGGGAAAGCCTCACCAGGGGAGGGGCAGGCTCCATAGCCAGTCTCAGAGCTGGGATCCATGTGCTCCTGGGTGGTTCTGAGTGGTGGGCACACGAGTGGTCACGTACCCAGGAGATTACTAAGACTAAATAGGGCAGTTTTTAAGAAAGTCACGCTTGGCCTCCACTGGAGGAAATACTGGCAGCCACTCTGGAACCTGTATGGGGAGGATGGTACATCTGCTTATCTCCTGATGCTGAGTAGGCGGGGCAGCAGGGACTGGGGAGGTGACCATTTAGCACAGAGATAGGGAAGTTGAGCAGGTTATCAGCGCTCTCAGCTTGGCCGGTTCCCCAGCTCCATCCAGTTCAGAAGCCCTCAGTAGGCTCTTGGGGGAAGCAGACAGGATGGGTTGGTGTGTCTTTGTTCCTTCTCCAGAAGGTTCTTTTAAAATTCCACAGTGCCTTCCAATTTCCACCTTGCCTGCTTCTGTAGGTTCACTGTGGAATGCCATCTGATGTTCTCTTGCACAGCATTATTTAAGTCTGCTTCAGCTTTTTGGCTGTGTATTCACTAGGGTTATAATCAACTGTCAGAAGGATTGAGGTGCTCTTTAAATATGAAAAAAGGACCTTTGTAGAAATTAAGTGAAATAATGCCCCCTTTTCAAAAATGATTCACTTATGCTCAGTTTACATGGGACTCAGGGGTTTGGAACATCACCTAAGTGAGCCCTGGACCTGTCACAAAGAAGAGCCCATGAGGTTCAGGAACGAGGGGGCACTGGCAGGAGTGAGTGGGTCCAGTGGCTTTACGGTGACTGACAGGCACACGGCCAGAATCACTTGCTACTGAGGTCACTGAGGCTTTCTCAGTCAATTCTTCAGGAAACTTCCATCAGCATTCTGAAGTTGGGTAAGCTTTGTAGAAAATCCGATGGAAAGTCCTCCTTCACCAAATCATATGCAACCTTCAGCCCTGGAGCCAGAGGCAGGGAGGTTCAAAACAAAACCAGCGGGCCTCCTGGAAACATCAGGGACCTGTTTTCAGTGTGGGTGTGTAGCAGGTCCCTTAGGTGGTTGTGATGGGTGCTGATATGCTACCTGTGGAACCGTAGCAATGTCGTTTGTAAAAAAGGTTATTCTACTTTTATTTTTGGATAAGGCATCATATCAGGGCAACGCAGTTACACTCGGGTTACGTGTAAAACCTACACCTGATGAAACCTGCACCTAATTCAGACTTCCCAAAATGTAGAGGCAAAGCAAAGGATTGGTATTTGGGGGAAATGGCCTTTTAGCAGATAAAAGGCAGAAAACGAGTGTCCCTTAGAAATGCTCCAAGTATGCAGGGTTTTAGTCCATGTGTTGTTTTGCTATATAGAGCAAGAATATACACAGTGGAGGATATGTTCTGAAGCAAAGAATGGCTGAAGGGTTAGGATACAAAGGCAGTAGGGCCAAAATGAACCTTCTAGAATGTCTTCTGATTTTCAGCATGTGGGGGGATAATGAACAAATGTCCCATGTGATGCAGTGCTTTGTAGCACAATGATCTAGATTTCAGACTGTGTTAAGGTTTTTGCAAATTCTAATGTGCACGGTGTGACCGGCGGAGTAAGTTTAAAAGCTTTAAGAGTGTGATTAATTGCATGGCAGTCACCCACGCTAACTTCACTTCCAGAACTTGATTGATGCATCTATGTACGTTTCTGTTGAGGAATTTCAGTGGGAGGGGGTGTTCCTCTTCACAAAGTCACATGTATTCAAGTCTGTGCAGTCACTTCTAATTCACTTGCACTGTTTGGGAAATGCAGGTTTACAAAAGTACGTGTTTGGAATAAAAAAAAAAACGGCTACAAATGATTTGGGAGTTAAGTCTGTAATTTCTTTTGCTACTGAAGTACTTGAGCCTTTTTAGGCTGTTAAAGATGGGGTTTCGGTGTAACACAACATGAGCATTTAAAGAGCCCATGCAGGTTCATCTAATTGCACATGAAGAACCCACTCAATGTGTCCGAACTGTCCCTAGTCTTTGGCCTCCATCCCATGGTCGCCACCTTCTCTGTGCATCACCCACCTGCCCAGGGCCACACCTGGGACCTTGGTCTTAGGATGAACGTGCCCAAATTAAATGCAGCTGAGTCCTCGTTTTTAGTAGACTGCTTCCTCATGTGTCCGCCAGTCATGAAGCATTTTCCCGGAAGCCTTTTGGTAGCATCCTTACACATTTACAAACATTGTGTTCTCTTAATTTTTGATCCCCTCCATCTGTCTAGTTGTGTCCCTGTTCTTATCTCAAATATTGTTCATTTGTATGTTTTTCTCTTTTTTCTCTAGGTGAGACCAACAGAGATCATTTTATTGATCTTTTCAAGAATAAGCCTTTGGCTACACCAATCAGGTGTACTGGTTTTTGCTTCCTATTTCATTAATTGCTGCTTTTGTACTTGTTAAGCTTTATATTACTCCCCTGTGGTTAAAATTCATACACACACACACACACACACACACACACACACACCCCACACAGTATATAGAAGGCGGTCTGAAAAGATACACACCAAGGGGATAAAACTGGTTGTCTTTAACTGGGTAGGATTGTCAGTGTTTTTGCTTTGCATTTTGTTTTGTTTTTACTTGTCTGAATTTTCATGTTCTACAGTGAGCATGTATGTCTTTAGTAACAATGAAACATATGCAAATTACTTTTAAAATAAAGTTACCTCTGGGAGAGTATGAACTGCTAAACCAAAAGAGATCCCAAATTCTAGGTCTCAGAAGAAAGAGCTTTGTTTGCAACAAAGAGCATTGATGAGCCTGACACTTAGGACGATGGTCCAGTGAGAAATCCCAAGATTTTTCATTCGGATGCTTCCTGGCTTAACAAGACCTGCCAGGTCACTAATGCTGATTAAGTATGCTTATCTTGTGTTGCTCCACCTGTTTCCTTCAGCCAGGAAAAGGCCTCGACTAACTCAAAGGAATCAAAGATACAAAACTAAGAGGAGGAAAAATGGCCAATTAGTAAATTCTGTCTCCCATTCAATCAGGAGTTGTACAGTCCACTGTTCTTTACCTCTGGTCCTTAAAGTCTGTCTATTCATCAGGGTATTTTGCTTAGTAATAGAATTAATGGGAGTGCTTAGTTAGAGCTCTGTCTATACTATCAAACCACTTGGCAGCTATCCACCAGCAAGGCCACCGACCCTGAGATCATGTCCATTCATTCTGTGTAACATCCAACTAAAGTGGATATAACGAGATATGGCCAGTTCTGCCCTGAAATCTGAGGCTGTGACATCTGGGCCTGCTGCCAAACATCTGCTTCGCCTCAAAGTCTAGTCCAGATCAGTGTGTGCTTTATTTGATGTGATTCTTCTATAATTGAAAAAATACCTAAAAAATGAAAGCAAATCTCAATAGAGGTATAAGTACTACCTTCTGAAGACACCAAATGGATTAATAAGCAGGGGGCATTTTTAAAAGGATCTCCAGAAAAACTTTCTTCTAAGAAATGGTAAATTTGGAAAAAATGAAATGCTCTCCAATATTACGTCTATTCAGAACCCACCTTATCAGTTAGAAGACTGTTTGGCTCCATATAATAGAAAAATCCAAAATAACATGGTTTAAACATGCTGGAAGTATGTTCCTCTCTCACATAAAAGAAAACCAGGTGTGGGCCATCAAGTTCTGGAACAGCAGCTTCATGGATGATCAGGATACCAGCTCCTATCTTTCTAGGCATGTGGCTTCCATCCTTAAAGTTACCTCGTGGTCCCAGCTGGCTACCAGTGTACCAGCCATTGTGTCCACATTCCCAGCCAACAATAGAGGAGGATAAAATGGCAATGCCCCCTCGCTTTTAACTGGCTTCCCAGAAGTCCCATACAGCACTGGCCAGAAATTAGTCATATAAATGCACCCATCCACAAAGGAGGCTGGGGAATGGATTTTTAAGGAATAAGAGGAGAATACATATTGAAGACAACTAACAGTTGCCACACCCATTGGTATAAGCTACTCAGAATATAGCTTCCTTAAGCCCTAAATACGTACCCTTCAAATCCTTGAGTCTGACTGGCTTTGAGCAAGAGGAACACCTTTATTTGGGGTGGGTACCTAGGGTACAACAGAGTTGGCTAATCATATTAATGTCCACACAAAGCTCTTTCTTGTTTTATGTTATTTTCCTCCTTTATCCCCTGCCATCCTCATTCACATTCCTCTCTCTCCTAGAGGCACCAAGTCTAATGAATTGAATACATGTCTTTAGAAATGTAAGTACCTAGTATTATTTTGTGTGTTTCACTTAAACGGTATTGAGCCTAAAAGCTCAGGTTGTGGTTTCATTTTTCTGAGGATGTATTCATGTTGCTGTGGTTATGCAGCACTACACCCTACTTTGCTTCTACCACATTTTACTACTCCAGCCCCTCTGTAGGAGACCTTTGACTGCTTGCACCCTCCTGCTGCAATGAACATCCTCTCCCATGTCCCCAGCTGGGCCTGAGCTAGAATCTCTTGTGGTACCTATTACATATATTACATCTTAGCATGGTTACAGTCTCCTTTTCCAGATTCTAAAATGACCCCACAGTGGATGCTCTCAGCAGCAGTGCATGTCCCTGCATCCTTGCCCATCATGGAATTATCTGACTTTCTTGCCAATCTTGTGTGTACACTGTTGTATGGAGTTAGGTTTGAATGTGTTTGACAGCCGTACACATGCATCTCTTCGTATTCTTATTGGCCATCTGGGTTTCCTTTTCTGGAATCAGTTTCACCTCCTGGAACAGTCTCTCCATTAGATTTCCAGAATAGTACACCTACCACCTCCCTGGCCACTTCTCAGCCTCCCTTGCAGGTTCCCACTCTTCTTCCCAGCCTCTTGATGTTGGAACTTCTTGCATCTGTACTCCTTGGAGATCCCCATCCAGGCTCCTGGCTTTACGTGTCACCCAGAGGACCCAGGTGCCTCCAGTCTGGTCCTCTCCCCTGAATTCTCCACTCACTCAGCTAGATCACAGGCTTCTCAAACTGAGCATGTTCAAAGCTGGACTGCTGCTGTCCCCATCTCAGGAAATGGCAGCTTTATCCTTCTGCCTGCCCTGGCCAAAATCCTTGCAGTCATCCTTGACTCAGCCTTCTCCCACACTACAACCAGTCCATCAGAAATCTGCCAAATGGTCTTTAAAAAACAAAACCACTAATTCAAAAAGGTGCATGCGGACTTCCCTGGTGGCGCAGTGGTTGAGAGTCCGCCTGCCGATGCAGGGCACACGGGTATGTGCCCTGGTCCGGGAAGATCCCACATGCCGCGGAGCGGCTGGGCCCGTGAGCCATGGCCGCTGAGCCTGTGCGTCCGGAGCCTGTGCTCCGCAACGGGAGAGGCCACAACAGTGAGAGGCCCGCGTACTGCAAAAAAAAAAAAAAAAAGTATATGCACCCCAACATTCAGAGCAGTATTTTTACAATAGCCAAGGTATGGAAGCAACCTAAGTGCCCATCAACAGATAAATGGGTAAAGAAGATGTGGCATATATATATACAATGGAATATTACTCAGCCATAAAAAAGAATGAAAATTTTGCCATTCGCAGCAACATGGATGGAGTTGGAGGGCATTATGCTAAGTGAAATAAGTCATACAGAGAAAGATAAATACTATATGGTATCACTTATGTGTGGAATCTAAAAAATACAACAAACTAGTGAATAAAGCAGAAAAGAAGCAGACTCACAGATATAGAGAACAAACTAGTGGTTACCAATGGGGAAGGGGGAGGGGCAATATAGGAGTAGAGGAAAAAAAGGGTTATTATGGGATTATATGAAATCATCTGTGTGAATCTTTTGAAAATTGTAAAGCACTCATTGCCAGGCAAACTTAAGAGCTTTCAGGATCACTCAGAACCATCCTGTGTCTCTGTCCATACCCACTATGACTGTGGATTTTTCTTTATTTCCTTTTAGTTCTGTCCATTTTTGCCTTTTATTTAGGACTGAGCCTATTTTATTAAGTACCTAAAAGTTTAAATTATCTATCTTTTCCAGATCAACACTCTATCATTATGCAGTGATCTTCTTTTTCTCTAGTAATACTTCGTGTTCAAGTCTATGTTGGTTAGTGTTTATGCAATATATCTTTTCTCATTTATTTATAGTCTTTCTATTGATATATCCTTATATTTTGTATGTATCACTTGTAAACAGAATATAGTTGAGTTTTTAAAATCCATTCTAACACCGTTTATCATTTTATTAGAACATTTAGTTTATCTGTACTTATAATTATTAATGAAATAATTGGATTTATTTCTGTCTTATTTTGTGGGGTTTTTGTGTGGTTTTTTTTTTTGCCTATCTTAAGTTTCTTTTTCTGTCCTTTTCTTCTTTTTCACATTCCGTTCTTCCCCCCATTAGTCCTTCTTCTTATGTTCTTTACGTGGATACCCAGATACCCTAGAACTTCAAGACTTACCATGGTTTACTTGCCTAAACATACCACTGTCTAAAGTTAATAACTCTCCTTTAATGCATTTTAAGTTTATACTTCAACATCATAAGTCTTTTGTTTTTGTGTTTTTGTGTTGAATATTCTGTAGTAAAATGTTGCTCATGTATTTGCCACCTTCTCTGTTCTTCATTCTTTCATCTCAGATCTTTCTTCCTGGGGTCATTTTCCTTATGCCTAGTACATCTTTTAGAATTTTCTTTAGTGGGAGACTGCTGACAGGCACTATTTCAGTTTTGTTTTATTTGAAGCTTCTTTAATCTGCCAGATTCTTGACTTTTTGCTGGCATAGAATTCAGCAGTTATTTTCTCTTGGTGGATAAATATATCATTTCATCTTCTGGCTCCTGTTGTTACCATTAAGAAGTTGGCAGTCAATCCATTTGTCACTTCTTTAAGAGGGATTTGTTTTTTCTCTCAAGCTTCTTTTAAGGTTTTCTCTTTGTTTTTGTGATCTGTAGCTTCACTCAGATGTGAAGGTGGAATTTCTGCTTATTCTGCTTGGGATTTGCTGGGCTTCTGTGGTTTGATGTCTTTCATCCATTCTCTTCATCTCTGTAAATATTCTCCATGCTTCATTTTCACTTTGACTCCTTTTAGAACTCTGATTAAGTGTGAGACTCTCTCTGTCCTTCTTGCCTCTTTGTGTACCTTTCCTGTTTCCATCTCGTCATCTCTCTGTGCAGCATCCTGGAATATCTCTTCTAGACTACTTTTGCATTCACTATCTTTTCAGCTTGTGTCAAATCTGCTTCTAGAATTGTTTATTGGGATTTTCATTTCAATTACATTCACATATCTAAAAGTTCTATTTAGTTCTCCTTCAAATGTGATTGGTAATTCTTTGTATTTTCTTGTTCACTACATGTGCTTTCAAGTTTCTTTTGTATCATTACACATGGTAATCATAGTTTCTATTTTATATCCAATACATGCAATGTCATTGTTATGTGTCTATTTCTGTTTTCTGCTTTCTGGGGTTTTTTTCCTTGATGATTCTCATTCACGTTACCTTGTTTCCTTGTGTAAATAGTGGATTTTTTTATTGCTTGGTTGATTGTTTTTTGTTGGTCTGTATGTTTTTTACTATTAGCTGCTTATTTTCCTTGGAAAATTATTTGTGGTAATTCTTTGAGAGATAGGATGGAGATGTGTTCCTATAGAGAGCATTTGCTTCTGCCTCTGCCAGGAGCTAGTCTGGGACCATACATTGAGGTTTTATGGACCACCCATGTCGTGTGAATTTGAACAAATCCATGTTAAGGCCAACTTGTGGTTGTTACTTCTCAGCAGTGATATTTCCATCACCCCCTTGCCCACCCTGTGCCCTACTCAGCACTGAGGCCACTCCCCTCAGTTGAGTACAAGTAGGAATGATGTTTCTGTTTCTCTTAAATGGAGGTTGTAGCCCTTTGAGCTCCCACTTTATGGGCCCATGAACCCTGCAAAGCCATGAAAACCAACCTCAACTTTGTTAGGTTGACACCTGCTCAGGACTAAAGTGACTGCAATCCTCCACTTACCTCCCCACATTGCCACCTTCACTCAGATTTTGGCTTGATAATTTCATACTGTTACTGAGTCCGAGCTCATACTGTTCACCACACAACAGGCCAATAAATGGAGAGACGAGTTGTTGGGGCAAAGAATAGCGACTTATTCAGAAAGCCAGCAGACCAAGAAGATGGTGGACTACTGTCCCATAGAACCATCTTGCCAGGGCGTGGATGCTAGTTTCTTTTATAGAACAAAGTGGGGGTAGGCGGGGTGAGGAGGTAAAGTCAAAAAAGCAGTAAATTTTTGCAACTATTTTCTGGTTCTGGCCAGACTCCAGAGGGGATGTGTTCATTTCTTCTTTCCTGCAGCCATTCATAGGCAGGCCTGGTCAAGATGTTTGCTGTGAGCTAAACAAAGGTATTTTAGTTTAATGCTTAGGCTTGGGAGACAAGGTTCCCAGAGGTGGGCCATTATGTATACTTTGAGCTATAGGCAACATCCCCTGAGTAATTAACTTGTAGCAAAGGCAATAGAATACAAAGGTTAAAGGAAAAGAAACAGATCCAACATGGAGTCAGATTTGTTCTTCCCTATTACAATACATTTGCCATGTCTTCTGTGCTTTTAAGAGCATGCTATTGAAAATATTTTATTCTTCATTTTTAATATTTTTGTTGTTGTTGGGAGGCTTGATCTACCTTTATTCATGGATTAGAAGCCTAGATATCTATTTTCTAGGTATCTAATCTCCTCATCAGTTTGTGTGTGTGTGTGTGTGTGTGTGTGATGTTATATAAAATATTTCAAGCAAACAGAAAAGTTAAAATATATAAAATATTTCAAGCAAACAGAAAAGTTAAAATAGTTTTATGGTAAATACCTGGATACTCACCATCTAGATTCTGTCCATTAGCATTTTACTATACTTAGTTTATCACAGATCTATCCATTCCTCTCTCCATCCATTCACATGTCTGATTTTTACATATTTCAAAGTAGGTGGCATATACTAGTACATTTTCCCCTGAATGTCAGTTGTTTTTGTATGTTTGTTTGAGTTGTTAATCCAGTTATATTTTTCATTTCTGTAAGTTCTATTTGGTTCTTTTTTAATCTATATAGTCTCTCATCCCTGCACATATGTTTAAGCTTTTATTTTTAAAGTATGTTAAACTTATTTTATGATGTGTATGTTATTTCCAGTAACTGATGTCTTTTGTTATCATTGTCTGTTTCTCAGTTGTGGTGCTGTGTTTCCTTTGTGTTTTGCCATTTTTTCCTGACAATTGCTTGTTCCCCTCAGAGCTTATCTGTGGGAATTTGAGGTAGTTTCCTCCAGGGAAGATTTTCATGTGCTTCTGCAAAGTGGATGAGAGAATGAATAATCTGGGACTGTTTTAAGCTAAATTCTTGCCTTGAGTTTTTTTCAGACCACCCAGGGAGTGTTGTAGGCAGCCTGCAAACTGATGTCAGAGCAGGAGCAAGGCTACAAGTTCTCTGGGGAGATATTTTTTTCTCCTCTATTCAACACCAGGATTCTAGTCTGGCCATTTTCTTGGTATACCTTGGGATGGGGCAGCAGCAAGTTGACTTCTCATTTAGCCTTATGCTGATGGTACAGTCCTTTGGTGTCCCAGATTCAGGAAGGGAGAGACCCCTTTCAGATCGTCCTCCTTGAGTGATTCCAGGACTATGTCTCCTGTGCCCCCTTCCCTATGACGCTATAAAAATTCAGAACCAAGTTTTCCCAGTTTGGCAAATGTTTCCAAGGCACAAGTCAGCTTCAGCATTCTGCCTACCACCTCTACCTGGGTTCCCCACACCCCTGAACTTAGTGCTTAACCTGGATGTGCCTCCTTTTCTTGCCATTTTGTCAATAATTTAAGAAAAGCGACTATAATATTTTCATCTTGCCCTTTTAGATGATTTCAGCAGAAAAGTCAACCATGCTAGCGGAAATAGAAGTCTGTATTTCTCTATATATTTGAAATATGTCATAATTTTAAATAATCTGATAAAAAGAAAAATCTAGAAACTTCTACTCTCAAGTAATTCTTATGTGCTCTATTAAGAATTCACTTAGGGCTTCCCTGGTGGTGCAGTGGTTGAGAGTCCGCCTGCCGATGCAGGGGACACGGGTTCGTGCCCCGGTCCGGGAAGATCCCACATGCCGTGAAGCGGCTGGGCCCGTGAGCCATGGCCACTGAGCCTGCGCGTCCGGAGCCTGTGCCCCGCAACGGGAGAGGCCACAACAGTGAGAGGCCCGCGTACTGCAAAAAAAAAAAAAAATCACTTAAACTCTAACATATGTGAAAACTGATTATACGAGATACTGAAAGCAAGAAGATGAAAAGCTCTGTTCAACATTTTTATGAATGATTTATTCCCTCTGGGTTTTTCGTTTAAGTTGATCTGCCTTTGAGTTGAAGGTTTTATTAATGATACTGCTGTTAATGTAGCTATTGGCAGTAACTATGTAGTAAAACTTATTTTTACTATACTTGTGATTGTGTGCTGAAACTTGTATGAACATATGAGCTGATGGAAATAAGTATAAATTAGTTTCCTACTTGTCATTGCTTAATGTCAGCAGCAATAATTATTAGGATTTATTTTTTAAGGTGCTTGTGTGTCCATAGGAAATGTTGTAAACCCAGACTTATTAGAAATGTCTAAGAGGGTTGGGGTCTGAGAAGATATATAACTTCAGACAAACAGGTGGTCTTTCTTTATACCAGGCTGAGAAAGTACACCCTGACAGAAGCCAAATAATTTCTTGAGTGCTCCTTGAAATCTTTTGAGACAAAAACAATAATATTTATACAGGACCATGAGGACCGGGTGGCTATGGGCCTCTGAGAATGAGTCTATATCTTAGAATACCAATGCCTTGTGATGTGATTTTGTTTCTGTGTGGACTTGTTCTCCGATTAGTGGGCTGAGAGTCAGATCTCTGAGAGGAGGCAAGATCGAGCAAAGGTGATTCGCAGGGTTGCGTTTTCATCCTCAAATCTTCTCTCTGACCCTCCTTCGTCCCTGCTAAGTGAGTTCCTTAGTGTGGGGGCTTGAAACATGGGAATAACAACATATATTGCATAACCCAACGATAGTGAATGGTATAGCTTCCTAAAGGGACCCTACATTACCTTATAGTGTCTTAGAGCTACCCCAGGGTGGGAGGTAGCTCTTAGACACTATACGTTAGGTATTAGAATATTATAACTCCTTCCACAAGTAAAATACGCATTATTTATCAACCTCTTCTGAGAAATGATGGCCGTCCATGGACTCTCCATGTAAGACTTTCCTAGGATATTTGTAATATCAAATATCTATCATGTTCTCATTATGTGTCCAAACCTGTTGGTAGATGATGTGTGAATGCAGTATGGGGGCATGGCTGAGAGGACGAGCTCTTGATTTAGGCAGATCATAGGGAGAACAGCCAACAGGAGAGAAGTACCCATGAACAGCAGAGGGCCACCCCCACAAGGGCCCTGAGGGGCCAGGAAGGAGCCCTGGTCATTGGAGAAACAATCGCACTATCAGCACCACAGTGCCATGCCTGTAATCTCCCTAAAGGATGGGTTGGCAGCAGGAGGAGCCCTGGTCAGTAGTGAGACAATGCCCACCACCACCACAGCCTCACCATGTCCCAGAACCTTGCTTATGGGACCTTAGAAAGAAAATGAGCTCACCTAGGACCCCCCCCCCCCGACCATGCACACAGGGAATAATACAGCTGCACGTAATCGTGATCATGCCAAGAGGTGATTCAGGAATGCTTGGTTGCATGATTCTGGCTGGAGTATAGATTCTTGGGTATTGTGTGATTATGGCTCCTCTATGCTTTTGTAATAGCAAGGTCTAGCATATATCAGTTACACCTAGAATCTGAATCTTGGAGTTGTCACCCACTCTGGAGATCACTCGCTACAGGAATTTTTTCTTTGGCATCCTTGAAATTGCATTCTTCGAGTCTCTGCTCAAACGTTCTCATTGATGAAACGTTCACCATACTTCTCTGCCCCACTGGGTCAGTGCTGCTGAACCCTGGAGCTCCCTCTGTCTCCCCAGCCCTCCCAGCCATCTATGTCACGTCTCCCTTTATTGCTTTTTTAAAAATACTGGTAAAATACACATATCATATATTTTTACCATCTTAAACATTTTTCAGTGCACAGTTCAGTGGCATGAAGTACATTCACATTGTTGTGCAACCATCACCACCATCCATCCCCAGAACTCTTTTCATCTTGTAAAACCAAAACTCTATACCTATTGAATAATGATGCCCCATTCTCCCCTCCCTCCAGTCCCTGGCAATCACGATTCTATGTTCTGTCTTTATGATTTTGACGACTCTAGGTACCTCATATATAAGTGGAATCATACAGTATTTGTCTTTTTGTGAATGGCTTATTTCACTTAGCATAATGTCCTCAAGGGTCATCCATATTGTAGCATGTGTCAGAATTTCCTTCCTTTTTAAGGATGAGTGATATTCCATTGTATCAATATACCACATGTATATATACCATGTATATACACCATATATACCATGTATCAGCTATTGTGAATAATGCTGCTATGAACGTGGGTGTACTAATATCACTTTGAGACCCTGCTTTCAATTCTTTTGTGTGTGTGTGTGTATATATATATATATATATATATATATATATATATATATCTCCAGAAGTGGAACTGCTGGATCATATGGTAATTCTATGTTTAATTTTTTGAGGAACCAAGGAACCACTATACTCTTTTCCACGGTGTCTTTACCATTTCACATTCCCACCAAGAGCGTACAAGGGGTCCAGTTTCTCCACATCCTTGTCAACACTTGTTGTTTTCTGTTTGTTTGTTCGTTTGTTGGCAGTAGCCATCCTAATGGGTGTGAAGTAGTATCTCCTTGTAGTTTTCATTTGCATTTACCTAATGATTAGTGATGTTGAGCATCTTTTCATGGGCCGATTGTCATTTGTATATCTTCTTTGGAGAAATGTTCATTCAAATCCTTGGTCCATTTTTGAATGGATTTTTTGTTGTCGAGTCTTACAAGTTCTCTATATATTCTGGATATTAAACTCTTGTCAGATATATGATTTGCAGATATTTTCTCCCATTCTGTGGTTGTCTTTTTAGTTTGGATAGTGTCTTTTGATGTGCAAATTTAAAATTTTTTCATCAAGTCCAATTTGTCTATTTTTTCTTTTGTTGCCTATGCCTTTGGTGTCACATCCAATAAATCGCTGTCAAATCCAATGTTGGGAAGCTTGTGTCTTATATTTTCTTCTAAGAGTTTTATTGTTTTAGGTCTTACAGTTAGGTTCTTGATCCATTTTGAGTTAATTTTTATATATGGTGTTAGGTAAGGGTTCAACCTCATTTTTTTGCATCTGGATATCCAGTTTCCTAGTACCACTGGTTGAAAAGTGTTGAATGGTTTTGGTACCCTTGTCAAAAATTACGTGACCAAATATGTGAGGGTATATTTCTGGGGTCCTTACTCTATTCCATTAGTCTATATTTCTCTTCTTCCCTCTGTACCCCCAACCTTCCCAGCCATCTGTCCCAAGTTTCCCTTTAAAAATAAAATATCTACTTTGTCTCCATGACAGCATTCAAAGCATATGAAAAGAGGTGCTATATAATCTATAAAATTTCTCTTTCCTGCATAAAGAAATCTCTAGTTCCTAAAACTATGTTTATGACAGCTTCCACATCCTGTACCATCTCTGACATAAATAAGAAAATAACTGTCACCCTGTAATGAAGCTACCCCTCAAATTTCCCTCCTTGCTTTGAGCTGCCAGCATAGAACTGAATTCAGTAACAAGAATTTTTATCTGTCTTGTTGGCAGCTTTGCTACCACGTTGACTCATATTAAGACTGTGGGCAACTCCTAGGTTTTTTTTTTTTTTTAACTCCTAGGTATTTTAAAATTCACTCCTATAAAAGAAAAATGAAAAGACCTTCCCGATGCCATTTGTTTTAATTCTGAAAAATATTTCAGAAAAGTGCAAACAGTATTATAATAAATGCCTGGGAACCTACCACCACTTTGTCACATTTGCTCCAAGTATTTTATTGGATTTTTAAAACTTTTGTTGGAAATAATTATAACCTCACAGGCAGTTGAAAAATAAGAAGTCCCATGTACCCTTCACCTAGCTTTCCCCAATGGTAACATCAAGCATAGCTATAATACATACAATATCAAAAAGGGGAAATTGATACTGGTACAATCTATAGATCTTACTCAGATTTCATCAGTTTTTATATACATTCACTCATTTGTGTGCATGTGCGTGATCTATAGTTCTACGCAATTTCACCACATGTATAGATTCCTTTAACCACAACCACAATCAAGATTAATTACCACATAATGTTGCACACCTGAAAATAATATAATGTTTTGTCAATTATATCTTAATTTAAAAAAATTTTTAAAGATTAATCACCACAAAGGGACTCCCTCATGCTACCCCCTAACCCGACCCCTAACAATCATTAATTTCCACCTCTATAATTTTGTCTTTTTTTTTTTTTGCAGTACGCGGGCCTCTCACTGTTGTGGCCTCTCCCGTTGCGGAGCACAGGCTCCGGACGCGCAGGCTCAGCGGCCATGGCTCACAGGCCCAGCCGCTCTGCGGCATGTGGGATCTTCCCGGACCGGGGCACGAACCCGTGTCCCCTGCATCGGCAGGCGGACTCTCAACCACTGCGCCACCAGGGAAGCCCTATAATTTTGTCTTTTAGAGAATATTTTGTAAGTGGAATCATAGATTATACAACTTTTTTTCTCCATTTGTAGATTCTAGTCAGATTTATTGCTAGTCATAGAAATTGTCCCTTTTTTCCTCTCTGCAGGCAGTATCCACTTTACATATGTGTGGTAAAGCCCTCTTCAGCCAGGTCGGAAAAGCAGGAGGGAGATTCCCAAATCCACTGAGAAAACTGAATTAATTTTCTCTGAGAAAATGCAGTTGGTATTAAGTTTCCATAGGGGTAGCACTACTATTCTATTATCACCCTATGGACACATTATGAATTCAATAGACGTTTTTGACTAGACAAAGTACTATTCATAACATTGCTCCTGTGAAAAAATATATCCCAAAGTCCAAACTGGAAAACATCCGTTTATTAGTGTTTGCAAACGTTGTGTTGGAATTGTGTGCCCAACTTTGCTTTGCCAAACATTGTGTGGGCTTGGAGTAACTTTTATCTGACCGGGGTCAGAGAAACAAAAATATTCACATTTCTTTCAGTTGTGGTAAAAAAAAAAAATATATATATATATATATATATATATATATATATATATGTATATATAACACCTTTGAGATTGGCTTTTTCACTCAGTATAATTCCCTTGAGATCCATCCAAGTCGTTACAGGTATCAATCATTTGTTCCTTTTTATTTCTGTAGTATTCCATGATATGGATGTACCCCAGTTTGACCATTCAACTGCTGAAGGGCATTTGGGTTGTTTCCGGTTTTTGGCTGCTACAAATAATGATGTATTATGACAATTGTATTTCAGGGTTTTGTGGCACATAAGTTTTCATCTCTCTGTGATAAATGCCTAAAAGTGAGGTTACTGAGTTGTAAGGTAAGTGTATATTTAGTTTTAAAACTAATCTGCCAAATTATTTTCCACCAGCAATGTATGAAAGATGTAGTTTCTCTACATTCTCACCAGTATTTGGTATCATCACAATTTATTTTTGAGCTGTCTAATAGGTATAATATCTCATTGTGGGTTTAATTTGCATTTCCCTAGTGGCTAACAATGCCAAACATCTTTTCATGTGCTTATTTGTGTCAGCATATCCTCTTTGGTGAAATGTCTTTCCAAGTCTTTTGCCCATTTTCTAACCGACTGTTTGATATTTTACTGCAGAGTTTTGAGAGCTCTTTTTATATTCTAGATACTAGTCCTTTGTTAGCTACGTAGTTAGGAAATATTTTCTCCCAGTCTGTAACTTGTTTTTCACTTATCTATTTATCAATTTTTTTATGGATCATGTTTTTGGTGTGAAAGAACACGTCATCTAACCTGAGATTGTGAAGATTTTCTCTTATTTTTTTTTCTAAAAGTTTTCCAGTTTTGTATTTTATATTTAAATCTATGACCCATTTAAGTTAATTTTGTATAAAGTGTGGGGTTTTTGCATTTTTTTGTTTTTTGGCTTTTTAAATAGACTATTTTTAGAGTGTTTCAGGTTCACAGCAAAGCTGAGCAGAAAGTCCAGTAAATTCCCATATCCTCCCTGCCCCCAAACACACTCAGCCTCCTCCACTTTCAACACCCTGGAGCACAGTTGTACATTTACTACAATCAATGAATCTAGACCGATACATCATTATCAACCAAAGTTCATAATTTACATTAGGGTTCACTCTTGATCTTGTGAATTCAATGAGTTTTAACAGAGGTATAATTATATGTATCCGTCATTATAATAAAATACAGAATAGTTTCACTGTCCTAAAAATCCTCAGTGTTCTGCCTATTCAATCTTTCTCCCCCTCTAACCCCTGGCAATGACCTATCTTTTTATTTTCCCCCTAGTGTTGCATTTTCCAGAATGTTATATAGTTGAAATCATACAGCACATAGCCTTTTCAAATTGGCTTATTTCACTTACTAAATTAACACAAGTTTTTCCCACGTCTTTTCATGGCTTGATAGCTCATTTCTTTTTAGCACTGAATAATTTTCCATTGTATAGATATACCACAGCTTATATATGCATTCACCTCCTGAAAGACATCTTGGTTAGTTCCAACTTTTAGCAAATATGAATAAAGCTGCTGAAATATCTGTGTACGGGTTTTTGTGTAAAAAAAAGTTATCAACTCATTTCAGTAAATACCAAGGGGTGAAATTGCTGGATCAAATAGTAAGAGTAGGTTTAGTTTTGTAAGAAACTGCTAAACTGTCTTCCTAAGTGGCTGTGACCTTTTGTATTCCCACCAGCAGTGAATGAGAGTTCCTGTTGCTCCACATCCTTGTCAACATTTGATGTTGTCAGCATTTTGGATTTTCATCTTTTTAATAGGTATGTAGTGGTATCTTATTGTTTGAATCAAGGTTCATTATTAGCCTATGAAAGTCCAACTGCTCCAGCATGTCAGCTATTTCAAATATAAAAACAGAACATCTTGATGAAGTTGAAGCCCCTTTGTCCCCAGTCCCTAGCCCTATTCTCCTCCATTTCTCCTTTCCAGGAAACCACCACTATGAACTCAGAGTGCATCTTTTCAGTCCTTTTTTTACATTTTCAGAGACTTATAGATATGAATCTATGAACAAGATTTATATGTTTTATAGGTTTTTAATTTACAAAAATGCTGTCATGTCATATGCATCATTTTTACTTGCTGATTTTGCTAAACATTTTGTTTTTAAGACCTTTTCATGAAGCACTCTTGGGTAGTCAGAGCAAACATCTTGCCCCATTGGTGACACATACAGTCCCTGATTTATGATGGTTTGACTTATGAAGGTGCAGAAGCAATACACATTCTGTAGAAACCATACTTCGAATTTTGAATTTTTATCTTTTCCTGGGCTAGCAATATGCAGTAAGATGTGGTCTTGAGATGCTGGGCAGCTGCAGCCCCCAGTCAGGCATGCAATCACAAGAGTAAACAACCAATACACTTACAACCATCCTGTACCCAGGCAACCATTCTGTTTTCACTTTCAGAATGGTTTTCATGAGCTCTACCCACCACCAGTCCCTCCCATAAGGAAACTTCCACAAGCCTCTTAGATAGCCTCATCCACCAGAGGGCAGACAGCAGAAGCAAGAAGAACTACAATCCTGCAGCCAGTGGAACAAAAACCACATTCACAGAAAGACAAGATGAAAAGGCAGAGGGCTATGTGCCAGATGAAGGAACAAGATAAAATCCCAGAAAAACAACTAAATGAAACGGAGATAGGCAGTCTTCCAGAAAAAGAATTCAGAATAATGATAGTGAAGATGATCCAGGACCTCGGAAAAAGAGTGGAGTCAAAGATCGAGAAGATGCAAGAAATGTTTAACAAAGACCTAGAAGAATTAAACAACAAACAAACAGAGGTGAACAATACAATAACTGAAATGAAAAATACACTAGAAGGAATCAATGGCAGAATAACTGAGGCAGAAGAACGGATAAGTGACCTGGAAGACAGAATGGTAGAATTCACTGCTGTGGAACAGAATAAAGAAAAAAGAATGAAAAGAAATGAAGACAGCCTAAGAGACCTCTGGGACAACATTAAATGCAACAACATTCGCATTATAGGGGTCCCAGAAGGAGAAGAGAGAGAGAAAGGACCTGAGAAAATATTTGAAGAGATTATAGTCGAAAACTTCCCTAACATGGGAAAGGAAATAGCCACCCAAGTCCAGGAAGCGCAGAGTCCCATACAGGATAAACCCAAGGAGAAACATGCCAAGACACATATTAATCAAATTGGCAAAAATTAAAGAAAAATTACTGAAAACAGCAAGGGAAAAATGACAAGTAACATACAAGGGAACTCCCATAAGGTTAACATAAGGTTAACAGCTGATTTCTCAGCAGAAACTCTACAAGCCAGAGGGAGTCACATGATATACTTAAAGTGATGAAAGGGAAGAACCTACAACCAAGATTACTCTACCCGGCAAGGATCTCATTCAGATTCGATGGAGAAATCAAAAGCTTTACAGACAAGCAAAAGCTAAGAGAATTCAGCATCACCAAACCAGCTCTACAACAAATGCTAAAGGAACTTCTCTAAATGGGAAACACAAGAGGAGAAAAGGACCTACAAAAACAAATGCAAAACAATTAAGAAAATGGTAATAGGAATATACATGTCGATTATTACCTTAAACGTGAATGGATTAAATGCTCCAACCAAAAGACACAGGCTTGCTGAGTGGATACAAAAACAAGACCCATATATATGCTATCTACAGGAGACCCGGTTCAGACCTAGGGACACATACAGACTGAAAGTGAGGGGATGGAAAAAGGTGTTCCATGCAAATGGAAATCAAAAGAAAGCTGGAGGAGCAATACTCAAATAAGATAAAATAGACTTTAAAATAAAGAATGTTACAAGAGACAAGGAAGGACACTACATAGTGATCAAGGGATCGATCTAAGAAGAAGATATAACAATTATAAATATATATGCACCCAACATAGGAGCACCTCAATACATAAGGCAACTGCTAACAGCTGTAAAAGAGGAAATCGACAGTAACACAATAATATTGGGGGACTTTAACACCTCACTAACACCAATGGACAGATCATCCAAACAGAAAATTAATAAGGAAACACAAGCTTTAAATGGCACAGTAGACCAGATAGATTTAATTGATATTTATAGGACATTCTATCCAAAAACAGCAGATTACATTTTCTTCTCAAGTGCGCACAGAACATTCTCCAGGATAGATCACATCTTGGGTCACAAATCAAACCTCATTAAATTTAACAAAATTGAAATCATATCAAGCATCTTTTCTGACCACAATGCTATGAGATTAGAAATGAATTACAGTGAAAAAAAGTAAAAAATACAAACACACGGAGGCTAAACAATACGTTACTAAATAACCAAGAGATCACTGAAGAAATCAAAGGGGAAATCAAAAAATACCTAGAGACAAATGACAATGAAAACACAATGATCCAAAACCTATGGGATGCAGCAAAAGCAGTTCTAAGAGGGAAGTTTATAGCTATACAAGCCTACCTCAAGAAACAAGAAAAATCTCAAATAAACAATCTAACCTTACACCTAAAGGAACTAGAGAAAGAAGAACAAACAAAACCCAAAGTTAGCAGAAGGAAAGAAATCATAAAGATCAGAGTAGAAATAAATGAAATAGAAACAAAAAAATAATAGCAAAGATCAATAAAAGTAAAAGCTGCTTCTTTGAGAAGATAAACAAAATTGATAAACCATTAGCCAGACTCATCAAGAAAAAGAGGGAGAGGACTCAAATCAATAAAACTAGAAATGAAAAAGAAGTTAAAACAGACACCGCAGAAATACAAAGCATCCTAAGAGACTACTACAAGCAACTCTATGCCTATAAAATGGACAACATGGAAGAAATGGACAACTTCTTAGAAAGGTATAAGCTTCCAACACTGAACCAGGAAGAAATAGAAAATATGAACAGACCAATCACAAGTAATGAAATTGAAACTGTGATTGAAAATCTTCCAACAAACAAAAGCTCAGGACCAGATGGCTTCACAGGTAAATTCTATCAAACATTTAGAGAAGAGCTAATATCCATCCTTCTCAAACTCTTCCAAAAAATTGCAGAGGAAGGAACACTCCCAAACTCATTCTATGAGGCCACCATCACCCTGATACTAAAACCAGACAAAGATACTACAAAAAAAGAAAATTACAGACCAATATCACTGATGAATATAGATGCAACAATCCTCAAGAAAATACTAGCAAACAGAATCCAACAACATATTAAAAGGATCATACACCATGATCAAGTGGGGTTTATCCCGAGATGCAAAGATTCTTCTATATATGCAAATCAATCAATGTGATACACCATATTAACAAATTGAAGAATAAAAACCATATGATCATCTCAATAGATGCAGAAAAAGCTTTTGACAAAATTCAACACCCATTTATGATAAAAACTCTCCAGAAAAAAAAAAAAAGAATGGTATTCATTAAATTACATGAGATATTTAACACTTTATTATAAAATAGGCTTTGTGTTAGATGATTTGCGCAACTGTAGGCTGATATAAGTGTTATAAGCACATATAAGATAGATTAGGCTAAGTTGTGATGTTTGGTAGGTTAAGTGTATTAAATGCATTTTCTACTTAAGATATTTTCAACTTACAGTGGATTTATCCAGACTTAACCCCATCGTAAGTCAAGAAATATCTGTATAAAATTAGTTCATTCCCTTTTAAAACAATCATGTTGTAGTCCATGATATGTTATGTAGTCCATGATATAATATTAGTGCATTTTATTTATTCATTCCAGTCTTAGTGGACATTTAAGAAATTTCTAATCCCCATGATACAGTTACACAATCGAATTTTGGAACCTACTTCTGAATGAATTGGGAGGAAAGCAAAGAATCTAGCTCCCGGCTGCCCCCTGGTGGTCAGGATACGTCAGGGCAGCCTTTCTAACAACTGCTCAGAAGGTATGCGGATATTTTTGGTATTTATGGGAACAGAACATTTAACTTTCTAAAACGTCAGTGGAATAGGGCTGAGGGGCAACAATAATCAAGAAATTAAGTGATGCAATTAGCGGGAGTAATGAGGAAAGGAAAGCAAGCAAGCATTTTTTAAAAGGACAAGGGCATTCCCTGGTTGTCCAGTGGTTAGGACTCTGTGCTTATACAAGCCACAAGGCACGGCCAATAAACAAACAAACAAACAACGAAAATACTTCAACCATAAACTTATAAAAGCAATTTTTGAATTTGGCATTAGTTTCGAGTTGCAGAACTATTGAGAAATTGAGAATTACAGTGAAACATAGAACATGATCCTTACTGAGATGGGGCTGTTATCTGTGGACTGTTTTGTAACCTATTTTCCCCACTCCCCTCCAAAACTATATCACTGTCAAGGCGAGTCACTCTTAATCTCCTTGTAACCATGGGTGAAATGCCACTAAATCAATGGATATCTATTGGCAACATTTTCTCTACAATGTCATTGCAATTACCAGAAAACAATCTTAATTTTAAACACATCTTATAAAGACAACAGAGACGAGCTTTGATTCTAAAATGTTTATATTCTTCTTGTGGTGTTTAATATAGATCCTTTTCCATGTCTGTGTCTATGTATGTGTGTATGAATGCTTCAGTGTATGCTCTGAGCCCATGAGTTGAAAACACTTTTCATTGTACCTAAGTATCTTTACTCTCAGGTGGTTTACGCTAAGGTTTTTTTTAAATTAGTATTCTTCTACTTTGAATATATGACCTTGAGCTATGGCATACTGAATTAAAACACCAGTATTTTGCCTACAAAAAATGTTAAAATTTGTTACCAGACATCTGCAAAAGTGTAAAACAGAATAGCTTGCCATTTGAGAAATTTTTTTAAAGGAAGCTAATTATTCCAAAGAAACAACAACAACAAAAAAATCTATAAACCAAAAAAAAAAAAAAAGGGCAAGAGAAACATTATCGAGATATGCATCCATCCAAAATATTGTTTGCCACAGCGTTAGTTCTAATTATTCTCTGGGCTCCCCAGTTTAAAATATTTTGATAAACTCTATGACAAATACAGATTCATCCATTTAATTTATTTGAGTAACAGCACTCAATACATTTTCTTTTTTTAATTCATTTCACGTTGATCATATGCCATGTACCAAAACCTATATTCTCTGAAGATTTCCTGACTTTGCATTTTAATATTTTAGAAGATCTTGCTTTCTATCATTCTAGAACTATAGTTGATAAATTCTTTCTTTGCTAAATTCCCAATTTCACTAGCTGAAATATTTCACTTTTTTATTGTGAAGCATTGGCAGGGGAGGGGGACTGTGGCATGGATATCACCATTCCATCTTGAAATGTGCTCTATTTCTTCACTGGGTGAAGTGGTTTATTGACTGTCAATTTGTAAAGTGCACTCTGGGATTATCTGAATGCAAGATAGTAAGAGGGGAAACATATTTCATTGCCTTTTCTGTCAAATGGAATTAACATGCACAATATATCATCTTCTAGCAAGAATAGATGAAATACCAGTGAGTGATCTAGAATCTCCATCACATGGTTGTCCAGACAGAGTCCTAGCTGGATAGCTGTGGTCTCCAGGGTCTAATGGCTTCCTCTGCTGTCCTTTTAGTCTAATAGTTGTTTTTATACATGTGTGTTGGTATATATGTATACATTATGTGTGCATATATAAGTATTTGATTTCTTTAATTTTATGTATTTTATTATTTATTTGGTTGCGCCAGGTCTTAGTTGTGGCAGGCGGGCTCCTTAGTTGCGGCACGTGGGCTCCTTATTTGTGTCATGCGAACTCTTAGTTGCAGCATGCATGTGGGATCTAGTTCCCTGACCAGGGATCGAACCAGGGCCCCCTGCACTGGGAGCGTGGAGTCTTACCCACTGTGCTACCAGGGAAGTCCCTGGAAATATTTGATTTAAAACCTACTCCTCAGGGTCAGGGGAGAGAGAGAGAGAGAGAGAGAGAGAGAGAGAGAGAGAGAGATGAGAGAGAGAATTCCCCTCCCACCTTGTCCCCATCTACCCAGTGTCCTCACCACATTTCCTCCACCCTTCAACTAACCACTGCTATTTGTTCCTTACAAGTCCATCCAGATTTTCTTCATATGCTTACAAACAAATATGAATATGGATCTTTGTGTTTTTTTTCCTTTTATACATAAAAGGTAGCCTGCTATATACACTGCCCTGCGCTTTGTGTTTTTCTCTCTCAGTTCACAGAAAGCATTCTTATTCTTTTTTATTACTGTATATTTGTTATTCCATTGTTCTAATGTATGGGTAAACCATAATTTATATAATCAGTCCCTTTCTAAAACAAATGTAATTTCTTTCCAACCTTTTATTATTACTGCAGTAAATAACCTTGAAAATCGTCATTTTGCCTGTGTGCAAATATACTTTAGGATAAATATTTAGAAGTAGAACCACAGCGAAAACCAATCTATCCCTTTGTAACTTTGACAGATATTGCCAGATTGCTCTCTGTAAGCACTGTCCCAACGTACTCCCACCCATAATGGTTCCACTTGATGTGTTTTCAATGGTGTTTTGAAGAGAGAACACATTTTTTATCATTTCTTGTTTCCTATATATAAACACTTATTCATTAAACAAATAATTACCACGTGCCAACTATGCCCTAAGCCCTCTTCTTAGGCCCTGGAGACACAGCAGTGAATAAAAACAGACATACCGCTTTCATAATATTTTATTGTGAGACAGAGAAATAGATGACTAAGTGTGGGCATGATATATAACTTTCCTGATCATTTAAAGCCTGAGTCACCAACTCAGATGCCACACAGGGAGCTTAAATGTGTGAAGCTCAGGGGTGAGACATCAGAGGGCATAGTGGGGACCATGTAGTCCTGGAGACCACAATGCCTGTGTAAAGGCTGCAGCTACTGGTCTGCTCTACACTATTGGATCATGTGGGAAGAAAAGGTCCTTGTTGATAGATCCCCAATTTTCAAAAAAAAACCCCAGAAATCCATATTTTCATGTGATACCTCCCCATTTTAAATGTTGGAAACTATTCAAACTTTTAGGAACATTTTGAGGACAGGTTATTTTTCAATGGCGCTAGATAAGTTGATACTAAAGTTTATATGGAAAAAATCATGCAAGAATATCTAGGAAAATACTGAGGGGAAAAAAGCTATTATGAGAGTCAGGGACTGGCCTTATGAGACATTAAAACATATTCTAAAGCCTCTATAATTGAAACAATGTGGTATTGGTGCATGAATAGACAGACAGTCCAACAGAACAGAATAGAAAGCCCAGAAATCAACTTCGGTACATATGGGAAATTAATATACAATAAAGGTAGCATTTCAAATCACTAGGGCAAAGATTAACTTTTTAGTAAATGGTGCTGGGAGAACAGGGTTGACATGGGACAAAGAAAAAACTAGATTCTTATCTCACACCCTACAAGAGAATAAACTCCAAATGGATTAGAAATCTAACTGTAAAAGATGAAACCATACAAGTACTAGAAGAAAAACTTAGATGGATCCTTTAATAACCTGGGTGTAGGGAAAGGCTTTCTAACTGTGACTCAAAATTCAGTAGTCATAAGAACAAATGGATAAATTTAACCACATAAAAATTTCCTCTTGGCAAAAAGAAAACACCATAAGCAAAGTCAAATGACAAAACGGGAGAAAATATTGACAATCTATGTCGCAAATAAAGGGCCAATATCCTTATATAGAAAGAGCTCTAAAACATCAGGGATGTCAGATTTAAAAAATAGAAAAATGAGCGAGCGACATGAATAGACAATTTATACATAAATGAAAATATGTTCAACTCACATGATAAGAGAAATACAAATTTAAACTATGCTGAGATACCATTTTTCTCCTAGAAGATTGGCAAAAATTTAAAACATGAAAACACATTTTATTGTTGTAGCTGAGGGGAAAGAGGCATTCTCATCCGTTGCTGGTGGAAATACAACTTGATATAATCTTTCTTCGAAGAGATTGGCAATTCCTAACAAAACTACACATGTGTTTACCTTTTGACCCAAGAATCTGGGTCAAAAGTATCCAAGAATTTACCCTTAAAATACTCCTATGCAGTGTGGTTTTTTAAAAAATGAGAAAGATCTCTATGAACTGAAATGGAGTGATTTGCGGGCTATATTGTTAAGTGAAAAGAAAAGGTACAAGTGAGTATTATAGGCTACCTTTTATGTAGGACATGAGAAATAGTCATATATACATGTATCTGCTCTTTGTACAGAACAAGAAAACAAAACCCAGGAAGGATACACCAGAAACTAATGAGAGTAAACAGCTAAAGCTCTAGGGTAGAAACAGAGTAGAGAGGATATGGGGTCAGTGGTGAGGTACAAAGCATGGGGCAGTGGCACTTCTCTGAGTATACCTTGCTGTATAGTTCTGACTTTGGGGACCATATTAATGTTTCACTTACCAAAAAAAAAATCTACACAAATGGGGAAAAAACCTAACAGAGAATAAACAGAAAAGAATGACCCTAACTTGAGTGTGGAAGAACAAACCCAAGTAACATGTGAATGAACTATTTTGACAAAAGACAAAGATAACTGGGACATCCCCAGCGGTCCAGTGGTTAAGACTTCACCTTGCAATGCAGGGGGTGTGGTTTCTATCCCTGGCCGGGGAGCTAAGATCCCACATGCCTTGCAGCCAGAAAACCAAAACATGAAACAGAAGCAGTATTATAACACATTCAATAAGGACTTTAAAAATGGTCCACATCAAAAAGATCTTTAAATAAAGTAAAATAAAACACATTAAAAAAAAGACAAAGAACTGTAAACAAATACTGAACTCTACTTAATGGGATGGATTTTTGCTGTGGACTGGGTTAGCAATTCTGCAGCTACTCTCTGGGTATGCTAAGATTGAGCACACAGCTATATGGTGGATTACAGGAGTCAAGTTTCTCCCTGCCATAAATGGGAGTTACAAATATGGGAAGAGGGGAGGCTGGAATGAAATCTGTGGTGTTAGATAGGAACTCATGGTTTTAGCAGATTGAATATGGATAGATGACTGGTAAAGAGATAGACTGCTTGATACAGATATAGATCGAGAAATTCATATAGATGTAGATGATAGATAGATAGATAAATTTATATAGCTGTGTCCACTGAGTAAGCCTAGAATCAATAACACCCCAGTAGCAACGAACACACATCTAGCCCCCAGATCTTGGTCTCTAAATACCATTCTCCACTAAAAAGAATCAAGCCTCCTTAGACAGATGACTGACTCCAGTACTAGTGCAGGGAAAGGACAAGATGAGCCTGGAACATCTTGTTGGACCAGAAAGTGAGGAAGAGCTCAGAGAGTAATGTGGAGATGTCAAATGCACACAAAAACCAACTTGAATGGATTCCCACTGATGAAATGGGGAAAAGCCTGATAGCAGTAACCAAATTCAGGCAAGAATCATCAACAGATGCTAAAGATAGAGGCTAAACGTTTGATGAGAGTAAGGATATTTGAATGGTCTCAAAGCACCTCCCCACATAAAGCTCTTTAATTAGAAATGGGAAAATAAAATGGGACAAAATTTATAGTGTACAAACCTTAGAGCTGTTGCCTTAAGCAAGTGATCAAAGTAACTGTTACCAAAAATGTTGCCAATCGGGGCTTCCCTGGTGGCGCAGTGGTTGAGAATCTGCCTGCCAACGCAGGGGACACGGGTTCGAGCCCTGGTCTGGGAAGATCCCACGTGCCACAGAGCAACTGGGCCCATGAGCCACAATTACTGAGCCTGCGCGTCTGGAGCCTGTGCTCTGCAACAAGAGAGGCCGCAATAGTGAGAGGCCCGTGCACCGCGATGAAGAGTGGCCCCCGCTTGCCACAACTAGAGAAAGCCCTCGCACAGAAACGAAGACCCAACACAGCCATAAAAAAAAAAAAAAAAAAAAAAGAATGAGGAGGCATCTCCCCACCTCTTAAGAAAAAAAAAAGTTACCAATCATGCCACAGTGAAGCAACATGACATGCCTCTTCATATGATGTCCTGGTAAGGATACAACATCACTTCTGGAGCATTCCTGCCAAAAATGCATAACCTGAATCTACTCTTGAAGAAACAATAGGCAAACCCTTGTTAAGGGGTATCCTATAAAATAACTGGCCTGTACTTTTCAAAACTGGCAAGGTCGTGAAAGACAAAGAAAGACCAAAGAACTGTTCCAGATTAAAGGAAAGAAAAGAAACCTGACAACATAATCCTAAATTGGATCCTGGACCAGAAAAAATGTATTTTCTTTTTTGCTGTAAAGGGCAGAATGGGTCAATTGGCGAAATGTGAATAAGGTCTGCAGATTAGATAATAATTGTGTAACAATGTTAATTTCCTAATTGGATAACTGTATGTGATTATAAAAGAGACTATTCTTGTTTTTCAGGAAATATTTACTGAACTGTTTGGGAGTAAGTCTGCAACTTACTCTCAAATGGTCCAAACGATAATAATAAGGGGGGATAAAAAGTTAACATTTGGGAATCTAGTTGAAGGGTATATGGGAATTCTTTATTCTTGCAAAGTTTCTGTAAGTCTATGGTTATAAACAAAAATTTGTGAGAGTCTGTGCTGTACAGGCAAAAACAAAACAACAATAACAAACCATGTTTGCCACCAGCACGGACCTGTAGGCTGGGTGCCACCCCTGGGCTGCTAGTTTGCAGTCTCCAGTTTAAAGCTATTTTCTTGAGTTGATTTGAGTGAGGTCTTGCTGATAACAACCATTGCCAGGGCTGGAGAGTGCTTTGCTGCATCTGGAACTTTTAAACCAGCTTAGCACCAACAAGGAAGCTGCCGAGACAGCCCTTATATAAATAATCAATTTGCTAATAAAGGAGTTTCAATCTGGATGCAGCCCCAATCCTCAGAGATGAGGAAGAGCGGTTGTGGTCCAGACAGTCTTCCCCCACAGAAGTCCTGCATTTCAACAGCTGCCTTTGGAGAGGTGCAAGCAACCTTGTCGCCTGGTTTTCCTGGTCTCAGTCATACACAGCACTAGGGGGGTATCTACGCATCTTTCAGAACCCCACTGTTGAGGAAAATAAGTTTATATCAGTAAAGGGGGAAAAGAGACTTTAAAGTTGAATTAAGTTAGGAAAGAAGAAAATGTGTTTCAATATGAGAGGGAAATGTTTTTGGCACATCTAGCTTTTCTGCGTAGCAGGGCCTCCTTCAGGGGCCCCGTGCAGCATATGGGATGCTTTCATCTGAGGGCGCAGCCCTATCTGCCAGAGCCAGGATGCGTTAAAGCAGTTTGCAGACTGATCCAGGGGACATTCCTGCCACCTCTCCCTTCTCACTCTGCAACTGTGCTTTCCTGACTAGTAGGTCCAAAGGCCAAGGGGAACACAGCCCAGGAATACTGAACTCAGAGCAGGCTCCCTGATGATCGGGCCTTGGAAAGGCCAAAAGACGATTGCGATTGAAAAGACAGTTTGTTATACTCAGAATTTCCAAGAGAAGGGGCTGCCCCATGCCACGGGAAGGGGGATGGCATGCGGGGAAGCACGAGGGTGGGTCAGGAGGCAGAGGGAGAAAGGGAAACTGTAGCAAGAGACTTTACTGTGGTTTCTATGGAAAGGAACAGGTGAGACGGGGTTAGTGGTTTAGGATTGGCTAGTTAGAATAATTTCAGTGGGCTCTAGGATGTAGGGACTATCTCTACTTGTCTGGTACCTGATCCTAAGGTGATTAGGGCAATAGTGGCCTGGAGTGTAATAGCTCCAAAAAGGAGGTGGCTGGAGGAATGGGCTCTGGGTTGATCGGTTTGCATATGAAAGACATGTTTATAAGCCAGTTATTTGCTTTCTCTAGGAATGATGTAGCCCTGGGATGGGCAGTCGCTCTAGAGTCAGCAAGGCCCTAAGATGTCAAAACATCAGAGTATAGTAAATAAAAGGCATGGCTAATACAACCATTTGTAGGTTTTGCAGCCAAGAGCCCAAAGGGCTCAGCCTTACAGCTGGCATCAATTGCAATGTGAGAAAGTGAGCCTTCAGATGATTCTGGCCCCCAGCCTTCAAGCAGCCCAGGTGACACCATGTAAAGCAGAGATGAGCTACACGTGTCAAGTCCTGCCCAAATTGTAAGTCGTATGCATAGAAATATTTTTTTAAGTCACTAAGTTTTAGAGTAATTTTTATACAACTATAGTAACTTGAACAATAGTAATGAACTAAGCCGAACAAATTCTCTCTCCAGAATTTAAACTGGGACTTATGAAAATGAATCAGGAGTTCCCTAGTGGTCTAGTGGTTAGGATTTGTCGCTTTCACTGCCGTGGCCCTGGTTCAGTCCCTGGAAGGGGAACTGAGATTCAGCAAGCCGCGCAGCATAGCCACAAAAAATAAAGAAAGAAAGAAAAAGAAAAGGGGAAATGAGTGAGCTGCTAACAGGAGACAAGTGGTTAGACCCTAAGAGAGTCTCATTTGTGATACATGACTTATTCTGGAATAACAGGAGTGCTGGGCTAGAGTGGCCCTGGTCCTGAATGATCCAGTTTCCTGAGGTCAGTAGTAGGACCTCATCATTCCTGAGGCCTTCAGGTGGTGGGTTTCTCCAGGGTCTGAGCTGGGCTCCTATGCGGTCTTGGATGGGGCAGAGAGCCCTGCTCTGAGACCCCCATGCTAATCCTTCCCTAAGAGAGTCTCCATTCCTTGCAGCCAAGGGAGCCTCTCACCCTTGGAGGCACATGGTACCCAGCCACAGCTTGGCATACAGTAAGCAAGCAGGATGGGGGGACACCTACCTGCCTTCATTGTGGGACTCGCAGAGACAGAAAATGTTAAAGAGCTTTGTGAACACTCAAGGTCTGGACAAATCCATGTGGGTGGCTAGTATCGTCTTCATTTCTCCAAAATATTTTACTTTTACTATTTTAAAAATAATTTTTTTTTTTTTTTGCGGTACGCGGGCCTCTCACTGCTGTGGCCTCTCGCGTTGCGGAGCACAGGCTCTGGACGCGCAGGCTCAGCGGCCATGGCTCACGGGCGCAGCCGCTCCGCGGCATGTGGGATCTTCCCGGACCGGGGCACGAACCCGTGTTCCCTGCATCAGCAGGCGGACGCTCAGCCACTGCGCCACCAGGGAAGCCCTAAAAATAATTTTAATCATCCAAAAATGTCCAGAAATTTCACTTCCTCGGTCCCAGCTCCAAGCTTAGACCGGGACAGGTGCCCCCTTCTGGTTTGTACTCATTTCAGAGCCTTCTGGCAACAGACCGTCATCTGCGTGTTCCTGCCTGCAAAGGGGAGGCCGAGAGAGAGGGAGCACTTGCCCATGGCCTCTTTCAGCAGAGGCAGGGCCTCCTCACCCGGTCCCCACACGCAGCCCCCTTTCTCCACCTACCCCAGCCCAGCACTCAGGTGTGGAGCACAAGACTGGGTAGTCGGTGGTGGTGGTGGTTCCCTGGGGTGAAGCTTCAGCGGTGCTTCGGGGGCAGAGGTGCAGGAGGACAAGGTGAGGCAGATGCGCCCGAGCGTGCGGGGGGTAGGGAACTAAGGGGGGGAGGCTTGGGGGAGGGAAGAAAGGGGAGAGAGGGAGAGTGGAGTCAGGAGACAGGCTGATTTATTGAGATCTTATTTTTTCCTCCCTGTATTCTCCACTCCTCCAGTTCCAAACGAGACAGCCCAGCCCTCTCTCTCCCCAGGTCTCTGGGGAAGTCTGTGCAAAAAATAGAAATTGCCTGCAGACGCTCCCTTGCTCTCACTTGTGTTCATGTGCATGAGGGATGATCCCTTCTGGGCCATGGAAGGCCAGAGGGCAAGGGAGGGCAGTGCCAAGGTGGGACAAACCAGCCTGGGCAGAGACAACCTTATCACGGGTGCACCCTGTGTCCTGGCATGAATTTGAGCCTGTGTACGAATGAGCTTGTTCCTGTGTGTGCCAAGATGTCACCAGACCTGCCTGTGAAACATGTCATGCCACAGACTGCGGGCATGTATCTTTTCAAATTATAGTTTTGTCTGGATATATGCCCCGGGGTGGGATTGCCGGATCATATGGCAACTCTAGTTTTTTTGAGGAACCCCCATACTCTTCTCCATAGTGGCTATACCATTTTACATTCCCGCCAACAGTGTAGGAGGGTTCCCTTTTCTGAATTCAGAGAACATTTTAATTTGCCAGCCCCTGGGCCAGCCATAGCCTCTGAACAAATGCAGAGCATTAGAAGTGGGGACAAGGGAAGTCCTGGGTGCCATGGGGCCCTAATCTGCTCTGCACTTGGGAGGGTTACGCTGGAGCCTGGGCTACTTACACCTTCCTAACCAAAAGGGCACTTCGCTTCAACCTTCTTGGCTCAGCTGCCCCAGGAAATCACTATGGTCCCAAAGGAGCCAACAGAAGAGCAGCTACTCACACATGAGCGCACTCCAAGGCAGCAGGCACCAGGACTCACGCACAAGCTCAAAGCCAGGATGTCACTTGAGGTCCTGGATTTGGGGGCAAAACCCCTACAGCTTGCCTAACTACCTTTTAGAGCAGCTCCCCTGAAATGTTTTCCCACCTGCCACAGGAGGCCTGTCCCAGGACTGTCTCCCAGACCAGAACCCTCACTGGGCTCCACCCCGTGCAGACACTATTAGGTCTGCTGGCTGCCCTTCGCCAGAGGCGCTTCCGGAAGTGTACTTGAAAACTTTGGAGAGTCTCCTTGCTTCTCCCGGTGAGCACGTGACCTCGCGGCAACCAGCTCCGGGTTCCAGGGGTTAGGGAGTGAGAAAAGTCCTAAAGGCCTGGCGTCCTTTCAGCCACGACAGGGATGGACGTGCCTATAACGCCTGAAGTGCGCGCGCAACCGGGCGCAGGGAGGCAGGGCGCTCCAAGCAGCAGTCCGCCCACTCAGCCTTGCCCACCTACGTCACGCTCCGCAGGCCCGCCCAGATCCTCTTGATTGGTGGAGAGCGCGCGCGAGCGCTCCCCTTCCGCCCCCAGATCCGCCCCCCTGCGGCACTGCCCGGCCCCCTGGTTTACCGGGCTGCCAGTGCGGCTTCCAAGTTGGAAAACGAAGGCGCGGGCGCGAAAGGGCCCAGACCCACCAAGGGTGAGGAGGCACTTTCCCGTCTTGCTCGCGCTCTCGCCCTCGCCCTCGCCCCAGACCTGACAGTGGCTGGCTGCTCTTCAGAAGCACAGTCATTGCTCAGCTCGGGCCGCCACAGGCCCCTTCCTCTCCTCACCCTTCGACCCGCCACCCCGGCCGTGCCCCTTACTGCAACAGCACCCGTAAATGCCCACTGCCCAGGCCCCGCTCGACGCCTACACCCCCACGTGCCATGAGGTTGGTCCTCGAGGACCCACCGTCCAGCACGCGGGCTCTAGGGTCCAATGCTGAAACCAGTTCTGCAAGCATCCCCCGCCTGGATCCTCTAGCTCCGTCCGCAGACGACTCCTCCCTCCACCCAACCCCTGGTCACTCTTGGGTCCCGCATGTCCGGACCCTTCAGGACTCCCCACACTCTGGGGCCCCTCCGTTGACCGGCGCACCTTCGGGTCCCTCCGAACCTTCCTCGCACTCAGAGGTTCTTCCTCGCACCAGCGCCCCGGACCCCTCCGCGGGCCGCCTCGGTGTAAGGGACCTCTCTTAGCAGCCTCTACCTCCGCAAACCGCTGCCCTCCGCGCCCAAGTCCCTGACCCCTCGCTTCCCGCGCCGGGATGCCCCTCACTCAGCACCTCCCCCAAGACACCCTCTCGGGACCCTCCTCCCCTTCCCTCACATCTGCCTCCTATTCTTCCTGCCTCCTCCCGGTAAACACCCCTCCCAGGGTCCTCCTCACTCTCGCATCCATGCGATCCCTCCTCGGGCCCCCGGGATCCCACTCCGAACACCCCTCCGAGCCCTACCCGCACCCCCGCGGGCCCCTGCCTAGCCCCCCACGCCCCTTAGCCCACTCATCTGCCGGACTCCTCCTCACGGCCCACGCACCCCAGGCCGCTCACCCCACTCATTTTCCCAGAACCCCTGACACCCCCACACACCCCGGCCCTCTTATCTACCGCCAGGATCCCTCTGGAATCCCCTCCACCCCAAGCCCCTCACCCAACTCGTCTGCCCAAGACCCCCGCCCGCCCTCCACTCACCGCCTCGGCCTCACCCCGAAACCCTCTCCCCCCCGGGGCCGGCGGGCAGCGCCGGCGGCGGCGGCGGCGGCGGAGGCCGGTCCTCGGGCCGGGACACACCCACCCGCCCGCCCTCCCGCTTTCCCTCGTTCCCTCCCTCGTTCCCTCCCTCTCTCCCGCCCGCCCGCCCTCGCTCCTGGCTCGCTCCTTCCCCCTCGCCCGCTCCCGCTTCCCGCGGCGCCCGGCCTCCCGCTCCGCCTCCCCGTGCGCGGCTCTCCCGGGCGCGGCTCCGGGGTTCATGGTGACGAGGCGGCGGCCGCTCCAGCCCAGCGGCGGCGGCGGCGGCGGGAGCGGGGGCGCGGGCCCGGGCCGCCTCTCCCAGAGAGCGGGGCCGGGCGGCGGGCGCGCCCAGGCGGCGGCGGCGGCGAGCGCCCCCCCGGCCCGCGGCCCCGCGCGCCCCCCGCGCCGCGCGCCCGTGCGCCTGGCTGCCGGGGGGCCGGGCCGGCGGGCTGCCGCCGTGCCGCGCACCCATGGACGGCCCGGCCATCATCACCCAGGTGACCAACCCCAAGGAGGACGAGGGCCGGGCCCCGGGCGCCGGCGAGAAAGGTGAGGAGGGGCGCGGGCGGGGCGGGCCGGGGGCGTGGGCACTCCCCGCGCGGCCGGAGTTGGCTGCAGGGCGCCTGCCCGGGCTGGGGGAGGGGTGCGTGGGTGCGGGGTGTGCCGCAGGGAGGCCGGCGTGCGGGTGCCGGCGGGAGGGGGAGTGTGCCCGCGCAGCCCGGGGCGCGGGAGGGGGCGTGCGCCTCTCCCGGGGGGTGGCAATGTGGGGCCGACCCTGCCGGCCGGGAGTTTGTGTGTGCGCTCACGCCGACGGAGAAGTTGTGAGCGCGCGTGTGTGTTCCTGGCAGGTTGGAAGTGTGTGTGCCCTGTGTGTGCAGGAGACAGACGTGGGAAGGGTGTGTGTGCACTTAACGGAGAAGTTGTGAGTGTCGTGCACCCGACACGTTGGGAGTGTGTGTATGTGTCGGTGTATGTGTGTGTGTGCACTTGCATGTTGTGGGTGTGCACACACCAACTGAGAGACGGTAAAGGTGTGTGTGTGCACCTAACAGAGGTGGTGCGCTCGGGTTTTCCTGACAGGTTGTGAGTGCGGGTGTGTACCTTATGTAGAGGTTTCTGTGTACCTGACCGGGAGGTTGTGGAATGTTGTGTGTGCATGCCCGAAAGAGCCTGAGTCTGAGAGTTTGTATGTGTTCACTCCTGACAGAGTTTGTGCGTGCAGATGATTGTGTGCCTGCAGCACCCAACTGGCAAGTTGAATATGTTGTGTCCGTCAACTGGAGGGTGTATGTCTGTGTGCACTCACACCTAAGAAGGCTGTGTGTGCTGTGCCTGCCCACGAGCCTGTGTGTGCAGCGTGCGCACCCGACAATGAGGCTGTGTGCCGTGCGTTTAGTTGGTTGCACAAGTGAGGTAGGGGGTCGGGGGGAGCATTGCTGAGCCATCCGCCCTCCTTGACTCTGCCGTTTCAGTGACACCAGCCTGCGGGGCGCATCTGCAAGGCCTGGTCCTCCCTGGGTCCTTTTAGGGCCCAGCTCTAATGGGCACTGGAGGAGCCCTTGGGGGCCAGGTGTATCCCTTCCCGGAGAGTCGGCACTGTGCTGCAGCACCTGGTCTGATTTCAGCACATTTTGGCCCCGTCACCCACTTCTGTCATCCTTTTTGCTCTTTTCCTTTGTGTCCCTGCCCCTCTTGGAGACCTGTTGTCCCCCTCTCTCATGTGCCCTGCTTACTGTCACTTTAGAGAGCTGGCCTGAGGCTTGGACAGTTTTGAAGGGCCAAGGAATCTGGCTTGTTTTGTTCTGGTGACTAAAGCTTCCTGTTATGCGCCGGGCAAATACCTGGACCCAGGTCAGGAGCAGCCCACCAGGACACGCCCCTCCCCTCTCCAGGCCTGGCCTTTGACTTTGACAGAGTCAGATTTCTTTCCATGTGTTATTACTCTTGTGCCAGTCGGGTGAGGTGTGCAGCCCTACGGAGCAGTGGCGTGGGGGTGGGGAGAACACCCCATTGCCTCTCCCCAAGCAGGAACGGCTGAGCAAGCCCACCTGGAAAATGCAAGAAACCACCAGAGGCACCCTGAGATTGGGGATTTGTCAACCCATTTGCACTTTCATAGACCATAAACACTGTGTGTCTGTGGACTTGTTTTCTTTTACGTAAAATTAGAAATCAGACTCCCCCAGACATTTTCCTGTGCCTTACAAATGGGATATAAAAAACTCTGCAAAAGGGTGCTCCAGATGAATCTTCATGTCTCTCTGGAGCCCAAGTGGGCAGCACCTTGGTTGGTCTGGCCTTCCTGCCGCTGGGGCTGTTAGTTCTTGGGGCCCTGGCCTGCTGGCTCTGGGCTGGGCATGTCCCCTCAGGGACGTTTTGGTTGGAGGCATCAAGGAGATTTGATGCCTCTGCTTGTCTCCCGCTGTGGATTGAGTGCTTTGTATGATGCTTTGCCAGAGAGAATCCACAGCTCTTGAGAGGAGAGGGGTGGTGGAAAGCAAGGAAATATTTGTCAAGGCTTCAGCCTTCCTGCTGCTCCCCACCTGGTTCCAGGAGCAGGCACTTACCCAGCTTTCTCTTTTCGTCTAGCTGCTAGGCTTCTAAAGTGGAGTCAGTTATCCAAAATCCAAACCATGTACAAATACTCAAGGATGGTGCTTGTTCTATTCAACTTGTTTACATTGCCCTCCATGACAATCTTTTATTATCTTTAACTGTTGTTTGTTTTCTAGTGTCAGGTTGGTTTTGGTAACTGATTAGAGGAATTCCTCACCTGCTGCTCTGGGATGGGGTGGCTAGCTAGTAGATGCTTCTTGTTGAAGCATTAAAATCCTACTCAATTTAGTTTCTCACTTTAAAAGCTGGAAATAGTTTTGGTTAACTATAGTGTGGCAATAAACTTTAGAACCAAGCTTTGGAATAGCTTCCTCAGATTCATAAACCACTAAACAGGTTTAGCAATGTTTCTTGCTTAAGCATGTTGATATATTTAGATAGGCACAATGTATTTTATTTTTATTTCTTTTTAATTGCCAATTTTAATTTTTAATAAAATATGGTATTTATAAGGTGCCTTCCATTTGGTATACACAGTAGATGAGATATAGCTTAAGATCTCAGGACTGTAATAAAAAAACCAATTTATTGGAGACAAAACAGGCACAATGTATTTTATATCATTTGAGTTTTAGGTAAATACTTAATCCTCTTGGTTTTTATTATGGGGCCTGGAATGTTGTAAGTTTTTGTGATAGGAAAGAAATGCTTGGTTTTAAAAGTTTACTGTTATCATTTGTTCTTAAAATAGGAATAATAATGACTGCCTTTTGGGTTTGATTTGGGGGTTAAATGAGATGAGGTATGTTAAAGACTCTGCCTGGTTCACCAGTGTGTCACGATCCCATAAACCTTTCTTTAGGTTTAGGTTTGCAGAGAAAGTAGTAATGGGCCCAAGCATGGGCTTGGGCGGGCGTGGGGGCAGTTTGCACGAGTTGAATTACTTTTTGACACTTTGCCTCGTGGTGAGAGAGAGATGACTCTCCCTGTCAGAGGTGTGGCCTGTCACCAAAGATTTTTTTTGTAATCATGTTTGACTTGACTGATGGTATAAAGATGCAGAGACAGTTTTCCCTGAGTTTAGCTCGGCCTGCTTTGCTATCTGGAAATTTATTCTTACAAATCAATATGAAAAAGTCAAACAATGCAGTAGAAAAGTGGTCAAGAGATATCAACAAGAAAAATCATAGAAAAGGAAATTTGAATGTCCAGTAAGTGTATGAAATTACACTTTACTTCCTGTGAAATTTTTTCATGCATCAGCTAGGTTAAATATTTAAAAGACTGACAACATTCAAAGTAAACAAAAGTTTTGGGAAAGGAATACTTTTGTAGTCTTTTGTGAGAGAATAGAATACAGACTTTTTAGAGAGTAATTTAGTACTGACTCATTTAGGAACACATTTGGCTGCAAGTAACAGAAAACCAGACCTAACCTGATAGGAGTTTATTCTTGTCACATAGCAAGCAGTCTGGAGGTAACTGCCGGCTGGCTTTGGTTCAGCAACTCATTAGTATCAGGGCTGACCTCACTGTGATTCCCTTGACTTTCCTACATGTTGTAACATGGCTGCCACCCCTCCAAACACCACAGCCACCTTCAGGGCAGGAAAAAGGGACAGTGCCAGTCATGTCCAGCCCTTTTTACTCGGAAAGCAGCAACACTCCTAGGGACGGCCCAGCAAACTTTTGCTGATGTGTAATTGGCCAGAACTGGTCATGTAGTCAGTCGAGCCTTTGTTTTGGAGGTGGGAGAGGAGAAGATGATTGGCAATAGGTGGGAACAGGTGTTGGTTCAGCCAATCAACAATTTTGGCCACACCTGCAAAGCCCCAGTCTACTTCTGGATTTCTCTCCTAGAGAAATAGCCTCATATGTGGTCCAAGAAACAGCACAAGGATTTTCACCAATGGCTACATTGCTTGCAATAGCAAAAATTGGAAACATCCTAAGTGTCAAAAGATTAGACTGTGGTACATCAATTCCATAGAATACTGCAAGGTACTTGAAAAGAATGAGTAAACATAGATCTAAACATACCACTGTGCAAATTTCCAAGACATTTTGAAGCAGGGGGAAAATCAATTTGAAGAACAGTATAAACATTGTGATCCTGTCTCTATTTAAAAAAAAAATCAGACACACACATAAAACTGTACATATGTCTAGAAATGCACAAAAAATCTGAAAAAAATCTGAAGGAAATACTTCAAACAGACAGTACTTCCCTGGGGAAAAGACTGGGATGGGAAGTGAGGGAACTTTGCCTTTTTGTTTAAATATTAATGAAAATGTACTTGTGCTTTACAGAATTTTTTTTTTTTTTTTTTTTTTTTCTGTACGTGGGCCTCTCACTGTTGTGGCCTCTCCCGTTGCGGAGCACAGGCTCCGGACGTGCAGGCTCAGCAGCCATGGCTCACGGGTCGAGCCGCTCCGTGGAATGTGGGATCTTCCCAAACTGGGGCACGAACCCGTGTCCCCTGCATTGGCAGGCAGACTCTCAACCACTGTGCCACCAGGGAAGCCCCTGGAAGAACTTTTTTAACTAAAAAAAAAGAAAAGAAATTTCTGTAAGCTAATACATGTCGCTTGATGGGATTTCTCCAGGCAAGTTTGTTTTGGCAGAATTTTGGCCTAAAATGCTAGGTATATTTCCCCCAAATGTTTGCAACACTTAAGCTTAACTCAGAAACCTTTAACCTTTGGGCTGCTAACAAAATTATAGGAAGGAGAAGATTCTTGGAAGCAATAGTTATTTCAGATGCTGGAACACATTTGAAGTAGATTCAGTTTGATTAGCTTTTTAATAATAAACTTTTTATTTGGAGATAACTGTGCATTTACATGCAGTTGTAAGAAATCACACAGAGGGCTTCCCTGGTGGCGCAGTGGTTGGGAGTCTGCCTGCTGATGGAGGGGACATGGGTTTGTGCCCCGCTCCGGGAAGATCCCACATGCCGCGGAGCAGCTGGGCCCGTGAGCCATGGTCGCTGAGCCTTTGTGTCCAGAGCCTGTGCTCCGCAACGGGAGAGGCCACAACAGTGGGAGGCCCGTGTACCGCAAAAAAGAAAGAAAAAAAAAAGAAATCACACAGAGATCTCCTGACCTCCCCCCGCCCCACCCCGCCACCTGGTTCCTGCCCATATTAGCATCTTGCAAAACCTTAGTACAAAATCACTGGTGTAGTCAGGATACAGAAAAATTCCATCACCTGGAAGATCCCTCATGGGGCCATTTTATAACCACACCTACTTCCCTCCCGTCCTCACCCCTTCTCAGCCCATTGGCAACCACTAGTCTGTTCTTCATTTCTGAAATTTTCTCACTTTATATAAATGTATAGGGGCTACCCTGGTGGCGCAGTGGTTAAGAATCCGCCTGCCAATGCAGGAGACACAGGTTCGAGCCCTGGCCCGGGAAGATCCCACATGCCGCAGAGCAGCTAAGCCCATGTGCCACAACTGCTGAGCCTGTGCTCTAGAGCCTGCGAGCCACAACTACCGAGCTTGCGGGCCACAACTACTGAAGCCCGTGCGCCTAGAGCCCATGCTCCACAACAAGAGAAGCCACCGCAATGAGAACTCCACGCACCTCAAGGAAGAGTAGCCCCTGCTCAACGCAACTAGAGAAAGCCCGCGTGCAGCAATGAAAACCCAATGCAGCCAAAAATAAATAAATAAAATTAAAAAAAAAAAAATAAATGGAGTCAAACAATATGTGCTCTTTTGGAATTGACTGTTTTCATTCAGCATAATTCTCTGGATTTTCAGCTAGGTTGTTGCTTGTATCAATATTTTCTTCTTCTTTATTGCTGAGTAGTTTTCCATGACATGGATATACTACAGTTTGTTTAACCATTTACTCTTTGAAGAACATCTTATCGTTTCTGGGTTTGGGCTACTACAAATAAAGCTGCTTTAAACATTAATGGACAGGTTTTGGGGTAGACATAAGTCTTTGTTTCTCCAGGATAAATACCCAGGCACGCAATTGCTGGGTTATATGGTAGTTGCATATTTACTTTTTAAAGAAACTGCCAAACTGTTTTCCAGATTAAATGTATCAGTTTACAGTCTCACCAACAATGTGTGAATGATCCAATGTGGAGAACCACATCCTCACCAGCATTTGATGTCACTTTTTTATATTAGCCATTCTGATAAGCATGTAGTAGTATCTCATTGTGGTTTTATTTACATTTCCCTGATGGCTAATGATGTTGAACGTCTTTTCATGTGCTCTTTTCCTTCTGTATATTTTCTCTGATGGGATGTCCCTTCGTGTCTTTTGTCTGTGCTCTAACTGGATTTTCTTTTACTGTTGAGTTTTGAGAATTCTTATTCTTAAGAATAATTCTTATTCTTTCATATTCTAGATACTAGTCTTTTGTCAGATATGTGGTTTGCAAATATTTTCTCCTTATCTTTAGCTTGTATTTTCATCCTAACACAGACTTTTGCAGAACAAAACTTTTAAATTTTGATAAGGTACAATATATCAGTTTTTCCTTCTATTGATTGTGCTTTTGAGGTCAACTCTAAGAACTCTTTATCTAGCACTAGATCCCAAAGATTTTCTCATATGCTTTTCCTAAAAGTTTTGTAGTTTTACATCTAATACCATTATCTATTCTGATTTAATTTTTATAAGGTGATTGACGTAGATTCACTTTTTGTCTCTGGCTGTCGAATTACTTTAGCCACATTTGTTGGAAAGGCTTTCCTTCTGCTTTTGCGCTTCTTTTCCATCTCTGTCAAAAATCAGTGCATCATATTTGTGTAGGTCTCTTTCTGAGTTTTTTATTTTGTTCCACTGATTTATGTGTCTATCCCTCTGCCTGTATCACAGTCTTGATTACTGTAGCTATATATTAAGTCTTGAGATAGGGTAGCCTGATTCCTCCAAATTTTGTTCTTTTTCAAAATTGTTTTAGCTGTTCTAGTTCCTTTGTCTTTCTATATATATTCTACAATAATCTTGTCTATATCTACTAACAAAAAACTTGCTGAGATTTGATAGGAATTGAATTAAACCTGTGTGTCAGTTTGGGGAGAATTGACATCTTTACTATGTTGAGTCTTCCAGTTCATGACCACGGTATGTCTTTTCATTTATTTAGATATTCTTTGATTCTTTCATCAGGGTTAAATCATTTTCAGCATACAGGTCCTATTAATGTTTTTGTTAGATATGCATCTCAGTGTTTCTCTTTTTTTAAGTTATTTTATTATATTTTTAATTTTGGTGTTCATGTGTTCAGTGCTAGTGTATAGGAATACAATTGATTTTTGTATGTTTTCCTTGTATCCTGTGATTGCTCATCTCACTTATTAGTTATAAGAAGCTCTGTATACTTCTTGGGGCTTTTAACATAGACAAACATGTCATCACATAAGAACACTTATATTCATTTCTGATTTGTATGCCTTTTATTTATTTTCTTGCTTTATTACACTGACGAGAACTTAGAGAAGTATGATGAATAAGAGTTGTGAGAAAGTACATTCTTGCCTTGTTCCCCATGGGAAACCATTTCAGTCTTACCATTAAGTATATTGTCAGCTGTTGTTTTTTTGTATGTCTTTATCAGGTTGAGGAAGTTCTCCTGTATCCCAGTGTTTCTGGGAGTTTCAGAAATGGATGTTGAATTTTGTCATATGCTTTTTCTGCATCAGTTGATATGATCATATGAGTTTTCATTTTTAGTCTGTTAATATGATAGATTACACTGATGGATTTTGACATATCAAACCAGCTTGCATGCCTAGAAAAAACCTCATGGTTGTATATGTAGTTCTTTTTATATATTAGTGAATTCTTTTTTTTGTTTTTGTTTGTTTGTTTGTTTTTTGCGGTATGCGGGCCCCTCACTGCTGTGGCCCCTCCCGTCGCGGAGCACAGGCTCCAGACGCGCAGGCTCAGCGGCCATGGCTCACGGGCCCAGCCATGGCTCACGGGCCCAGCCGCTCCGCGGCATGTGGGATCCTCCCGGACCGGGGCACGAATCCGTGTCCCCTGCATCGGCAGGTGGACTCTCAACTACTGCGGCACCAGGGAAGCCCTATATTAGTGAATCCTAATTGCTCATATTGCTAATATTAGCAATATTTCTGTTGCTAATATTTGAGGATTTTTACATCTGTATTCATGAGTGATATTGGTCTATAGTTTTCCTTTTTGGCACGGTCTTTATCTGGTTTGGTATCAGCTTTGTAAAATAAATTGGGAAGTATTCTCTCTTCTCTTTTCTGGAAGAGATTGTGTAGCACTGGTGTTCATTCTTCAGTGAAATCATCTGTGCCTGGAGATTTCTTTTGAGGGGGGTTTTTAAATTACAAATTCAATTTCTTTAATAGTTACAGAGCTATTCAAATTATCTCTTTCATACTGGGTAAGTTGTGTCATTTTTGTTTTTAGAGATTTAATCCATTTCATCAAAGTTGTCAAATTTGTGTGTAGAGTTGTTCATACTATTATTCCCTCGTTACCTGTTTGATGCTTGCAGGGTCTGAAGTGATAGCCGCTGTTTCTCATATCCCCTGTTCCATTCGTAGTACTGGTAATTTGTGTCTTCCATGTTACTTTTTGGTCAGGCTTGATAGAGGTTTCTTAATTTTCTTGATCTTTAGAAAGAACCAACTTTGTGTTTAATTCATTTTTCTCTACTGCTTTATGTTTTCAACTTAATTGATATCTGCTCTTTTCTTTAAAAAATTTTTTTTAATTTAATTTAATTTTTTTATACAGCAGGTTCTTATTAGTCATAAATTTTATACACATCAGTGTATACATGTCAATCCCAACCTCCCAATTCATTCCCCCCCACCGCTTTCCCAACTTGGTGTCCATACGTTTGTTCCCTACATCTGTGTCTCAATTTCTGCCCTGCAAACTGGTTCATCTGTACCATTTTTCTAGGTTCCACATATATGCGTTAATATACGATATTTGTTTTTCTCTTTCTGACTTACTTCACTCTGTATGACAGCCTCTAGATCCATGCACGTCTCTACAAATGACCCAATTTCGTTCCTTTTTATGGCTGAGTATATTCCATTGTATATGTGTACCCCATCTTCTTTATCCATTCATCTGTTGATGGGCATTTAGTTGCTTCCATGTCCTGGCTATTGTAAATAGGGCTGCAATAAACATTGGGGTGCATGTTTCTTTTTGAATTATGGTTTTCTCTGGGTATATGCCCAGTAGTGGGATTGCTGGGTCATATGGTAATTCTATTTTTAGTTCTTTAAGGAACCTCCATACTATTCTCCATAGTGGTGGTATCAATTTACATTCCCACCAACAGTGCAAGAGGGCTCCCTTTTCTCCACACATTCTCTAGCATTTTGTTGTTTATAGATTTTCTGATGATTCCCATTCTAACTGGTATGAGGTGATACCTCATTGTAGTTTTGATTTGCATTTCTCTAATAATTAGTGATGTTGAGCAGCTTTTCATGTGCTTCTTGGCCATCTGTATGTCTTCTTTGGAGAAATGTCTATTTAGGTCTTCTGCCCATTTTTGAATTGGGTTTTTTGTTTTTTGAATATTGAGCTGCATGAGCTGTTTATATATTTTGGAGATTAATCCTTTGTCCGTTGATTCATTTGCAAATATTTTCTCCCATTCTGAGTATTGTCTTTTCGTCTTGTTTATTGTTTCCTTTGCTGTGCAAAAGCTTTGAAGTTTCATTAAGTCCCATTTGTTTATTTTTGTTTTTATTTCCATTACTTTAGGAGGTGGATCAAAAAAGATCTTGCTGTGATTTATGTCAAAGAGTGTTCTTCCTGTGTTTTCCTCTAAGAGTTTTATAGTGTGCAGTCTTACATTTAGGTCTTGAATCCATTTTGAGTTTATTTTTGTGTATGGTGTTAGGGAGTGTTCTAATTTCATTCTTTTACATGTAGCTGTCCAGTTTTCCCAGCACCACTTATTGAAGAGACTGTCTTTTCTCCATTGTATATCCTTGCCTCCTTTGTCATAGAGTAGTTGACCATAGGTGCGTGGGTTTATCTCTGGGCTTTCTATCTTGTTCCATGGATCAATCTATGTTTCTGTTTTTGTGCCAGTACCATATTGTCTTGATTACTGTAGCTTTATGGTATAGTCTGAAGTCAGGGAGTCTGATTCCTCTAGCTCCGTTTTTTTCCCCTCAACACTGCTTTGGCTATTAGGGGTCTTTTGTGTCTCCATACATATTTTAAGATTTTTTGTTCTAGTTCCGTAAAAAATGCCATTGGTAATTTGATAGGGATTGCATTGAATCTGTAGATTGCTTTGGGTAGTATAGTCATTTTCACAACATTGATTCTTCCAATCCAAGAACATGGTATATCTCTCTACCTGTTGGTATCATCTTTAATTTCTTTCATCAGTGTCTTATAGTTTTCTGTATACAGGTCTTTTGTCTCCCAAGGTAGGTCTGTTCCTAGGTATTTTATTCTTTTTGTTGCAATGGTAAATGTGAGTGTTTCCTTAATTTCTCTTTGAGAATTTTCATCATTAGTGTATAGGAATGCAAGAGATTTCTGTGCATTAATTTTGTATCCTGCAACTTTACCAAATTAATTGATTAGCTCTAGTAGTTTTCCGGTGGCATCTTTAGGATTCTCTATGTATAGTATCATGTCATCGGCAAACAGTGACAGTTTTACTTCTTCTTTTCCAATTTGTATTCCTTTTATTTCGTTTTCTTCTCTGACTGCCGTTGGTAGGACTTCCAAAACTATGTTGAATAATAGTGGTGAGAGTGGACATCCTTGTCTTATTCCTGATCTTAGAGGAAATGCTTTCAGTTTTTCACCATTGAGAATGATGTTTGCCGTGGGTTTGTCGTATATGACCTTTATTATGCTGAGGTAGGTTCCCTCTATGCCCATTTTCTGGAGAGTTTTTATCATAAATGGGTGTTGAATTTTGTCAAAAGCCTTTTCTGCATCTATTGAGATGATCTTATGGTTTTTATTCTTCAATTTGTTAATATGGTGTATCACATTGATTGATTTGCATATATTGAAGAATCCTTGCATCCCTGGGATAAATCCCACTTGATCATGGTGTATGATCCTTTTAATGTGTTTTTGGATTCTGTTTGCTAGTATTTTCTTGAGGATTTTTGCATCTATGTTCATCAGTGAAATTGGTCTGTAATTTTCTTTTTTTGTAGTATCTTTGTCTGGTTTTAGTATCAGGGTGATAGTGGCCTCATAGAATGAGTTTGGGAGTGTTCCTTCCTCTGCAATTTTTTGGAAGAGTTTGAGAAGGATGTGTGTTAGCTCTTCTCTAAATGTTTGATAGAATTCACCTGTGAAGCCATCTGGTCCTGGACTTTTGTTTGTTGGAAGATTTTTAATCACAGTTTCAATTTCATTACTTGTGATTGGTCTGTTCATATTTTCTATTTCTTCCTGGTTCAGTGTTGGAAGCTTATACCTTTCTAAGAATTTGTCCATTTCTTCCAGGTTGTCCATTTTATAGGCATAGAGTTGCTTGTAGTAGTCTCTTAGGATGCTTTGTATTTCTGCGGTGTCTGTTGTAACTTCTCCTTTTTCATTTCTAATTTTATTGATTTGAGTCCTCTCCCTCATTTTCTTGATGAGTCTGGCTAATGGTTTATCAATTTTATTTTCTCAAAGAAGCAGCTTTAAGTTTTATTGATCTTTGCTATTGTTTTCTTTGTTTCTATTTCATTTATTTCTGCTCTGATCTTTATGATTTCTTTCCTTTTGCTAACTTTGGGTTTTGTTTGTTTTTCTTTCTCTAGTTCCTTTAGGTGTAAGGTTAGATAGTTTATTTGAGATGTTTCTTGTTTCTTGAGGTAGGCTTGTGTAGCTATAAACTTCCCTCTTAGAACTGCTTTTGCTGCATCCCATAGGTTTTGGTTCTTCGTGTTTTCATTGTCATTTGTCTCTAGGTATTTTTTGATTTCCCCTTTGATTTCTTCAGTGATCTCTTGGTTATTTAGTAACGTATTGTTTAGCCTCCATGTGTTTGTGTTTTTTACGTTTTTTTCACTGTAATTCATTTCTGATCTCATAGCGTTGTGGTCAGAAAAGATGCTTGATATGAGCTCAGTTTTCTTAAATTTACTGAGACTTATTTGCGACCCAATATGTGATCTATCCTGGAGAATGTTCTGGGCGCACTTGAGAAGAAAGTGTAATCTGCTGTTTTTGGATGGAATGTCCTATAAATATCAGTTAAATCTATCTGGTCTCTTGTGCCATTTAAAGCTTGTGTTTCCTTATTAATTTTCTGTTTGGACGATCTGTTCATCGGTGTAAGTAAGGTGTTAAAGTCCCCCACTGTTATTGTGTTACTGTTGATTTTCTCTATTATAGCTGTTAGCAGTTGCCTTATGTATAGAGGTGCTCCTATGTTGGGTGCATGTATATCTATAATTGTTATATCTTCTTCTTAGATTGATCCCTTGATCATTACGCAGTGTCCTTCCTTGCCTCTTGTAACATTCTTTATTTTAAAGTCTATTTTATCTGATTTGAGTATTGTTCCTCCAGCTTTCTTTTGATTTCCATTTGCATGGAATATCTTTTTCCATCCCCTCACTTTCACTCTGAATGTGTCTCTGGGTCTGAAGTGGGTCTCTTGTAGAATGCATATATATGGGTCTTGTTTTTGTATCCATTCAGCGAGCCTGTGTCTTTTGGTTGGAGCATTTAATCCATTCACATTTAAGGTAATTATCGAAATGTGTGTTCCTATTACCATTTTCTTAATTGTTTTGGGTTTGTTTTTGTAGGTCCTTTTCTTCTCTTGTATTTCCCACTTAGAGAAGTTCCTTTAGCATTTGTTGTAGAGCTGGTTTGGTGATGCTGAATTCTCTTAGCTTTTGCTTGTCTGTAAAGCTTTTGATTTCTCCCTCAAATCTGAATGAGATCCTTGCCAGTAGAGTGATCTTGGTTGTAGGTTCTTCCTTTTCATCACTTTAAGTATATCATGCTACTCCCCTTCTGGCTTGTAGAGTTTCTGCTGAGAAATCAGCTGTTAACCTTATGGGAGTTCCCTTGTATGTTATTTGTCGTTTTTCCCTCGCTGCTTTCAGTAATGTTTCTTTGTCTTTAATTTTTGCCAATTTGATTACTATGTGTCTCGGCGTGTTTCTCCTTGGTTTTATCCTGTATGGGACTCTGTGCTTCCTGGACTTGGGTGGCTATTTCCTTTCCCATGTTAAGGAAGTTTTCGACTATAATCTCTTCAAATATTTTCTCAGGTCCTTTCTCTCTCTCTTCTTCTTCTGGGACCCCTATAATGCGAATGTTGTTGCGTTTAATGTGGTCCCAGAGGTCTCTTAGGCTGTCTTCATTTCTTTTCATTCTTTTTTCTTTATTCTGTTCCACAGCAGTGAATTCCACCATTCTTTCTTCCAAGTCACTTATCCATTCTTCTGCCTGAGTTATTCTGCTATTGATTCCTTCTAGTGTAGTTTTCATTTCAGTTAATGTATTGCTCATCTGTTTGTTTGTTCTTTAATTCTTCTAGGTCTTTGTTAAACATTTCTTGCATCCTCCTGATCTTTGCCTCCACTCTTTTTCCGAGGTCCTGGATCATCTTCACTCTCATTATTCTGAATTCTTTTTCTGGAAAGTTGCCCATCTCCCCCTTCATTTAGTTGTTCCTCTGGGGTTTTATCTTGTTCCTTCATCTGGTATATAGCCCTCTGCCTTTTCATCTTGTCTATCTTTCTGTGAATGTCTCTGTTCTTTTCTTTATTATTTCCTTCCTTCTGCTTGATTTGGTTTTATTTTGCTCTTTTTCTAGGTTCTTGGAGGGGAACTTAGATTATTGGTTTGAGACTTTTCTTTTTTCCTAATGTATGCATTTAGTGCTACACAGTTTTCTCTGAGCACTACTTTTGCAATATCCCACAAATTTTGATTTATTATATTTTCATCTTCATTCAGTTCCATGTAATTTTTAAAAATAGGCTTTATTGGGCTTCCCTGGTGGCGCAGTGGTTGAGAGACCACCTCCCAGAGCCGGGGACACGGGTTCGTGCCCGGTCGGGGAAGATCCCACATGCCGTGGAGCAGCTGGGCCCGTGAGCCATGGCCGCTGAGCCTGCGCGTCCGGAGCCTGTGCTCCGCAACAGGAGAGGCCACAACAGTGAAAGGCCCGCGTACTGCAAAAAAACCCGAAAAACCAAAAACAAAACAAAAAAAAAAAGTTTTATTTTTTAGACCAGTTTTAGGTTCACAGCAAAATTGAGCACAAAGTATAGAGTTCCCACATAATGCTGACCCCACACATTTTCAACTCATTTGGGTAAATACCAAGGAGCACTATTGCTGTACTATATGGTGAGAATAATTTTTGTTTTGTAAGAAACTGTCAAACTGTCTTCCAAAGTATTTGTATCAACCTTAGTTTTCAAAAGTTTAGTTATGATATGTCTTGGCATGGATTTCTTCAGATTTATCCTATTGGGGATTCGCTCAACTTCTTGAATTTGTATGTTGTCTCTTACCAAATTTGGGAAGTTTTCAGCCAGTATTTCCTGAAGTGCTTTTTCAGCACTGCCCTTTTCTCCTCTTCTTCTGGGACTCTGATGACACAAATATTAGATCCTTTGGTATAGTCCCACAGGTTTATCAATACTATTCTTTTTTTTTTTTTTAAACTTTTCTCCAGGTTGATTCAGATTGGGTAATTTCTGTTGGTCTATCTTCAAGTTCATTGATTTGTTCTTAGTCCCCTCCATTCTGCTATTGAGCCCATACATGAGTTTTTTATTTCAACTTTTGTATTTTTTTGTTTAAAATTTTCCATTCAGTTTTCCTTTATGTCTTGTATTTCTTTACTAAGACCTTCTATTTCTTTGCTGAGGCTTTCTATTTTCATTTATTTGAAGTGTGTTCCTCATTGCTTTTATTGTAGCTGCTTGAAAATCTTTGTCAGGTAAGTGTTACATCTCTGTCTTCTTGGTGTTGGCATCGATTGATTGTCTTTTTTTCATTCAGTTTGAGATCTTCTGGCTCTTGGTATAACAAGTGAATTACAGTTGAAACCTGGACATTTTCATATTGTTATGGGACTCTGGGTCTTAGTTCAACCTTCTGTTTTAGTTGGTTTTCTCTGGCACTGCTCTAGCAGGGAAGGGGGAACACTGCCTCATTATTGCCAGATTGAGGTAGAAGTCCAAGATCTCCACTTGTCCTCTTTTGGCAAACTGCTGGGCAGGGGAGGGAGTTTCAGCTCCCATATGGTCTCTGCTGAACTGCAGTGGGAGTGGTCTCACTACCACTGGGTGATGGTGAAAGCCCTGAATCTTCCTGTCCCTCCTCTGACTCCACCCCTGTAGGTAGGGAAGGAGCATTTCATTACTGCTGGGTAGGGATAGAAGTCCAAGCTGGCCACATGGTCTCCACTGACACCACTGGGAGTGGAAGGGACTCAGTACCAGCTGTCAGGGATGAAAGTCTCTTCTGCCTACGTGGTTTTCTCAAACACTACCCCAGCAGGGTGGTGGGGTGCTTCCTTACACCCTGGTGGGGGTGGAATTCTACATACGCATTGGATTTTGCTAATATAGGTGGGGTTGGGCCACAGTGTGTGTGTGTGTGTGTGTGTGTGTGTGTGTGTGTGTGTGTGTTATTCGCTGCAGTAGAGCAGTTATTATCTGAAAGCTTTCTGTCTTACTAGACTGTCCCTTTTCTGATCCTTTGGTTACAAAGAATAGGCTTTTGAGAGGACTTTGTCTGCAGCTGTTGATGTTTGCCCATATCCAGCTCCTTCAGCTCTAAGTCTGGGTTATCTGAGGTAAAAGAAAACCCCGGGGGTCACCACTGTCAGTTCAGGTCTCAGGTCCCTCTCTGCTCTGCCTTCTCTCCACCTTCAGTCTTTTTACGTTTGCTATATAAACCAGGTTTTTAGTTGTACTTAGTGGAAAGAATAGGAAGAAGTATGTTTACTTCATCTTCTTGGAAGTAGAAGTCCCCTGATTAATTTTTAGACCTATCCAAATTAAGTGTTTTAAGGAAGACTGGATTTGGAAAGTTGTAACTTTCAAGGTTCGTTTCAGCAATGTGCTAATGACTGATGTAAAAGTCAAATTGAGTTAGTGCTTTGAGAATCTTGATTGTCCCTGAAAAAGAGAAATGATAATGAATTCAGTGTGAAATCAGGTCTAGATCAGTGGGGCTTCAGTGACAACTGTTGTTGAGCCGACCTTCAAAGGATGCATTCATAAGCTTACGTCTTAACACCAGAATTCAGATCAGAATTCTCAAGTATCCTGATTTAGATGTATTTTTGATCTAATATTCTGTTTGATTGGCAAGCATGTTTAAACCCATATCTTATCTTTCACTTTGTTTCTCAAATGAGAAAGCATCCATTTAAGTAGATAGAAGAAGTGTCTTCCTCGGATAAACACAAAGGAGCTTATCTCTGGCTTTAGCGCTTGTGACCACCAGGCAGGGCTCACTGGCCAGTGAGTGGAAAAGCCTGCTTCCAGTCTGTGCTGCCCTGAAAGTAGGTCTGAGGACTTCAGAAACTTGGCCCAGGCTGCACTTGACCGGCGTGGCCCAGGTCGGTGGGGAACCCCATTTGCAATGGCAGGACTGGGCTTTCAGGGGGGACCACACAGCTTTACGTTTAATTCTGAGGTATTTATTTATTTTCCTTCCAGTTTTGTTGACATACGACATTATTTAAGTTTAAGGGATACAGTATAATGACTTGACATACATATGTATTGTGAGATGATTACCACAATAAGTATACATCCATTACCTCATATAATTACCAAAAAAATGTTTTCCCTTATGATAAGAATTTTTAGGATTCACTTCCTTAGCAACTTTCAAATATACCACCCCGCCTTGTAAACTACAGTCATCATGTTGCACGTTACATCCTTAGTGCTTGTTATCTTATAAATGGAAGTTTGTACCTTATGACCACCTTCACTCACTTCCCCCGCTCCTCACCCTCTGCCTCTGGGAACCACAGTTCTGATCTCTTTTCCTATGAATTTGGTTTTTTTTAGATTCCACATATAAGTGAGATTTGTCTTTTTCTGACTTATTTCATTTAGCATACTGCCCCCCTAGGTCCATCCATGTTGTTGCAAATGGCAGGATTTCCTTCTTTATTATGACAATAATGTTCCACTATATATTGATAATATATGTGTGAATCTATATGTATATGAATCTTACATGTATATGAATATATATATAGATGTGTGTGTGTGTGTGTGTGTGTGTGTGTAGTGATGTTGGGGGTGGGAGAAGGGGGATACATGACAGGGCCAGTGGGTTCACTGGGTCCTTTCAGCCAGGAATTGGCAGAGGTCAGGAAACACTCTGGTCACAGACGATTCTAGATTTAAATATACAATACATATATATATTTTTTCACTTGCTTTGGCAATAATGTATGATGCTAAGGTCAGCAGTATATAACTACTAATCAAGGGAATGTAAGGATTCTCTTGGGAAATGTTGAGGTATAATATATACCTTGAAACTTATTTTACAGATATTAAATCATGATTTATAAGACATTTGAAGTTTAGTATTTTTAATGACCTAGGTTTCTTTTAAAAATCTACTTTCGGAACTTCCCTGGTGGGGCAGTGGTTAAGAATCCGCCTGCCAACGCAGGGGACATGGGTTTGAGCCCTGGTCTGGGAAGATCCCACATGCCTGGAGCAACTAAGCCCGTGCGCCACAACTACTGAGCCTGCGCTCTAGAGCCCGCAAGGCACAACTACTGAGCCCACGTGCCACAACTACTGAAGCCCGCACGCCTAGAGCCCGTGCTCCACAACAAGAGAAGCCACTGCAGTGAGAAGCAACAAGGAGTAGCGCCTGCTCGCCACAACCAGAGAAAGCCCGCGGCAGCAACGAAGACCCAACACAGCCAAAAATTAAATAAGTAAATAAATAAATCTACTTTCATTAAATAGTTTCCTTTTCTTTAATCTTTTTTAAAAAAATATTTATTTATTTGGTTGTACCAGGTGGGCTCCTTAGTGGCATGCAAACTCTTAGTTGCGGCATGCATATGGGATCTAGTTCCCTGACCAGGGATAGAACCCAGGCCCCCTGCACTGGGAGCGCGGAGTCTTAGCCACTGCGCCACCAGGGAAGTCCCTCCTTTCCTTTAATCTTTTAACATATATTTTACTATTTTTTCTTTTAATGAGGAGGCATGGTCAGTGCTTTATTTAAAATAAAATTAAGCAAATATTTGTCTTTATGGCTTTGAAATAACACATAATGGAGCAAAGGCTTAGGAACTGCTTGTAGCCCTGGGTTGGGATGTGGACATTTTTATATTTGGGATCAGGACAGAAAACACTAAAAACACATAGTTCTCTGAAACTAGGGCCTAATGAACAGTGGTGTTCATGGATACTAAGGATTATGTAATCACCTAAGTAATCGCTCATTTTGATTCTGAGTAGCTGCTTCAAGTTAAAAACTGAAAGGTTTCTTTGTAATTATAACTCGTACGAAGGCTACTTGCCAAAGTGTTTTAAAATCCTGGTACTCGAAGCACTTTAAAAACTGAAGAGAAGTGGCTTAATATGTGATGGCTGATACTATTCTTACCTTTCATAGTTAGCGTCTAACCTAAGCTTTCAGTGTTTCAGGGTATCATGAAGAACAAACCACACTACCTTGTCAGCACGCACTACCTTGTCAACACGGCTTGACAACAAGGCTACATTTGTAGCCTTTTAGTATCAGAGAGAAGTCAGTATTCCAGTAAACATTCATCCTGTACTTGGCATTGTGTATCATGTGTCCCTCTGCATTCTGATCAGGCTCCAGCTTCCGTGCTTAACGTATCATAAATTTGTTCTAAGTATTTGACTCATTTATGTCCAGGTCAGAAACCACTGACTTTAATTCCAGAACCTTCTGTCAGAGCCGTATTTTCTTTCCCCTTTTTGAGGAATCAGTTCAACATATTCATTTTTGTTTGGGTTAGAACAAAAACATTTCAAGGCAGTCATCAAACAAGCATGCAGCTGAAGGCGCTGTTAACTCTGTCAAGTGTATGAGCACTTATTAGTGAGCATGAATTTTTCTGTCCCACAGGATATTCTGTTTTACTACATGGGCTTGACTGGTTTTTTTTAAGTTTAATTTTTTAATGAGGTAAATTTGCATACAATAAAAATCATTCTTTTTGGTGTAGCGAAGTTCCGTGAGCTTTGACAAACTCATACAGCTGTGTAACCACCTCCATAATCAAGATAGAGAATATTTCCATGCCTCTCAAAATAATCCCTGTGCCCCTTAGCCGCTACCCACCCTCCACACTCAGCTCAGAACAACTGATCTGTTCTCTCCCCTGTCCTTCCCTTTTCTGAAATGTCATCTAAACAGAATCATGCAATATGGAGCCTTTTGAGTTTGGCTTCTTTCACTTAGTATAATGCTTTTGAAATTCCTCCAGTTGGTTGCCTGTATCAGTAGTTTGTTGCTATTTATTGCTGAGTAGTATTCGATTGTATGCATGTACCACAATCTGAAAGTATATGTTTAACTTTATTTAAAAAAAACTGCCAGTTTTCCAAAGAAGCAGTACTCTTGCATTTCCACCAGCAATGTTTGACTATCCCAGTTACTCTGTATCTTTGTCAGTACTTAGCATTGCCAATTTTTAAATTTTAGCCATTCTGGTGGGCATCTAGTGGTATCTTGTGGTTTTAATTTCTGTTTCACTAACAACTGATAGTGCTGAGATTCTTTTTATGTGCTTATGTGCCATTCACCTTTTGGCAAGGTGTCTGTTCAGATAGTCGCCAATTTAAAAAATATTAGATTTTTTGATTTCTCATTATTGAGTTTGAAAGTTTTTTATATATTCTGGATACAAGTACTTTGTTGAATATGTGTTTTGCAAATACTTTATCCCAGTCTTTTATGTGTCTTTTCATTTTCTAAGCAATGTCTCTGATTTTCCAATTTTTTTGTAGTTAAACACACTTTACATAAAATTTACCATCTTAACCATTTTTTATTTTTTTAATTAATTAATTTCTTTGTTTATTTATTTGGCTGCATCGGGTCTTCATTGCAGCACGGGCTTCTCTCTAGTTGCAGTGTGTGGGCTAATCTCTAGTTGCGGCACATGGGCTTCTCTCTAGTTGTGGCACGCGGGCTTCTCTCTAGTTGTGGCTCTCGGGCTTCTCTCTAGTTGTGGTGTGTGGGTTTTCTCTCTCTAGTTGTGGCGTGCGGAGTCCAGCGTGTGGGCTCTGTGGTTGGCGGCAGGTGCACTCTCTCGTTGAGGCGTGCCAGCTCAGTAGTTGTGGCTCGCAGGCTTAGTTGCCCCACGGCATGAGGGATCTTAGTTCCCCGACCAGGGATCAAACCTGTTCCCCTGCATTGAGAGGCAGATTCTTTACCACTGGACCACCAGGGAAGTCCCATTAACCATTTTAAAGGGTACAATTCAGTGATATTAAGTATATTCATGTTGTTGTACAAATATCACCACCATCCATCTCCAGAGCTCTTTTCATCTTACAAAACTGAAACTCTGTACCCATTAAACAATAACTCCCCATTCCCCCTCTCCCCAGCCCCTGGCAACCACTTTCTGTCTCTGATTTTGACTACCCTAGCTACCTCATATAAGTGGAATCATATAGTATTTGTCTTTGCATGACTGACTTATTTCAGTTAGTATAAAATCCTCAAGGTTGATCCACTTGCAGCATGGTAGAATTTCATTCCTTTTTAAGGTTGCATTGAGAGAGAGAGAGAGATACAGATGTATTATATATCTTTTTATATATGTGGTATATAAAATATTCCAGATTTTATGTATTTATTTATCTGTCAGTGGACATTTGGGTTGCTTCCATGTTGTAGCCATTGTGAATAACGCTGCTGTGAACATGGGTGTGAAATTACCTGTTTCAGTCCCTGCTCTCAGTACTTTGGGGTATATACCCAGGAGTGGAATTGTTGTGGAATCACATGGTAATTGTATATTTCCGTTTTTGAGGAACCACCATTCCTGCTGTTCCACAACAGCTGTACCATTTTACATTCCCACCAAGTACACAAGGGTGTCAGTTTCTCCACATCCTCACCGATACTTGTTATTTCTGTCTTTTTGGTAATAACTATCCTAATGGGTGTGAGGTGTTGATGATGTCATTTGAAGAGCAGAAATTGAAGTTTATTTATTTGCCTGTGAATGTCCAATTGTTTCCATGTCAGTTATTGAAAAGACCATCCTTTCTCTGTTGTATTGCCTTTGAACCTTTATCAGAAATCAAATGACTATATATGTGTGGGTCTATTTCTGGACTCTATTCTCTCCTTAAATTTTGATCAGTGTCCTCTTAATGTGAAGCAGTGTTAAACTTAATATATTACCAGCCCACCCTCAGAAGTAAATTTTTGGTCATGATTTAAGCAGAAGAGAAGACCAAGACATTTTATAATCTGGCCCGACAGATTTACTCTGCATTTTGCAATGAAGGGTGTTCTGAAAGACAAAACCTATGACTTTCTCCACTCTTTTGGGAACTTACCCAAACAGATTTTGTACAGTATCTTTTTCCAGGTTAAAAATTGGGGCGGAGAATTTCTTCTAATCTTGAGTACCCTTCTGCAGAAAGTTAATACAAAAGTACAAGATAAGATAAACAAGCATTTGAGTTTAAAATATAGTCTCCCATAGTTATACAGTAGTATAAAAATAGTGACTATCTTGATGGAGTCCAAGCGAACAAAAGAATATAATGTCACCAAAACAGAAATAAATGTGCTGAAGCCCCAGCTCTGCAGAGAGGGCCTGGGCTCCAGAGGGCGTGGGAGACACCTTTCAGGCTGTCCACAGATAACTGCCCCAAAAAAAGGAAGGGCTTCTGTTACCTAAACAAAAGAGAAGAGCCTGGCAATCACAGGGTAGCTTGAGTTGTTTTACTACCAGGTAAATAAACCAGGTGAAACTTCTCTGAGAACGAAATCTTCATCCAGGTAGTATGACTCAGTTTGTATAGAAACCACAGTCTATTTGCAACTAATTTTAAGACATCGCTTAGAAAATGATGTCGAGATGATCGGCATCTCAGAGGTGGAAGACTGGGCCAATGGCTAGTGTTCTTTTCTATCTTCCTGTCTCTTGTTTGGCCACTCATTCCAGCTCTTCCTCCTTGAAGCTGCTGGATGTAAATTGCCAAAGCACAGCTGTGATTATTGCTGCTGCCGGCTCAAAACTGTTTCTCGGTGCTTCCGCATTGGCTTTAAGATAAAAACATGGTGTTTCACAGCCTGTAGCCCTTCACGGACTAACCCTAGAACACCTCTACATCCTCCTGTCCAGGGATCCCCTTCCACGCGGTGATGATCTACTGGCTGAGCCCAAAGATGCTGTGCATTGTCACCCCTCTGGGCATATGCTGATTTCTCTTACCAGATGCCTTTTCCTTTATGTGCCGGATGGATTCTTAGTCATCCCCTCAGACCCATCTCGATGGATTCTTAGTTATCCCCTCAGACCCATCTCGAGCGTCACCTTCTCTTGATACCTTCCTGCACTGTCTGAGCAAGATGCAGTAAACAGAGTGGTAATGTTCAAGGGCACAGGCTTGGGTTTGAATTCCAGCTCCATCACTTTTGAGTTGTGTGAACTTTGACAAGTTACTTAATCTCTCTGAGCCTTGATTTCATAGTGGTACATACCTAATAGGATGATTATGAGGATTAAATAATATAATATATATGTGTGTATATATAGTGCGTATCAAAGTACATAAGTATTTAATAAGCGTTTCTTATTATTATGTCTAGTTCATTTAGTCAGTAAACATTTATCGAGCACCCACTGTGTGTTGTTCACCTGTACCAGATACTTGAGATGCAGAGAAGAGTGAGCCCTGGCCGTGTAGCGGAGGTTCTGAAGCACCATGCTTTAAGAAGAAGACATTTAAAGTGCCATGGAAGTTGCCATTTATTTTATGATGACTATATGCCAAGTACTTTACATGTGTATCTCATTTCATCCTCCAACAGCCTTAAGACGTAGGTGTTATAATCCCCATTGAGGCTCAGAGAGGCTAAGTAACTTGCCTGTATAGTGTAGATAGTAGAGCCAAGAGTTAAACTGCTGTCTGACTCCATGAAAAGGAAATTTAGGAAATATTTGGAGAATATCATAAGCCCTTTGAGATTCACATCTTGAAAGACAGAAACCATATTTTTTCAAAAGACGCTTCTTTCTGCTTCTGCCACAGGCAGCATATTTAACAGGATAAATTCTAGGGCTCACCCAAGTTGACAGGCCACATTTTCTTACAATTCATGTTCTGTTATTTATATAACAAATTCTGTTTCCTTGAGTCTTGCTATTAACTCTTCATCTCCCTCTTCATATTCAGTTGTGAACTGTGAATAGTAGAAATGAGAGGAGTTAAAGTTTATAGTAAAGGTTAAGACTCCAATGGCTTTTATCTCTAAAAATCTGGCAGAAGTGACAGGCTTCACTATTAAGACTTACACACTATGTCTAAGTGTGTAACTAAATAAAAGTGGAGTTTTAAGATATTTTTAGAGGGATAGGATGCTAAGAAGGATCTTAAAGATGCTTGAATCCCATTATATTGGTCAGAGTTCTAAGTGGCAAAACACGGAACCCGCCTAAACTGTTTTAGACAGAAAGGAATTTGTCAAAAGATTTTAGTGGCTTGTAGACCCACTGGTATGGCCAAAGAATTAGATTTGGCTGTTTCACAGCCAGGAAAAAAACATTGAACTGTATCTTAGAGCTACTTTGGTGAATGTGCTACTGCCCTTACCTGCTGCTGATTCAGCTCAGAAGCATCACCAGGACAATATTTGTCCTCCCTTAAACTTGGTGATCGTTTCTAAGAGCTATTAGAAATAAAAGGAAGCCAGTGCTCATAGGCCTACTTGATTCTCTTGAGGTATATGCTCATTTGAGGAGCTGGGCTAAGATCTAGTTAGAAGAGATCTTATAAAAACAAAATCCTAGATAAATAAATTGAGGTATGTTCAGACAATGAAATCATATACAGCAATTAAAGGGGATAAACCAGAGCCACATCTATTCACACGGCTAAAATTTTAAAATGTAATGTTGAACAAAAATGCAGGTTCTATAATAACACATACAGTATGATACCATACCAAACAAAGTTTGAGAACATGCAAACATAGCCTCTATAGAGTGTCTGGATATATGCATATATGGTAAAATTACGAAAGCATCCCCAGGAATGATGAATTCAAAAATAGTGGTTATTTCTGGAGAGGGAGAACAGGGAGTGGGAGCAGAGAAGGGTTTACAGGCAGCTTCTGTTGTATCTTTAATGTTTTGTTTTTCATGAACTATTTTCTTGGGACAAATAACAGCAGAATGTTAAGCAATTATGATCTGGGTAGTTGGGTAGCCCAGCATATAGTTGTTTGTTATATTTATTCTCTGTCCTTCTCTGCATAACTAAGTGTTTCATAATTTAAAGTGTTAATACTGGGCTTTAGTTGAGTATTAAGGTAAATTTTTAAAAATATCACCTCCTTTCCATAGAGATAAATTCAAAAGAAGTGGTAAAAATGCAGTTGTTGAATTTAGCTGGTTCTTTTCCCAACAGGAGGGTATTCAGGAAGATATCCAAAACACTTGGTCACTGAGCTTTCCAGAGGGAGTTGGAGTGGTCCTCAGTTGTAGCTCAGGCTGTGCCAGGTATGCAAGCTGGAGCCAGGTCACACCCCAGTCCTATTATGTTTCTCTCAGGTGACCTTCCAAAGGGTGTCATGAGTGCGTGGTCTAGAGCCAAGCTAGCTTTGTGTAGAGTGCTGGCAACAAAAGTCCATGTTGGTTTAAAATGTTCTATTTACAACTGTGTGGTCAAATAGCCTGGGTGTCATCAAAGGAATGGTTTGCTTGATTTGCCAATTGTGCCCTGTTATCGTGGGAATTTATTTTGGGGATAAAGGAACTGAAACGTTGAGCCAAGTCCTTTCTATTAAGCAAGGGAAAATCATATTGGAAGGAGAACAAAGAAATGTGTGAAATGCAAAATCAAGAGGAGTCATCTTAAAACAAATCACCTGAACAAATGTTTGAAGACCCCTGGCATCCCTGGCGCACAGAGGCCCTCACTAAGTCTTTGAACTGGAGGGATTTCCATTTGGGTGGAACCCTGGTTCCCCCTTGGTCTAGGCTGCTTCCAGCACCATTTTTTTAAAAAAATATTTATTTATGTATTTATTTGGCTGCATCAGGTCTTAGTTGCGGCATATGGGACCTTTTACTTGCAGCATGTGGGATTTAGTTCCCTGACCAGGGATGGAACCCAGGCCCCTTGCATTGGAAGGGCGGAGTCGTAGCCGCTGGACCACCAGGGAAGTCCCAGCACTATTTTTTTAGTGCAGGAATTTTTAACCTGGAGTCCACAGATCCCTAAGTGGCTCATGAGTAGAATTCAGGGAGTCCATCAACTTGGTTAGGAAAAAATATTACATCTTAATTTTCATTGACCTCTATCTAAAATTTAGCATTTTTCTCAGTTATGAAGTAACTGGCAACAAACCAGTATAATATTAACAGTGCCTGTAACTTTATCATCATGTCCAAAATAGATTGGCCTGTGATTTTCTTCTCTTTAAATGTCCTTGAGGTTTTGGTATCAAGGTTGTGCTGGCCTCAAAAAGCAAATTGGAGACTTTTATTCTCTGGAAGAATTGGTGTAAGGTTGGGCTTCCTTGGTGGCGCAGTTGTTAAGAATCCACCTGCCAGTGCAGGGGACACGAGTTCGAGCCCTGGTCCAGGAAGAACCCACATGCCACGGATCAGCTAAGCCCTGTGCGCCACAACTACTGAGCCTGCACTCTAGAGCCTGCGACCCACAACTACTGAAGCCCGTGTGCCTAGAGCCCATGCTCTGCAACAAGAGAAGCCACTGCAATGAGAAGCCCACGCACCGCAACGAAGAGTAGCCCCCGCTCACTGCAACTAGAGAAAGCCCGCGTGCAACAACGAAGACCGAATGCAGCCAAAAATAAATAAATAAATAAATAAAATAATTCTAAAAAAGAAGAATTTGTGTAAGGTTGGTGTTATTTCTTTCTTAAATGTTTAGTAGATTACATTGGTGAAGCCCTTCTAGATCTGAAGTTTCTTTCTGGGAAGCTTTTAAAATATAGATTTAATTTATTTAATATATACAGGACTATTTGGATATTCTATTTCTTCTCATATAAGTTTTGGCAAGTTTCCTTTTCCTAGGAATTTGTCCATTCCTGCTGTTTTCAAAATACTGAGTGAAGGTTGTTCAAAATGTCCTCTTGCCCTTTTAACATCTATAGAATCTGTAACGCTGTCCTCTTTTTCATCCTTTATATTAGGTAAAATTTTAAAACATTAACACAACTCCGGGTTCTTAAGCGTTTAGGGAAATGACAACCGTTGATAGGCATTTAAATGAGTACAGCCTTGGTGACTTCCCTGGTGGTCCGGTGGCTAATAAGACTTCGCCTTCCAATGCAGGGGATGCGGGTTCAGTCTCTGGTGGGGAGCTAAGATCCCACATGCCTCGCAGCCAAAAAAACCCAAAACATAGAAGAGAAGCAATATTGTAACAAATTCAATAAAGACTTTAAAAATGGTCCACATTTAAAAAAAAAATCTTTTAAAAATAAATAAATTCGGGGCTTCCCTGGTGGCACAGTGGTTGAGAGTCCGCCTGCCGATGCAGGGGACATGAGTTCATGCCCCGGTCTGGGAAGATCCCACATGCCGCGGAGCGGCTGGGCCCGTGAGCCATGGCCGCTGAGCCTGCGCGTCCGGAGCCTGTGCTCCGCAACGGGAGAGGCCACAGCAGTGAGAGGCCCGCGTACCGCAGAAAAATAAATAAATAAATTCGTACAGCCTTTCTGGAAGACTGTTTTGTAGTATAGTATATATCAAATATGAAATGTGAGTATATTTTATCCAACTACCAGTTTTAAAGAATTTGCCATAAATAAATAATTTCACAAATGCAAACATATTCAGCACAGTATTATCTATAGCAGCCAAAAAAAAAAAAGGAAACAAATCAATAGGAGTCAGGGAAGTAATTGTACTGTTTACATTCGCTAAACTACCTTTTTTAGTTACAAAATATAGGATGTTAGTCACAGAAGAGCATGTACAGTGTAGCCTCTTCTGTGTTAAATATATACTTCTAAATGTGAATGGGTACATAGAAAATAATTGGGAAGCATGGTCACCAAGTTTCTAACAGCATTATCTATGGGTGGTAGGATGTTGGGTAACAGTTATTTTCCTTTTGCTCTTCTGTATTGTTTAAAATGTTTGCATGAACATGCATCGTTTCTATAAAAATAACAAAACTTTCTAAAGAGCTTGGCAGTAACAAGAAGATGAGAGGGTGGTAGAGGAGGGAAGTGTCAAAGCATATTTCTTGACTGATGGAGAACAGCCAGGGAGGAAAGAGAGCTTGAAGCTACAATAAAGAAGGGGTAATCAACTGAAAGACAGGAGGGCCTGGACTCAGACACAGAAGTCAGCCCTAAAGGGGCAAGGCAGCATTTCTTCCCAGAAAGGAGGGAAAGACAGTTGAAAATGTGGAGAAGTTCTGAGCATAAGGGAAGGGAAAATAATGTTCCTAACACACGGCTGCCGATTTCTTACTGAAATCAGAGGTGAGACTATTTGCAAAGAGTGGGAAAAAAGAGTGGAGCAGGGGTCTTGAGGAAAGTGGCAAGGGTCTCCAATAGGATTGACAGGAGGAGAGGGATTCACTGGGGCGTGGACAGTTGAGCTGACCTGGGTGCCTTACGGAAACTTTGGTAAGGGAGCCCGATGGTATGGCTGGGCAGTTTTTCTCTAGGAGAAAAGCACAGTTGGTACCAGGTCAGAGGGTGGCTCCGCAGGCTTAGTAGTGCCTCAGAGGATGAGAGAATTCAGGATACTGATTGACCTTAGAATCCAGGATGCTTGGGAGGAAAGTGAATTAAGAAGAGTACCGAGGACTGGGGATTTAGTTGGAATATGGACATCCAAGAAGCCAGAGGACAGGTGCTCATGGTCAGGGTGGGTTTTCAGAGTTTGACATGTTATAGGAGACACGAAGGGCTGCTAGGTGGCCAAGGGGGCACAGGAATGGTCATAGAAGTTGGGAAGGTCAAAGGGTTGTGACGCTGGTAGGTCCAGTGGGCTTCTTCGTGGATGGGAGCATTTCCCAGGATGATGACGGGCATTCTTTTGGAGAAGATTTTGAGGCAGGTACTAAGAGATTGCATTCAAGGGTAGAAAGACTCCTCAGAGAGGGCTTGATGGAGAGAGCTGGTAGAGTCCTGGTCTGGAGCAGCTGCAGGACAGCAGGGAGTCTATTGACCTGCTCTCCTAAGACCAGAACCCTGGACTCCAGACTCCAGGAGAGGCCTCCCCTCACAGCTGTGGGGTTTTGCCGTCCGGAAGGCTGGCAGAAGGAATGCTCCAGAAGAGGAGAAGGAATGCTCTGCAAAAGCTTCTTAGCAAAGGGACAGGGCATGGGGTGCAGATGTGTGGGCAAAAAATACGAGAACGGCGTTCAAAAGAGAAGCAGACTAGCGAGAGGAAGGGCTGAGCTGCAAAGGGGTGAAGATTTGTTTGCCGGTTTCCCAAAGGAAATGCTGAACTGTATGTTTCTTTTTCTTATCACAAAGCAATATCTGCTCACTACAGAGAGAACAGAAACTACAGATAAGCAAAAAGCAAAAACAAGTAAACAAAAAGAATCATAAGAATGACTCACGATCCCAGGGTCCTGGAGCTTTTCCCATTGACATGTTCTCCCCTCCTGTTCCCACTGCCGCAGATCCAGGTCAGGGCCACATTGGCTCTAGAACAAGCTTGTCCTCGGGGTCACAAATTTCTCTTCCTAGCTGAGCGCCCGGGCCTGCTTCATTCCACCTCCCAGCCTTCCCATCCTGCAGAGGCCGCCGCAGCCATCTTCCCAAAACACCCTTCCCATTGCCACTTCCCTTTTTAGGTTCCATCATATACTACCTCCCCTCCCTGGCTTTCCAAGGCTTCCGTAACCTGGAACATGGAACAATCCTACCTCCCAGACTTGTTTCCAAAGCTTTCCCTTTACTTAGATGTGCTTTGTTTCCCTCCCAACTCACATCCCCACCTCCTCACATCCAGGTCTCTGTGATGCCCTCCCTGTCAGGATGGCCACCCCAGTGCCCTGCACCAGCCCATACTGACTGATCTTTGCCTTTCCAGGTACTCATCTGATCACTCCTTTTAGGACCTCATCAGTTCTGTGTCAGTGAACACCTAGCTATGATGAGTACACTTAGGTATACTTAGGAGGAAGCACAGGACTTAGAGCTGGGAGGAACCTAGGCCCCTGTTCTTACTGAGAGAGAAGCCAAGAGACACCCCCCAAAGTCAACCAGCAAGCTGTTGATGGAGCTGAGACTAGAACCCTGATTCTCAGACCTGAATGCTACTTGTTGAATTGAATATTGCTTTTAACACACGGCTCTTCCCTGATGCCTGGACATGAAGTCCCAGAGACCCAAAGCAGTGGTTATCAGTGTTGAGAATATATCAGATTGCTAAAAATCCAGACTTCTGAGCCCAGTGGGGGGAAACCCTGATTCAGTATGTCCAGGATAGGACCTGAGTATCTGCACTTAAAAAAGCCAGAAAAAACTCTCTGGATGATCCTGACGTAGAGAGCCCTCAGCTCCACAGAACTCTTGTCTTTCGTTTTGCTTTCTTTTTTAAGTTCCCTGATATTGTCCCTGTGGACACTGTTAAGCTTTTCTGAAGCTTCACATCTCAGGAGCAGGCTTGAGTCACCCCCCATCCAGATCCCCACCCAGAATTTAACAGCAACAGTGCAGTACTGTGGCCTGTGCACCTTCTCGGGCCCAAACTGGCCTGGGCCCAAGCCGCTGTCTTCTTGATGTGCGTGGCCATTTGGCCCCAGGAGCCAAGTTATTTTTCAAAGTCCTTTTAGGCATACCTTGGCAAAATACTGAGTGTAGTGGAATGCTTGTTGGAAGCACCCCCCTTGCCAGGGTGTTTCTTAGCACCTTCCGACGCATGGATGCCCAAGCTCTGTGGTCTGCCAACTCTCTGTGTCATAAGGCTTCCACGTAAACCAAGCCCAAACGTGTTCCTGGCTCAGGCTGGCGGGAGGAAGAAGCCGTCTGCGTGGTGATGAGGGCGAGACTCTGGGCACACTGCCTGCCTGGGCTCGTGCCTCAGTTCTACCTTTCCTAGCTGCGTGACCTTTGACATCCCTTTGCCCCCTGTTTCTTCATCTATAAGGTGAGAGTAAAAATTATAAAGTTAATTATATTATAAAAAGTAAAAAGAATTCCTACCCCACAGGATGGTGATGAGGATAACAAATTAATGCATGAAAAGCCCTTGAAACAGCGTTTGGCACATAGTAAGTGTTCAGTAAGGGATTACAATTATTATAATTATTACATGAAAACTGTGATGAAATAATGAGAATCTAAAGAGATGACTCACTGCTCTCCATGGTTATCTGTCCAAAGTTACCAGTTCCCCCTTGTTGCATGAGCATTGATCAGAGGAATGACTAATAAGGTAGTAATTGCTCTTCAAAATACTGCCTGGACCCCTGAAGACAATTAAAATATGCTAGGTATTTCCTAGCAATAAGGTCAAGCCTTGCATAATTTAACAGCTCTACAGCAGTTCAGCATTTTGGTGCTTTGGTAAGGTGGCAGTTACATAACAGGCTGCAACCACGCAGATGAGCAGAGCCAGAGGTGGGGGAGAGGGTGCTTTGAAAAGATGTGTTAGCACAGGGATGATGGGTGTGATAGATGAAGGACATGGCAGCAGCTGCGGGCTTCATGAAGTTTGGGTCTAGGGGATGCATGCATGCCCCGTGCCATTTTGGCACATGTTGGCTTGAAAAACATCTCCCAATGTTAAATATCAAGCTAATGCCAATGGGAGGTATGAAAGTTTGTCTTATTTTAGCCATATTGCAGGTGTTTTCTCACTCCTTGGTAATATCTTAAGTTAAAAATACCAATTGCATCAGTCTCTAAAGTGACACAAAGCTGAATAAATCTCTGAAATCATGTTTTATCAAACTTTTATGTAAAAAACTCAACTTATAGTATTGCCAAAGCATCACCTTCCTGTATCCCATTGCCAAGTTACCCTTCCTTGGTGCTTCAGATGTAGTGGTACCATACTTCAGATTCCAAGTACAGGAGAGCCCTAGAAGGGTGTTAGAAAGCAGATTACAGTGGTTTATTTCTGTTTGGGGATGAGAGATGCTAGTCTGTGAGCCCTAGCAAGTGATCTCATGTGCTAGCCACTAAAATACTTTTTAGACTGCCTTGTTTGAGTTCTGCAATATTTCTTTAAAAGAAGACTGACATTTAAATAGACTGCTTGGTGTATATCAGAACGTAAGCCTCAAAACTTCTAGAGACCAGAAAGTTTGTTTCTGGAACTGTCTTTAGAAAAACAAGGATCATCTCATCTCGTCTGAGGAGCCAGAACAGTTCTTTGGTTGCCCAAACATTTTGGAGATAATGCTTAAACCGGGGTCTTCAGATTCATGGATGGAGAGAGTGCTACGGGGGCTGCTGTCAGCTGAGCCAGGCTGAAAGCTTGCCTCGGTAAGGCTCTCTTGGTAGCCTGCCATTTGTCTTAGTAAGAAGCAGCTGTGGAATAAGTCCCTGGAGATGAATGAGGCCCAGGAAAGCCTTGTTGGATGAAAATCCATAATCTTACCTTAAGTCTTTTAAAATAAATAATTTTTTAATATTTACAAATGAGAGCAAAATTTAAGATGAATATATTCTTTTTTATTGCTGCCTGTCCAAACATTATGGGAGGTCAGAGTGCTAGCCTGCTAGCCAGGTGGCAGGCAGTAGCCAGGAGGCCTTAGCCAGCTATAACTTTCATTTGTTCACCTAATACGCAGTTAGTGCAGACCATGGACCACAATGTGCTGCAGAGGAAGGACGACGGCTGGAAAGTCTCACTGAGTGCATATGTGTGAAACATTATTTTAAAAAAATATTTATTTACTTGGTTGTGCTGGGTCTTAGTTGCGGCAGGTGGGCCCCTTTAGTTGTGGCTCACCAGCTCCTTAGTTGCAGCACATGGGCTCCATAGTTGTGGCATGCGAACTCTTAGTTGTGGCATGCATGTGGGATCTAGTTCCCTGGCCAGGGATCAAACCCAGGCCCACTGCATTGGGAGCATGGAGTCTTAGCCACTGCAGTGCAAGGGAAGTCCCTGAGGCATGATTTTGAATACCAAACTGTTTGACATTTTTCATAATAAAGTTTTTAAAAAGTGAACTAGTATATTTGAGAATAAGAAGGAGATCTTGGAAAATAAAAGATATAACTAACTTAAACACTTTTTAAGTATAGTAGAAAGGCTGAAAAACAAAATCAGGGAGTTTCCAAAAGGCAAGGTGAAAAGATGAAGAGATAGAAAATAGGGGAGAAATAATAAATAAAAAATTTAAATGATACATCCAGGAGTTTGAATATCTGCATAGGAGTTCCAAGGAGAAAGAACACAGAAAACAGAAGGAAATTACCAAAGAAATAATACAAGAAAATTTTCAGAACTGAAGGTCAAGGAGCTTTCAATCTAGAGCCCAGCACAATGAATGAAAAAAAATTACCCATCCCTAGACACACTGTGATCAACATTCACAACCCCAGAAACAATGAATTGTAACAGCTTTTGGGGGAAAACTAGTCACAAACAAAAGAAGGAAAATCAGAATGCTAATAGACCTCTTAATATCAACAGTGGGAGCTAGAAGTCAACAGAACAAAGTCAGCAAAATTCTGAGGGAAAATTATTTTCCATCTAGAATTCTATGCTCAGCTAAACTTTCAATAAAGTTTGAGGATAGAACAAAGACATTTTTGAATCTACAAGGACTCAAAATTTTGCTTTCTGTGGATCCTTTTCTAGGAAGGAACCAGAATAAATACTCAGCAAAATGAGGAAATAAAAACAGAAAGAGAAATAGAACTCAGAAGGCAGGGAACCAACACAGGAAAACAGCCTGGAGAAGCCCAATGTGTATAAAATAGGCCTGGCTACTTTGGAATTCACAGAGTGTCTGCTGTACTTAGCCATTTGGAAAATAATATTTGTATATATATTGATAGTTCAGGGAGAGTGTTTGGAAAAACCTGAATGTAAGTGCCTAGAAAATGAAGGAAATGAAACAAAGAGGGAAGTGTTAACTCCAAGGAAAAAAAATTGTAGAAGGGAAAAAAAAAATTAGTTAACTCCTTGACTTTTCAGTGAACAATTCTTTATCATAATAATGTAAGGGAAGGAGAAACGTGGTAGGTGGTATAAAAGAGCTTAAATCTAGGCAATTATAACAGGAAGTTAATGGGTGAAGGGTAAATAGATATACCAAGAAATGACAATATTAACATATTATTTGGTTTTTTAAAAAAGCTAAAAGCGGGACTTCCCTGGTGTCACAGTGGTTAAGAATCTGCCTGCCAATTCAGGGGACCTGGGTTCGAGCCCTGGTCTGGGAAGATCCCGCATGCCACGGAGCAACTAAGCCCCTGCACCACAACTACTGAGCCTGCGCCACAACTACTGAAGCCAGCACGCCTAGAGCCCGTGCTCCGCAACAAGAGAAGCCACCACAAATGAGAAGCCTGCGCACTGCAACGGAGAGTAGCTCCCGCTTGCCTCAACTAGAGAAAGCCCACGCACAGCAACAAAGACCCAACGCAGCCAAAAATAAATAAATTTATATATTAAAAAAAAAAAGCTAAAAGCATTGAAAGTGTTTGCCTCAGGGTACTGTTTTTTGGTTTCAGCATTTTTGAGCTGGTTTGATTTAAACCATGTGTTTTTGTTTGCTCTGAGAAAAATGAAAATAAAAGGAAGAAAAGGTCAAAAGTTTGACCATCAGTGGGAAACTCAAGCCTGCATCATCTAAGCTTTTGTCACCACAGGCATTATCGGCGTGGCGGATGGGAGCACACAGTCAGAGTCTCTGTCAAATCCAGGCTCTGTCTCCAGGTTTCTTGTCTCGGGATAGCCTCCCTGTCCATTGGCAGGTGACTGGGCCGTCTCCTGCCAGCGCCATACCAAGTTTCAGATGAGGTTATAAGGCTGAGCACGGGTGTATGCCTCATAACAGGAAGAGAGGAAAGAGGAGGAAGGAAGGAAGGAGAAAATCCCCTTCATAGATGGATTTAGAAAATGATTTGCCACTTTATTGTTGAGACAGCTTCAGGGCAACTCTATCTGAAATGGACCAACCAGCTGAATATAGTATCAGATGACAATTCCACTTCTTTACCATGTGAAGCTGGCTGGTATGACTCAACAGTGTGTCTCTAAGCCAGCCCCAGGGAGCAGAGTTAACCAGTGGGCACACTGGGCTATCCCATTCCCACCCCTGCTCCAGGTTGGAGTTGGGGTGTGGTACTAAGGGTTCTGGCTGGCCTGACCTAGTGATCTATCTAGAGAACACAGAACGGACCAGATTTCCCCTACCCATGCCCCTCATCCAGGGGTGACCTCTCCATCCATCATCACTGCTGACAGAGGTGCCTTATCATGTCTGGGGCCTGCCCCAGTGCAGACTAATCCATGTCTGGGCTCCCTGAGTCTCGTTAGAATTGGGCCACTGAGACCATAGCAATAGTCAGGTAGCCATTCACTTCTCTATACCCTACTCCTGTTGACCAGCACTGTCTGAAAGAAGTGACTATACAGGGAAGCAGCTTTCTACTCCTACACCCAGGTGTGCAGGGCACCAGGCCAGCCCCAAGTGAAGATGCAGCTGTCTGTGTAGACTGGGCTGCATCGAAGCCCAGCCTGTCCTCTTCTACACCAGGCCTGGCATGCCATTTTATTGGGGAACCATTGTACCAAACTCCTAGCTGGGGAGGACACCTTGCACTTTCAGTTAGTCGTGATTTAACCTGTTCGTGGAAGCGTTTTCCTTTGAACAGAACATCTTTCTTTTATCTTCTAGGTAGTGAGCCATTTTTTAAAATCTTGTTTATTATAGAAGTGATGCATGCTTGTAACAGATTGAAACAATACAAAACTATGTTACAAAAAGGATGGTATATATGTATGTATGTACAACTTTGTACAACATATATATGTATATATACATATATGTATCTTCACAAACAGCTGTGACCACACATATATGGTTATTGTTCAACAAAAATGAGATCATATGCAATGCAATATGTTTGTTCTGTCGACATAAATTATAGGCATCTTTTCATATCCTATAGATCTGCCTCTTTCTCAAGAATATTCTTTATACTGATACACTTTGATTTATCTAAGTCCCCTCTTGATGAACATTTAATTTCTCCCAGACTTGTTTTTTTTTGCGGTACACGGTCCTCTCACTGTTGTGGCCTCTCCCGTTGCGGAGCACAGGCTCCAGACGCGCGGGCTCAGCGGCCGTGGCTCACGGGCCCAGCCACTCCGCGGCATGTGGGATCTTCCCGGACCGGGGCATGAACCCGTGTCTCCTGCATCAGCAGGCGGACTCTCAACCACTGCGCCACCAGGGAAGCCCCTCTCCCAGACTTTTGATATTAATATTAGTGTTGTAATAGTACCCTTAACTCTGAAGTCAGACAGCCATAGTTGGGATTCCAGATACTCCATTTACTTACTTTGTGACCTTTAGCAAGTTATTTAAACTCTTTGTGCCTGTCTCCTGATCTATTAAATGGGAATAAAATTGTCCTCACAATGTTCCTACCAAAAAAAAGCTAAGTAACATAATATGTATAAAATGTACTTAGCATATTATAATAATCATAACTAACATTTTTGGAGTACTTACTATTAGCCAGGCACTGTATGGGTAAACAAATACCACACTATTTCACACGTTAGCCTTATAACAAATATTTTAATATCTGCACAGGCAAGTCCTCCATCATTATTATTAAAGCGACATTAGCTATTCCTATGCATTTACTCCTCCAGGTAAATTTTTAAGTCAACTTTCCACCTACCTCCCATCAATATGACAAGTTTTTTGTTGTTTTTTTTTTTAATCCAGTTGGAATTTTGAAGGGTGTCTCTACTTTTGAAGGTTGCCAGAGTAGAAAGACCCTTGGACTTGAGTCAAAAAGAATTGGATAGTCTCGCGGTATCCCTCCAAGGCACTGTGACCATGGGCAGTTCATTTAAATGCTCTGAGCAACTGCAGCTTCCCTACCTGTAAAATGGGAGAGATGATCCTTATAAGACATGGGGGGAGGATATTGTAAGAAAACACTGGAACAGGGCCTGCCACTTAATAAATACGTAACAAATGTACTTGCTTCTGAGGTGAGTGTTTGTACTTTATCTTCTGACTCTTTGTCGTTAGCACCATTTTCAGTGGCAGCTTCAAGATGATCTTCAGCGAAAAGAGTTTGTGTAAGAGCGAGAGCAGCAGTGAGCAGGCAGGATGAAGTCTCAGGCCCCCGCTTCCTGTGCAGGGCGAGCTGAACATTTACGACCCGTTGAAGATTAGCCAAAAGGGAGGAAAGGGGACCGGGACAAACATAGACTGTTCTGTCGTGCCGGCATGTGCCATCAGCCATGGAGTGGACTTCCTGCTGCAGGACACATCTGACCTTTAAGAGGCACTGTCTGGGTGAGGCTGCCTTTTAGCAGGACAGAACACAGCTGTTGTTTAGATATCAGAGGCTGGTTAATAACTGTATTTGGCAGTCAGCTCGGGATGTTAACAGTTTGGAAAACAGTCTGCTTCTAGGTTTAAGGAAGGCCAGTATGAAGGGAATCTTTGTGTTACCAAACAGGTTGTTTGGTAATCCTTTGAACAAAAATGAACACTTAGCAGCAGCTTTAAAAAGAATACCGAGAACTTGTAGAAGTCAGAGCAGATGTGCAGGGAAGGTCACACTTCCAGAGCTCTCTTGGGAACTGTTTCTGGACTAACAAGTCCAACAAATGTGTTAATTCAGGTTGAGATTTCTAATGCAAATATTGACTCAATGGCAACATTTGCAGTTAATTCTCAACTTGAATGTGTCCTTTCAGAATTCCTTTGCCTGTCTGTTTTCTTTCTTCATGCCTGATAGTTTGCCCACCCTTAATTTTGAACCTTAGCAGGTGAGTTTTTAATGACCAGTTCTGCATTCTTTCTCTAGGCCTGAATAATGTTTAGAGAAATAAATATAACTATTTCTTCATTTTCCTAGTGGCATAATTGTAGGAAAGGAGGGAGGAGAAGAGACAGTTTAGACCAGGAAATCCTGGCAGAATGTAAATGATTCCCAGTCTTAGGTCAGATTACATAAAAATAACTTCTTACCCACTATTCAATTTAAAGGAAAACCTGAGGTTGTTTTGTTTTTTTTTCTTCCCCCAGTTCACTTGATATTTTAATTACTGTTAATTTTAAAACATGTGTCTTACAGTTTCTATGAATTGGTATGCAAACTGCTGTGTGGCTAACCAACTTTTAGTGTAAAAGAAAAAGTTTTGATTAAAAGATATGACAGATATAATGTATATTTATTTCACCTTCAGTTTTGAAAGATATTTTCACTGGATATAGAATTCCAGGTTGAAGATTTTTTTCTCCAGATGCTGTTATACCACCTTTTGGCTTCCTTGGTTTCTTATGAAAAGTCAGTGGTCCCTGGAATCATTGTTACCTTTATGTAATGTAGCATCTTTCTCTGGCTGCTTTCAAGATCTTTTCTTTATCTTTTGTTTTCTTTGCATTTATTCCGCTTGGAGTTCATTGAGCTGCTTGAATCTGTAAATTTAGGTTTTATACCAAACTCGAAGAATATTCGAAATATTTTTCAAATATTTTCTACCCCATTCTCTCCCGTTTCTCCTTCTGAAACTACAGTTACACCTATGGCAGACTTTTTGATGTTGTCCTACAGGTGTGATGTTCTGTTTATATTTTGTTCAATCTTTTTTTCTCTCTATTCAGATTGGATCATTTCTGTCAGTCTGTCTTCAGATTCATTGACTCTTTCCTTTATCGTCTCCATTCTGTTAAGCTCATCCAGTGATTTTTTGGAAAATTATATATATTGTACTTTTTAGTTCTAGAACTTCCAGTTTGTTCTCTTTTATTGTTTCTATTTCTCTGCCAAGGTTTCCTATATATTTCATATGTTCTTTTAGACCGTTGAGCATAATTATGATAGCTGCTTAAAAATTATTATCTGTAAATTGTAACAGCTGGGTTATCTTGGGATCATTATTGATTGTCTTTTTTCTTGAGGTTGGGGTGCATCCTGTTTTATTTTTGTATATGTAATAATTTTAGAGTGTATTTTGAACATTATACTATTATATTATGAATACCGTGGCTTCTCTTATATTCTTCTGAAGAAGTTTTTGGGGGCAGATTGTTGTTTGTTTTGGTTTTTGCCTTAACTCTCAATTAGCTTGATTGAACTAAAACCACAAACTCGGTCTCTTGGGCAGCACCTCAGTTCTTGGCTCAGTTATTTTATCTTTAACCAGGTTGCTTACAGTCTGCTCCACACATTCCTGGCTCAGGAGTCAGCCGGAAATTGGGCAGAGTTTTAACACAGAATTTGTGTCTCTCTCTTGCTGGCTGTATACTTTCTGGGATTTTCTCTTTACTTTCAGTGTCTGTGGTTGTCCTGAAATCTGTCCCCCAAGGACTGCATGCTTTCTGTTGGAGTTTTAGCCACCTCACATGCCACTGACTACAGCCTGCCACCAGGCTAAGAGCCATGAAATTGAGGAACACATCGAAGTGTTTTCCCTTCTTCCGAGTGTCAGCCTTCTTCTTGAATCTGCCTACTTTTTAATCTTTCTACAGTGCCTTCAGGTAGTTGTGTTTTCAGTTTTTCTCCAGAGTTTCTAGTTATTTTCTCCAGGAGAACCAGTCCAGTAGGAGCTTACTTGGCCATACCAGAAGTAGAACCAAAAATACACTTTTTAAAGAACATTTAAAGTACAAGCTGCTCCTTCCCATAATTAGTTCAGATTAGCAAGTTTGAAAAATATAAGTAGATAAAAACATGGAACTTGAGAACTTCTAGAGGAAAACTGTTATTTTTAGGGTCTTGGTAAACAACACTACTATTAACACCCAAATAAGCAACATGGTTCATTGTAGACTTCAACATATTAATGAGATACCAAAAGCTGCTTTGTAAATCTTTTAGTCAGAACTTTTAATTTCATTCTAGTGAAGTAAAAGTTGCCATGCAGCAACTTACATACCAATTCACAGAAATTAAAAAAATTTCTCAACCAGAGTTGGAGATTTTCCACTGTCAGCAATTGATAGAATAATTATACCAAAAAAATATATATATATATCAGTAAAGGCATAGATGAATGCCTAAAGCACATTGATATAGAATACTACATTCAACAACAGCAGAATACACATTCTTTTAAAATGCACATGGTATGTTTACCAAGTTGGTCGAAATGCTGGACCATAAAACAAGTCTCATTAAATTTAAAAGTTTGAAATATATAGAGAATATAGGATATCCTCTGACCACAATGGAATAAAATTAGAAATCTATAACAGAAGTATATCTAGGGAAACCCCAAATGTTTGGAAATGCAACAACACACTGTATACAATTCATGGTTCAAAGAAGAAATCACAAGGTATTAGAAAATATTTTTAACTAAATGATAATGAAAATACAGCATATCAAAATTTGTAGGATGCAGCTAAAATAGTATATAGAGGAAATTTTATAGCTTTAAATATTTGTATTAGAAAAAAGAAAGGTCTTAAATATGCTGTCCAGTAGAACTTCCTGTGATAATGGCAATGTCCTCTATGTGTATTGTCCAGTCCAGTAGCCACTAGCCATGTGTGGCTATTAAGTACTTGAAATGTGGCTAGTGTAAGTAGGGAATTGAATTTTTAATTTATTTCATTTAAATTGATACCCACATGTGGTTATTGGCTACCATATTGGACAAAATGGATCTAAAAATCAGTGACTAAAGAAAAGTACACAATATAAGTAATAAGGATATAGTAAAGATAAGAGCATAAATCAGTGAACTGGAAAGTAGACCAAAAATAGAGAAAATCCATAAATCCAAATGCTTGTTCTTTTATTTATTTATTTATTTTTTTGCGGTACGTGGGCCTCTCACTGTTGTGGCCTCTCCCGTTGCAGAGCACAGGCTCTGGACACGCAGGCTCAGCGGCCATGGCTCACGGGCCCAGCTGCTCCGTGGCATGTGGGATCTTCCCAGACTGGGGCACGAACCTGTGTCCCCTGCATCGGCAGGCGGACTCTCAACCACTGCGACCAGCAGGGGAGCCCCAAATGCTTGTTCTTGTAAAAGATCAATAAAATTTATTAAGTATATAGAGAGCAAAGGTTACCAATATCCAGAGTAAGAGAGGGACTACAAACATTGGGAAAATAATGGAATGTTATGAACAATTTTATGCCAAAAAATTAAACAATTTAGGTGAACTGTACAAATTCTTTGAAAAATACAACTCATCAAAACGGACACAAGATGAAACAGAAAATCTGAATAGCGCTGTGTCTATTTTTAAAAACAAAGTCTAATTCAACATCAGGCACCTTCTCACAACGATTTTGAACCTCAGACAATGTTGGTAGAAATATAAAATGGTATAATTACTTTGGAAAAAGTCTGGCATTTCTTTTTTTTTTTAGTTTTTTTTATTTTGCGGTACGCAGGCCTCTCACTGTTGTGGCCTCTCCCGTTGTGGAGCACAGGCTCCAGACGCGCAGGCTCAGCGGCCGTGGCTCATGGGCCCAGCCGCTCTGCGGCATGTGGTATCTTCCCGGACTGGGGCACAAACCCGTGTCCCCTGCATCGGCAGGTGGACTCCCAACTACAGCGCCACCAAGGAAGCCCCTGGCATTTCTTATAAAACTAAATATACACCTTCTCTTTGCCTCAGCAATTCTACTTATAGTTATGTATGCAAGGGAAATTGAAATATATGTTGACAAATAAACACAAAGCCTAGGCGTCAGTAGGAAAATGGATAAACAAACAATAGGATATTTATACAATGGAATACTATTCAGCAATACTGAGGAGAAAATTACATTCGTAAGATGCAACAGCACTTATGAAACTAAAAAACATGCTGAGTGAAAGAAACCTTCCACAAAAAGAGTATATACTATACGATTTCATTTATAAGAAATTCTAGAACAGGCAAAACTAGTCTATGGTGGGGAAAAAAAATCAAAACAGTGGTTCTTTATGGGGGAGTAAGGGGTTTTTTAGTCAGGTGTATATATTTGTCTAAACTCAGTGAACGTACACTTCAGACTTGGACACTTCACTGAGTATGAATTTTACTTCAAAAGAAAATATTAGTATTGAACTTCAGTTAATGATAGGCATACTGAATTATTTAGGGAAAGTCTGACATCTGTAGTTTACTTTGAAATACATCAAAAAGACTAGATGGATGGACAGGAAAATGGATATGTATATAGATATGTGATAAAGCAAGTATAGTAAAATGTTAGTGGTAGAATCTAGGTGGCCTTAAACATACTCTGTTGTCTATATGAAATTTTTCATAATAAAATGTTGGGGAGAAAAGGTGAAGGAAAAGCGTGCTTTTAATTCCATGTACACAGAATTATGGAAATGCAGTTGAGCTGAGCCTCACTGGGATCTGCCTTTATAGACAAGAAAAATGTGTTATGCATGCATTTGTTCTGAGTTTCTTGAGAGCTACTATAAGCAAAGGATCATGGAATAATTAATTAATTAATATGTATCAAGCTTTTTCCCTGTCCTCTGGAAACTTGCAATCTAATGAAGCATATAAAACAAACATACAAATAATAGAGCACAGAATGCCATACGTTCTCTAGAGGAGGTCCTTACCTCCAAGCTGGCGTGTTGTTCAGCAGAGTGAGAGCATTTTAGGTCGGAGGAACCCTGGAGGCTGCCTGGAGGAGGGGCTATTTTAGATTCTAAGAGGACAGGGGCCTTCAGCACAGAAGACGGTATCTGGTGCAGAAGGGAGCCTGTGCAGATGTTTGGAGGGGTGTGAAATAAACCTGGAAAGGTGGGACCAAGGCCTTGAAAACCAGGTTTGGGTTTTATTCCGTAGCTAGGGAGGAGACATACATTGTGTGTTTGGACAAGGGAGGGAGATGCATGCTTTAACATAAATGTTACGTACTAGTACACAGAAATGCAGGAAGTCCAGATGAGAGCCGCCCTGCCTCCCCGCCTCCCACTGTAAGGCTTTATTCCAATCACACGCCCTTGGAGGGGTGCCTGGGACCCGGTTTTAAGTTGAAGAAAGTAGCTTAGAGGGTCTCCAAGGTCCATCCAGTTCCAGCATTCTGTGATCTGTTGGCTGGAAAAAGTTGTTGCTCAAACAGATTAAATATTTCCTCTTGCAATGTTATGTTGCTCTGTTAGCCAACTCTTACTTCATAAAGTCTGGACTGTACTGTTAGATATATTACAGATTCCATATTCTGGGTATCAGAGCTGTGAGCTGTTGCTGTGTGGTAATGTTGCTTTTCACAGACCGGTAACATTTCAAGCTATTGAACTTTAACATTGCGAAAAAAAAAAAGACTGATTGTGTCCTTAAACTGGGTGGGGGTTACAGGGGAAACCTTCCAATGCTTCTGCATATGTCACAGATGGGTCTGAGCAACACGAACTTGCTTGTATCATTCTGGTAATTCCCGAATGCAAGGAAACAGAGACAACACAATTTCTTGTGTTGAAAGAAAATCTATTACTGCATGAGTTTTTAATAATGGTTTTATTGTAATCTCTGGTGTGTTTTGATCTTTGGCCCAGAAAAAAATGTCCCAATATATTGAACCATTGGGTAGGTGGTGAAAAACTAACTTTCAGCTCTAATCATCCAGGTCTAGGTGGACATCTGCTTGTGTCGAGAGTGAAGGAAAGATGCTGGAAATATTGTTATTTTCAGACCACTGGGTTCAGGCATTTGATGTGAGGAAGGAAATGATATGTTGAAAAAGTTGTGTGAGGTGGGAACACAGAATCTTTGGGAGGAAAAACAGAAAGAAAGGTAGCTCAGAGCACTCTCAATGATATGTTTGCCGTTGCTGTGGTGGTTTGATGACTGGCTTAGACCTGGTTCCAAAGACACAAGTTTGATCTTTGATGGAGTGCTGGTTACACAGAGATCTCTGTTGCAGAGAAAACATGTTTCTTAGCGTTCGTTCGCTTTTCATCTTATTAGGGAAAGAAGCCATGTCCTGACCTCATCAAAAACATTTAAACACCAAGCCACAGCTCTCCAAGGGTCTCATAGATTTGTGGTTTGTGAATGGGGCAGAGGTGGTATTCATATTTATTGATGGAATCAGTCCAGAGTAATCTCAGAACCCCCAGGGTCTTTTACAAAGAGGATGTTCTCTCAAGGAACCCAGTAAGCGGGGTCTCAGATCAGAGCTGCTTCAAAGAGGTAAGGGATGTGCCTCCAGACCAGGCCCCAGTAAAGAGAGGAAGCTTCTTTTCCTCTGCTGGGAACTAAAGACTGCCACATCGGGACCCTTCCATTTTTAAACATTTCCCTGAAATGTGCGCTGTTTGTCAGCAAACAGCACGTTTTGAAGCCAGATATCCTGTCCAAATAATAATAATGTCACAAGTTCTGTCATGAGCATAGTTTCCCCTTTCTTCAACTTATAAGGATTTTTCATATGATTATAAAAGGAACTATTAAAATCTTAGAAAATATAGAAAGGTGTAGAGCCACAAAAGTCATCCATAATACCACAACTTAGCATTTTAAGATTTTTCTTCTTCCTTTTAAATTTCTCTTACATATGTATATGCATAAATGTCATAAGGGCATCATTGGAAACATGCCAGCTATTTTTCATATAACATGAGAATTTTTCTCGTGTTATAAAAGATCCTTAGAGAATATACTTAATGACTACAAAATATTCATTCCATTTTGTGAGCACAGCATCATTTTAATAGTACCTCACTATTAGACATTTAGATTGTTTCCAGTGTTCTTTTGTAAAAGTGGGAATATCCGGGTTTCAGAAGACACACTTCTGTGTCTGGGGAAGGAGGAGAAATATGTGAGTTTGCAAGGGTGCCTGGTGGCCCAAACTAAACCTGTTCAGACTCCTCCGTGGGGCCTCTGTCTGGCTCTTTGTGCATCCAGATTGAAGGACCAGGGAGTCCTCAGATCCGCTGATCATGGCAGGGGTCGCTATGTGTTTGTGCTGCTCTTCCTGGGGACAAGCAGGCTCTGGGGATGGGAGTCCATCCCAGGGGACAACCCCTCTGCTCCCAGTAGCCCTGTGAGGCCAAAGGACCTAGCCCTTCCTCGCTCTCTTTTCCTCAGAAGGAGAGACACTGCTTTCTTGGTCCCATGCGGCTGTGGTCTTATGTCTGAAACAGAGGAGCTTTAAGTGGCTTGGAGCCTACTGGACCTAATAATAATGGCACTAACAGTGGCTAATATTTATTGGGCATTTGCTATGATGCTTCAGGTGCTCTACATACAGCAACTTGTTAATTTGCAGACCTCCTGTTCTGAGAGCAGGCAGTAGTGTCTCCTAGTGAAAATAAGCAAGGCGGGCTCAGGGTCTCACAGACCTGGTTAGGGTCCCAGCTGCCCCACTGACCAGCAGCTCTGTGACTCAGGCAGGTGCAGCTGTTAGGAATGCATTCAGCTGCAGAGCTCAGAAAACCCAACCGAGAGTGACTTAGACAAGTAGGTAGCTATTTTTCCGACATTATGAGAATTCTGGAGGGAGCCAACCCCGGGCTCATGCGGTGTCTTCAGGAACCCACTCTCTTATCTTCCCACCTGCACTATCCCCACCTTGTGGCTTTTGTCCTCATGGTTGTGAGATGGCTGCATCTGAGGCAGGAAGAAGCAGAAAGGGAGAAAATGGGGCAGCCCCTGGATCAGGAAAGCAAAAGCTTTTTTTGAAACGCTCAGCTTATGTCTCATTGGCCAGAACATGGCCACCTGGCTGTAAGGGACTCTGTGGGAGAAGGTTTAGCTGGACACATTGCCCTCCCTAAAGAAATCAGGGTTCGGTTAGCAAGGGAGACAAGGAATGTTTGATGGGTCGGCAGCCATCAGCATCCGTGTCAGCAAGTCACTTCATCTCTCTGAGGCTCAGTGGTTCCACCTCCCCAGTCTAGTCAGGCTCTTTCAACTCCCTAGAGGTATCCCCGGTTTGCCTTAGGGCTTGGGAGATCCCCAGGGATGGGGAGACCCAGACATGGGTCCCAGCAACACACAGCCCATTCCCCGTGGGTCTCTGTGCTTCCCAGCAGGCCCTCTGGCACCTTGCTGTCCAGGAGGTACCAGGAGCTCTGGGCATGAGCTGTCCTGCCATCACTTCGAATCGGGCATCCATGGCTCCCTGCCACACCCCGCGATTCTTCCTGGCTTGGAAAGCTGGCCTCTTTGCCCTCTTTCTCTTCCTTCTACTCCTCACTCTACTGACTCAAGCCAGCTGTCACCTCTGCTGTCATGGCTGCATGTCACATTCAGACCCCCCAAAGGAGACAGTGTCCGGGGTGAGTCAGTGACCCCTCCCCTGTAGCCACAGGACACATTTTGGCTTCTTTCCTCAACAGAGAGAGCCCTGTGGCTGGGGCAGGTGCTGGTGGAGCCCATGTCCTCTGCGACCCGTTGCCTCGGGGAGTCTCAGGGCACAGGACTGCACAGCTCTCGGGGCGTCATGCACGTTGAGTCCATGTGAGTTGTGCTCCAGAAAACACCATCCCCCAGGGGGGCCTCAGTTTTTGATGGAGACTGTTTGAGATGGGGGTGAGCTTCCTGTCATCTGGCTGTTGGAGAGACAGCCAGGGCCCCTGCATACTGACTTCAGGGCAGAGGAGAGAGCCAGGGAAAGGTGGCTGGTCTCATTGCCGGCATCCCTGGGGAGACCCTTATGTTCTGTGAGGAAGACGCCTTTAGCCACGTCCCAGGCTGCTGAGAGGTGAGGGCCAGTTGTCAGGACGAATGAGGGAATGTGTAGGCACATTCTTTGAAGCCATGACTCACTCCAGAGGCCTGCTTGTGGCTGTTATTACAGCTGCCGCTGCTGCAAAACAGCTTTGAACCCTGAGGTGTGAGACCGCCTTTGGAGATGGGGGCACGGAGGGGGCAGAGTTGTTTGGCAACACGGGACAGGAGCACCGAGTTCAGGGATCTGGGAAGGGGCCGGGGGGGGGGAGGGGGGGTGAATAAGCCTCCTCTGTCTCCTCAGTAGCGCTTTTAGGTTGTCTGTGTGATTCTGGGTGCAGGGAGAGCTCGCATACCTGGGCCCCGAGGGTCAAAGGCAAGAATCAGGCCAGGAGGCCCTGTTATCACAAGAGTTATCACAAGGCTGTCCAGGTGAACAGAAGGCAAAGGTATGTCACACTCCCACCAGATGGCTCTCAACTGGGGCCCTGCTCCGACCTCATGGCACCAGCTCGGGGCCTCTTGGACAGAAGCCCAGGAGTCCCCCTTCTCTCCTCCACCCTGCGTTCGTGCTCTGGCCCAGAGAAGCTCCAGTGGGCCACAGTGCTGCACTGAGGGGCCAGCCCCTGCCCAGTCCACGTGCAGTTGCTTCTGGCCGGTCCCCAAGCTGGCCTGCCACTGCCGCTGCCACTAGGTAACTGGTTTATTCAAGCAGCTTATGCTGGGGCTCTAGCGGTTGAAACAGAAAGTCACTGAATGGCACTGCCTTCCTCCCCAGGTCCGCACCACATGCTCTCATGGCCTCAGGAGTTCCTTCAGCCTGCCCAGGGCTGGAGGGCCGTGTAGTCAATCTCCTCAACCTGAAGAATTCTACAGAATGGAGTTGGCTTCGTGGGCTGGCTGCCTGTTGGACCTGCCGGCAGACCAGCCCTTCACTGAAACTTTGAACTTGGTTATGTGACATTTGCTTTTTAAGCAGAGAAGAAAGGCAGATTGCTGAGCAGAGCCAAGCTAGTTATGGTTCTTTCTTTGGCTGATGAGTACTAATTCCCTTTGGGGGAGGGTTCTCACTTGGTCCCTTTCAGACACCAGGAGAAGAAGGGGTGGGACCCACTATCAGGCTTCAGAGGAAAGGACCCGCACCAGTGAGTGGAGGACCCCAGGTCCTAAACTGACGCGAGCTGAGAGAGTACCTCACAGCATGACACGCTGTGCAGAGGGAGAACCGGCTCTCGGGAGCAGTGACCCCAGGGGATAGAGATGGAAGCCAGGGAGCCCATCAGGGGCAGGAGGCGCCCTTCTAGCTCCCCGCCCAGAGCACTGCTGCACCCCAGGCTCCCAAGAGTCAGCACCTAGTGCACAGTGGGCTCGAGACTGGGCCCCGGGGACGGCCCAGCTCACCCTCGTCTGCGCACTCAGGCTGCAGCTCTCTGCGCCGCCTCCTTCTCGTGGAGAAAACATGTCCATGGCCATGAGTCCCTTTCCATCCCACGCGTCCAGGGCAAACCTCCCTGCTGCAACACGCAGACGTGGTCCCAATCTCTGTTCCTTCCTTCCCTACGTCTCTGGTCTGGGAAAGCGGTTTTCTGCCCATCCTCACATCCTCCCTGCAGTATTGCAGCAGCCTCCTAAGCAGGCCTCCTGCGTCTAGGGCTCACCATCAGCATCCTGTACCTCTTTCTGGCACAACTTGCCAAAACACGATGCACTCTAATCATGCCTCTGGAAGCTTTCAGCTCCATGCTCGCTGCCTGCAAGAAAAAGGAGAAGGTGGGAGAACCTTCCTTTGTGATTTGGCCCCCCTCTGCCTCTCTGAGTCTTGTTACACTTTGTTCTGCCCACAGCTCCAAACTTAGGGACTCAAGAAACATTTAGAGATGGAATGAATGAATATAAAAATTTGGAAGCCAAACAAGGGTCCTCTGGTGTTTTTAATTTCGTAGTTATAGAGCTGCCATGCTAATATCTTCATGAGATATTAAGAGTATCATTGATTAAGAGTATATTAAGAGTAACCAGTCTTTTCCTGGTTTTCTGGAGATGAGTCTGTTATCCAGAGAATTGAGAGGCCTGTCTTATTTCATAAAGGGGGCAAGGTTTATGGAATATATAAGGAAACTGAGAGTCAAATAACATTTTGATCTTTTGTTTTGAATTTGTAGCTCCGATAATGCCTACCAAAAGCATTTTAATAATTCTCTCTTTTTTTAGCCAGCCAGTTCTTCAGTCGAGTTTTAAAAGGCTTGGAAGAACATGTGATTTTTAAAATATCCTGGAGGATTTTTCCAGGCCTGGGCGACTCACGGGTCAATGCACAGCTATTTCTGTATGTGTGTAGAGTGGGAGGTGCTCTGCCGGTTCACGGAAGGCAGGTCCTGGCTCTCTGGATGGGGGGTTGGATGCAGGACTTTCCTCTTCCCTCCTTGTGCCTCAGCTGGACTTCACTGCAGAACTGCAGGCCTGTTTTCCTCACCCCTTTGTGTTTGCGTGCCTGCACCGGCTGCAAGGTGTTTATTCTGAGCTGGTCCCTTTAAATTGTGGGAGCCCTGACTCTGGGTCAGAGGTGTAGGTATGAACCTAGTAGGTGTCTGAGGAGTTGCTCTGGGGGAGTGTAGACTATACAGAGTAGGGGTAGCTTTGGAATACACCATCCATACATGAGAAACAAACATCTCCTAATAGCAAAAGGAACCCTCAGGTCAAATGGAGAGCTGAGGAGTGTGGACTGGCGCTGAAGGATCCAGTGCCCTGCCCAGCCCTGCAACTCATCCTTTGATTTTCTGGGCCAGGCCTTTCCCCCAGGGGCACAATCCCTTTCAAGCTAGGTGGCTGGGTGGATGTTTTCTGTTTGCCCCTCAGATCCACTCTTCACCCTTCTGTGCCCTGCCCTGAGCTCTGGAAGCTGACCGTAGGGACTGTGTGAATGGGCTCCTGGCTTCCTGCCCCCTATTGTGCTCTTTACCCGGTAGGGAGAACTGACAGGAGATGAGAGGGGTGGGTGGAGGGCGCTGGGAATGGGGCGGGGGTGGTGCGAGGCCCAAGTATTGATTCTCCTGGCTCCTCCCTGAGGCATCACCAGGTCTGGGCCCCTGGTCGGCAGTGCTCTCCACAGGGCACTTTGTCTAAGGTTCCAGTAGCCTCTCCTCCCTCACGCCTGTGGTCCTGGCGTGTAAATGTGGCACTGTTACTGGTCCCAGAACACTGCGCTGTGGTTCCCCTACCCCCTGCTCGCCCCTCTATAAATGGTCCCTTTATTAAACTCTCCTCAGATTACCCAGTTTGAGAGTGCCATCTGTTTCCTGCCAGAACCCTGGCGGATATGGTTCCTAAGATCTTTTCCAGCTCAGAAAAAAGATGCCTGCAAGCAAGGGGGAGCTGGCCCTTTGGGGTTCCCGTTTTTCATTGGTGCCTCCCTGCCTGGTTCACCAGGATCATGGGAGGGAGGGACTGGTAGAAATGTGATCCCCAGAGCACAGAGTCACTAGGACAAGGATCACCAGGGCCTCGGCAGACACAGACTGTCAGAGCCCCGATTTCCAAAGAGTGGGCAGGTGTGCTGTCCCCCTGTGGTGGAGGGGAGAGGGTAAGGGGTGATCACACCAATGGAGGCTGGACTGTCACTCCCATCCCTTTCTGCCCTGTGACTTTGAGCAGGTCACCTCACCCTCGGAGCCTTGGCTTCTTCCCTCCTAGCCCAGAGCTGATTGCCCCATCCCTGGCCCACACACGAATGTTATGAGGTGCAGAGGAAGGAGTCTTTGCAGACTAAAGAGAGTTGCCGTCATAAACAGCTTTTATTGTGATGGGGTCACAGGCAGGGCACAGAGCTCCGTGGGGACATTCCCCCTGCTCCTGTCCCAGCTAAACCTGCTTCCTTTCATGCTTTCCTGCTGTATGCACTCATAGAGACATACGTGGCTCCCAGAGTGTCAGTTTCAGGATCAAAGCTTGACCTCAGAGATACCAGGTTACAGGATCATGCCATCAAAGCGCTGCGGCAGCCTCCGGCCATCTCTGGAATTCAGATCCAGACCTCGAGGGTCTTAGGCAGCCACCTGTGGCCCTTCTCACAGAAGCCACTTCAAACTAGGTCTAAGAGAGGATAAGAGAAATTAAAAGTATACTTTTTTAATTTATTCTTTTTTCTTTTTTTTTTTGGCTTCACTGGGTCTTTGTTGCTGCGCATGGGCTTTCTCTAGTTGCGGTGAGTGGGGGCTACTCTTTGTTGCGGTGTGCGGGCTTCTCATTGCTGTGGCTTCTCTTGTTGCGGAGCATGGGCTATAGGCACACGGGCTTCAGTAGCTGTGGCTCGCGGGCTCTTAAGAGCACAGGCTCAGTAGTTCTGGCGCACGGGCTTAGTTGCTCCGCGGCATGCGGGATCCTCCCGGACCGTGGCTCGAGCCCGTGCCCCCTGCATCGGCAGGTGGACTCCCAACCACTGCGCCACCAGGGAAGCCCTATTTATCTATTCTTAATGATTAAAGTTACCACCGAGAGTTCTTGACATACAAGAAAAATACATTCTTGAAAACTACAAACGTCAAGTGCAGTTTTCTCTTTAAAAAAGTAATAAAGGCGGGACTTCCCTGGCAGTCCAGTGGTTAAGACTCGGCGCTTCCACTGTAGGAGGTGCAGGTGCCTGGTCAGGGGACGAAGATCTGGCATGCCGTGAGGCGCAGCCAAAAAATTAAAAAAAAAAGAAAAGTCATAAAGGCACTTAAAGAACTTCCATCATACTCACTTGGCACTATGGATATTGTGCCATACAATGTGCAGACCAGTGGGGGAGTGGAGGAAGGAGAAGATGGGTGAAGGAGCGATGGGCCGGGAGAGGGCATAGCACTAAATGCCCTGGTGGAGACACACCTCACTGTGTTGCTTACACGGCAGTTGGGAATTGTACACACGGCAATGTGAGAGATCTTAAGAACATAGTGCTCAGTGGAAAATTAAAATGAGATACACAAACCAATATTTCCATAAGTTAAAAATAGGCACACAGGAAAACCCATAGCACATCTTGTGAGCAAACATAAAGATACACCTCAAGCACATTCGACAGTTTGCCTGTGGGGTGAGGGAGATGGAATCGGGCTACAGGGAGAAAAGCACACACACAGAGGAATCCAGAGCTTTCACCTGGACCACGTTAATCTTGTGCCCAGAACTACTGCATGTGATGCAGAGAACCCTCTGCTCCTGAGGTGCAAGACAGACGAAAACGCAGACAGTCCTCAGTTGTTTTTTTTGTTCTTTTAAGTTTTAAAAGAAACTTTAAAAACCTTTTACAGTTCAGTTTGCATGGTCTTCCCCCGTAGACCTCAGTGGAGCCTCTAAACCACAACTAGTTACTGGATCAGAAGTAACCTTTGTAGGGTCAGAACGCAAACACAGCACAGACGCTGCCCACAAACCACATGAAAGAAGGGATGCTGTGAGCCACCCTTCATGCTCCCTTCTGGAAACTCACCCCCTGGCAGTGCCTGCCAAGCGGGCTAGTGTCTATCACAGCAGACAAGAGTACCACCCTACCTGTGGTTCTCTTTTATTTAAAAAGTGCCTCATGGAAAGTGGACGATGGGGCAAATGCATGTGAACCTATCAGAAGGGACTGAATACAATATTTTGAACTGTATGCCCACTTTTCTCTTTTTGGTATGTTTCCTTTTGTCATGTCATGGGCGAGTTTTTTGCCAAAGTGATAATCACGTGTCTACATAATCACATGTTACATAAATTACATTATTTTTCATCCTTATTCCAGTTATTCTGTCCTCAATATTACGTTTGATAGTATTTTTCCATTTGGCTACATAGACTCTGTTACATCATTTTTAATGACTGAGTAATGTTTTATTAACTAAATATCACAACACTTATCAGAATGACATTTAAGCTGCTTTCCACGTATCCTCCACTTGTAAGTAATGCAGAAAGAAGGTATCCATGCTGCATAAAACTTCTTCATATTTTAAATGAGTCCCTTAGGATAGACTCAGGACATGGAATTACTGGGTGAAGGAGTGAACAAAAGCATCCGTGACTCTTGGTACAAATTACTAAATTGCTTTCCAAAAGGACAGTAGTAATTTACACTTCCAGTAGCATGTTCTTGTACCAGCATTATGTTTTATAAGTTCTTAATTGCCAATTTAATAGCTTACATACATTGATTGCATTTTATTTGATTGTGAGGTTGAAATTTTTCCAAGTTTGTATTTCTGTTTATATATTACTATTGGGGGGGGGTGATCTTTTTTGTTTAGTTTTTTAAGAATTGTATTGGAGTATAGTTGATTTACAATGTTGTGTTAGTTTCAGGTGTACAGCAAAGTGATTCAGTTATACACATACGTGTATTCATTCTTTTTCAGATTCTTTACTCATATAAGTTATTACAGAATATTCTTTACCCACATAAGAAATTACAGAATTCTTTACCCATATAGGTTATTACAGAGTTCCCTGTGCTGTACAGTAGGTCCTTGTTGATTATTTTATATATAGTAGTGTGTGGTTTGGGGGTGATCTTGGGCTGTTCTTTTTAATTTGTATGCAGCCTTTACCCAATATTTAATCTTTATCACAATTTTACAACTGTTTTGTTTGCCCTTTAAAATTTTTGAAGCTTTACATAGAAAAAAAAATGTTTAAAGAAACTGATACTGATTCACTGGTGTTTTTATTGATTTTGTTGGCTAAATAAAAATCAGGATACCCTGTTGGTTAAATCTGAGGAAGAACTTTTACAGCATGGCAGGATGAAAAAATGCATCCAGTTGAGACCTTGGAAGGTAGACAAAGCCAGGTTCCAATCCCTGCCTGTGATGTCCTGGCTGAGCAAACCAGTCAGGCTCTCTGAGCCCCACTGCCTTCATTTATGCCAGGAAATTACCATGCCCACTTTCCAGGTGTGGACCAAGGTCACGAACAAACACTGGCACAGTGGGAGCCCAGTAAACATGGGTCCCCTTCCACCCCTTGCCATCTAGAACTGAGCAGGTTAGGAGGACCACACTGAAGCTCTCGCCCAGCACTGCCCACGGCCATGCTTTTCTCGCCAGTTGCTGGGAACAGTAGAGTTGTTGTTCTGGCGTATCTGCTAACCACCTTCTTGTTTTTCCTGGTGTGGTGGTGTTCCTTCAGTCAGCAGCGGGAGGGAAAGAACTAGGCCAGGATGGGTAACCTCAGTTCTCGAACTCCTCTTGTAGCGAAAGAGTCTGGCCCTTTCCAGCAGGGTTTCTGTGATTGTGGGGCTGTGTGATCTTGAGCAGGGCTGAGGTGCTACGTCTCATGTGTGGGGAGGTAAGAAGGGGAAGACAAGTTACCATAGCTGGGAATGTGGGACCGTGGTGCCCATGAATTAACACTAATGGATTTTAAATGTAAGCTGATTAAACTTTAAACTTTTATTGCCCACAAAGTGAAGTATCACCCACTCCCAGTCTCTTCACATTCCGAGGAGAACGGTTAAGACATGAACCCTGGAGCCAGACTGCCTGGATTCAGATCCCGTCTCCACCACTTATTAGCTCTGTATGTGACAGTTGGCGAGTGACTTAACCTCTCTGTGCGGCAGCTTCCTCATCCAGAAAATGGGAGGATAATAATAACTACATCATAGGGTTGTTGCAAGGATTGAATGAGGTAGTGTGAGTTAAGTATTAACAGAATTCTACACCACATGGTAACCTTACAGTAGTTAGCACAGGGTCCTGAGATTTTCTTTGCTAAACTCCGTTTGAATCTATGATTCTGAGAGGCTAGCCTGCATACTTTTTGTCAAAGATCTGGAAACTCAGTTTAAAGGTAATTTTGTGAGATCTCTCAGTTCATTAGAAGTAGATGGTGTTTATGAAGAATATGCATCGAGAGTATAGAAGACATATTCCTAAAAGAGTAGTTGTAAATTATTATAAATATTTTATTCTTACTGGCTTTGATTTTTTTAAAATTCAGGGCTGTATTCCTATGGAAAAAGTTTGCTTCCTGCTGAAGTAGATGTCCCTTTGTCTCAGGGAAACACACAGAGGCTGAATTTCTCTGTTTCACAGGGTGGGGGCCAGGGGCTGATGGGAGAGGTGTGAGCTCACTGCTTGTGAATGTGGGCCCTGATGTCTGGGGGAGGTGAGTTGGTGGGTTACAGCCCTTCTCAAGCTCCTGTGCTTCCAAGGTCAAGCCTCCTGCCATGTGTACTAAGTCTAGGCCTCTGCCCTGCTTTATGGCTGTAAATAGGGGTTTGTTGGATGACGTTGTCCCGTATCTCTCAAGGTGCTAGGACGATGCAGAGCTTACAGTGAGCATGTCGGTAATTTAAATCACTTAATACTCTTGCTTCTTTCAAAACAGTTTATCATAGAAGACTGACTTGGTTAAAAATGCTGTACTTAGGAAATCAAACAAAGGGTGAGCCCCAGAGGGGGTTACAGCAGCTGCCACCTTCGCTTTTCTACATCTGCTTTGTTGAGATGACTGAATGTTAAGTCAGAGTGTAGTCCTCTTTGGGTTTGAGAAATTGGGATGATCACAGCTTTTGGTAGCAATTTGCAGGGCATCGGGAACTTCAGACCTGAGACGACGCAGAGTGATGAGTTCCCTCTTGTCACTCAGCAAGATCTGGGAGGGAGGACCCAGGAGGGAAATATTGCTGTGTGGCTGGAACACAGAGGCTGAGGGGTGGAGGAATGATGAGCTGTTCTTTACCCAGAGGTGCAGGTGAGCTCTTTCTCATTTCACTGAACACCCAACCAGAATAACCTTTCACAAGTAACAGGGATTTCACTGGAGAAAAATGTTTTTAAAAAACATTTTAGTGGATTTCCAAGATAGGTTTCAGATTCTCTTCCTGGGAGAAGAGAAGAGGCGGGGTAGCAGCAGGCATCAGGAAGCTGTCCAAACACCTGGGTGGCAGGTGGAACCCTCTCTACAGAGAGAGGGAGGAACAAGAGTCTGATAAGCTTACAAATCAAAAACTGCCACTATGGGCTTCCCTGGTGGCACAGTGGTTGAGAGTCCGCCTGCCGATGCAGGGGGCACGGGTTCGTGCCCCGGTCCAGGAAGACCCCACATGCCGCGGAGCGGCTGGGCCCGTGAGCCATGGCCGCTGAGCCTGCGCGTCCGGAGCCTGTGCTCCGCAGTGGGAGAGGCCGCAACAGTGAGAGGCCCGCATACCGCAAGAAAAAAAAAATCTGCCATTAGGAAAACCCCTTCAGTTAATTATAGGTTAGCCTATTCATCTGTGACTTTCAAAGCTACTTGATTTATGGTATCTTGGGTGGCCGGGTCCAGAGGTGCTCTGACTTTCGCAGCTGGGAAGGAAGGACCGAGAGAGCTGCAGCCCCTTCTGGCGTCAGCCTTGTCCGTTCCTCCCTTCCAGGCAGATGTTTTCAGGCCAGAGTGTAAGTTCTGGAATAAGTCTTTGTAGTACCCAGCTTGTTGGTTTTGAAATATTTCCTTTATAGGCAGTTTTGTATTGTCTCTGGGTAAGGTAGACCCTCATTAAATCAAGTAGGCGTTAGCCAGGCTGCAGGTTCCACAGGTACAAGTTGACCACACGAGGCAGAGGGGCCCTCAGAATCTCAGGATGGGAAGAAAGGGAAACATGTTAACTGAGGCTGGGTGTGTGTGTGTGTGTGTGTGTGTGTGTGTGTGTGTGTGTGTGTGCGTGCTGGGGACATGGGAGCAAGCCAAGTCTTCGGTAGTAATGGGAAGCAGAAATTATTAGTAATCTAGTTATCATTTCAGGCGGAGTCTGACACTATAAGCAAGAGTTTGTGAGAGTCCAGGAAATTCATAACTTCCCCATACCACACATATTTATTGAGCATTAACCATACTTTAGACACTGTGGTAAATCCTCACATGTCTAGTTTATTATTTCTGTCATCCTGTCTTCATCACCACCACAGCCGCAGCACCCAGCCCCAGTATATTTTTAGCTTTCATTTGTGAAATGCTTACTGTGTGCTAGACACTCTCCTAAGTGCTTTACAAGCATTATTCAATGTAATCCTCACCATAACTGTCCTTTCACAGATAAGGATAACTGAGGCTCAAAGAGCTTAAATAGTTTGATTAGAAACTTTGATACATGTATAAATGAAAAGCAGTATTTTAAAACCAAGGTCTACCCATTCATCTGCTACCTTGTATGCCTCCTAAACGAGTAAACCCTGCAAGACTCAGCAGGCTATACTCTTTTATATTCAACTGACCAGAATATTTTGGAATAAAATCTGTAGGTGGCAGGACACAGGGCATAAGGCACTGCTTTTCCCTTTTTCCTGGAAAGCAGAGGGGGAATGGTTTCATAGCAGATTGTCTTGCTTTCAGGTGGAAGTAAGACCTGGGGACACCCTGCTAACTGGAAATGCATATTAATCTGTTTATTTCAAATCAGAATTTTGTGACCTAGTCCAAATTGTAGATGTTATAGATGAAGAAACTGAGATCCAGAGGAGGGGAGAGCCTTGCCCAGGATTACTCGAGAGTAGGGCTGTTGTTCCAGGAATCTGGCAACATTGGTCTCTCCACGTGTGAACATATATGTGCCTGAGACTGTTTCTGGGCTTTCTATTCTGTTACATTGTCTATTCTTTTGCCAGAATTACATTTTCTTACTTACTGTTGCTCAGTAATAAGTTTCAGTAACTAGTGGAGCAAGTCTGTTATTGGCCTTCTGCATTTCCATATAAATCTTAGAATCAGGTGATCTGTTTCTGGTTTTCACAAAATGAACAAACAAGAACTGCTGTGGTTTTCATTGAGACTGCATGGAATCTGTAGACCAGTTTGGGGAGAATTGACATCTTTACAATACTGAATCTTCAAAACCATGAACATGGTATGTTCCTCCATCTTTTATGAACTTTAAAAATTTCTTCAAATCACATTTTAGAATTTTCTACATACAGGTCTTGCATATCTTTCTGTTTATTTCTAGATATTTTGTATTTGGATGTTAGTGTAAATTATAACTTTGAATTTTTTTTCCTTTTCTAAGTGTTTATTTTTAGTGTTATGAAATACGAGAGATATTTTCAGACCAACCTTGTTATCTCCCAACTAATTGTTGATGGTAGAAATTTATCTGAAGATTCTTTTGGATTATCTATGCACACAGTCAAAATATCTGTGAATGGAATGTTTTCCCTCTTTCTTTACCTTTTCTTTTCCAGTACCATGTTGAGTAGAGGTGGTGACTCAGGCCACTTTGCCTGGTCCTTGATCTCAGCAGGAAGCTTTCAGCATTTCACCATCAAGTATGATGAGAGTGCTATAGTTATTTATAAATACCACTTATCAGATTCAGGAAGTCTCTGTCTTGTCCTAGTTTGCAAGGAGTTTTATCATAAATAGATGCTGAATTTCATAAGATTATTTTCCTGAATCTACTGATATGGTGTTCCCCTTTATACTGTTAATGGGATGAATTGCACTCCTGTGTTTTTAAGCCCATTTGTTTGTGATGTACTGTGTTATCATTTTTTTTATACATTGCTGGATTCATTTTGCTAATATTTTGTTCAGGATTTTTACATCTACAGGATTTTACAAACTACAGGATTTTACAAACTACAGGATTGCCTGTAGTTTTACTCTTTTGTAATGTCTTTGCCAGATGTTTATGTCATGGTTTGATTAGTCTCATAAAATGAATCGAGACGTGCCGTCTTTTTTGTTCTCTAGCAGGATCTGTGTGGGATTGATATTATTTCTTTGTTAAGGGTTTGCTTAAGATTGGTTATTTGTTCTTTAAACATTTGAATATTTTCTTTCAGTACTTTGACAATATTCCAGAGTCTTTTGGCTTTCAGTATTTTCATTAAGAAATCTAAAGTCCATCTTATTGCTCCTCCTTTGATGCCGATCTGTCTTTTTCCCCTCTGTCTGCTTTTAAGATTTTCATTTTGTCTTTGGTGCACAGTGATTTACTATAATATGCCTAGGTATAGTTTTTATTTATCTCGTGTGGGGCTCATTTAAGAACTTGGATCTGTGCTTGATGTCTTCAGTTTTGAAAATTCTTGGCTGTTATTTCTTTGGCCCAATTCTCTCTCTTCTCTCCTGTGACTCTGATTACATACCTGTTAATCCTTCTTTTTTTTTTTTTTGCTGTACGCGGGCCTCTCACCGTTGTGGCCCCTCCCATCGCGGAGCGCAGGCTCAGGAGCCATGGCTCACGGGCCCAGCCGTTCCGCGTCATGTGGGATCCTCCTGGACCGGGACACGAACCCGCGTCCCCTGCATCGGCAGGCGGACTCTCAGCCACTGTGCCACCAGGGAAGCCCTGTTAATCCTTCTTGTTACATCCCTGTGTATCTCTAATGCTCTCATCTTTCTTTTCTATCCTTTTGTCTGAGTTTCAAACTAGATATTTTCTTCTGCCCTGTCATTTAGTTCACTAATTTTCTTTTCAAGCTGTGTTTAAGCTGCTGTTAAACCCACCTATTGAATTCTTAATTTTAGTTATTTTATTTTTAAGTTCCAGAATTTCTATGTGTTCTTTTTGTTTTGTTCCTAATTCTCAGAGAAACTTTTCAATTTCATCTTTCAACTCTTTGACCATATTAAGTGTCTTTTTTTTTTAATTCTGCATCTGATAACACCGTTAATTTTAGCCCTTCTGAGTTTGTTTCTATTGCCTGTTTTTTAACTTGGAATCCATTCACATTGTCTTATATCTTCATATACCTGGTTAGTTTTGATTGCACACCAGACATCAAGGATGAAAATTTACAGAAATAACTGGAGGCCTTGGAGGATGTTCTCTTCCTTTAGGGAGAATTACTCTTTCCTCTGCCAGGCCCCTGGAGCACCTGCTGTCTGTTGTCACTGTAAGCCAGTTCCAGGGACTGAGAGAGCTCTGCCTCCGTGAGGACCAGTCTGCCTTTTGTTCATCTTTACTCATAGGGTGTAGCACTTTGGGGATGGGACTCCAATTTTTGTTTCTCTGGTTTCACAGGCTGTCCAGAGTGATGCTCAGCTTTTCAGCCTCTTAGCTAATTCTTCCAAAAGTGGCAGGCATTCTTAGAGGAAGAGCAGCCCCAAATGGCAGGCTCACCTCTCCGGATTTCTCTCTTCTCCTGAGTCTTGGCTCCGTTCTTCACTGCCTGCTAATTCTCCATAACCTCAATAAGAACTTTTAAAATATTTTTCCAGCTTTTCTCATTCTCAGCAGGAGGATTAGTCCAAATTACCTAGTTTAACATTACATCATTGGTTTTTAAATGTGGTGCTTTTATTCACATGGTGTTTGTTGTGGATTAAATTGTGTCCCGCCAAAAGATATGTTGCAGTCCTAACCCCCAGTTCCTCAGAATGTGACCTTACTTGGAAATAGGGTCATTGCAAATGTAACTAGTTAAGGTGAGGTCACACTGGAGTAGAGTGGGCCCTTAATGCAGTGTGACTTGTGTCCTTATAAGAAAAGGAGAAGAAACCCAGAGACGGAGACACACAGGAAGAAAATGGCCATGTGATGGATAGAAGCAGAGACTGGGGTGATGGGTCTACAAGCCAAGGAGTACCAGGGCTTGCCAGCAAACCCCAGAAGCTAGAAGAGGCAAAGGATCCCCTGCAGGTTTCAGAGGGCACGTGTCCCCGCCAGCCCCTTGAATTCAGACTCCTAGCCTCCAAACCTGTGAGACAATACATTTCTTTTGTGTTAAGCCACCCAGCCGCTAGTACTTTCATATGACAGCCCTAAAAAATTAATATAGTGCCTTATAGTGTACAGAGTACTTTCCCATTAAACTACTTTGTTCTGCACAACTATTCTGACAGGAAGGCGGGAGGACAGGTGATGTTAAATGAGGTCAGAGTTAGAGAAACTGAGGCCCAGAGAGGAGGCATCCACATTCTGGGTACCACAAGTCACAGGTGAAGTCTGGATGTACCTGGGCATCTGCTTCTTTCTATCCCACTGAGATGCCATAATTCTTCTCCAAGCTCATTACATCTTTCTAGGGTCCTGGGTATGGCGAGGTTCCCAGTGACCCTGTGCCGACGCCCACTGCCTTGTGTGAAAAGGACAGAACATTTATTTGACTGGGTAGCACACACATTCATTTGTCTGTTCATTCATTTGTTCAGCAGGCACTTACCAAGTTATCACCTGGTCCTATTTCTTATATATATATATATATATATATATATATATATATATTTTTTTTTTTTTTTTGGCTGCGTTGGGTCTTCGTTGTGTGCGTGGGCTTTCTCTAATTGCAGAGAGCAGGGCCTACTCATGGGCTTCTCACTGCGGTGGCTTCTCTTGTTGCGGAGCACGGGCTCTAGGCGCACGGGCTTCAGTAGTTGTGGCACATGGGCTCAGTAGTTGTGGCACACAGGCTTAGTTGCTCTGAGGCATGTGGGATCTTCCCAGACCGGGGCTTGAACCCTTATCCCCTGCATTGGCAGGCGGATTCTTAACCACTGCGCCATCAGGGAAGCCCACCTGGTCCTATTTCTGGGTGAGGGCAGGGGTACAGTACAGGGAAGGACAAATTCAAGAGGGACAGAATGAGTGCTCAGTCTCTATCGCGAGGAGCTCACAATCCAATAGCAGAGAAGTTTCACCCTTAAACTGTTGTAGCTTTTTAGATAGAACTTAGCAGAGTATGAATAATCTTACTCATGTAAAGTGAGTTTTCCACTCTGCTTTATATACAAATGAAATGGCAGAAAGTATTTGTGTAACCTGTTTAATATTGATGGCACATCTTTTGCTTTAAAGTGTTAGACACTCTCATTGTAATTATTTAGAAAATTATCTGCTGATAAATTGTCCTAAATTATATCCCAATATAGCTGAATAAATTTAGACCTTATTAGGTTGATGTCATCCAGTTGAAAATGTAGCCCAACAGCAAACGCCAGACCACAGTGTACTAGATATAGTATTACTGTTAAATGTTTCTATTTGGTACACGGTGTAACTCAGTCATCAAATTTTTATTTAGAACTTTGAAAGGAGGGTAAAGGAAGCATCAGGCAGTTCCTGTCCTCAGCCAGAGACAAACTGTAAGCGATGAAACCTTCATTCTTTCATTTGTTGTTCAACCTTAGTTTGAGTGTCCAGGCAGTGGGGATATGGTGTTGAATAAGACATGAAAAAGCCAAGTATAAAATTGAGTGCTCTTGTGTTTGACAGCAGAAATTTGAGAAAAGAGCTGGATGAGCCAAGAGCCCAAAGACATAGTAGGAGTTAGAGCAGAGGAGTGTGGGTTGGAGACTTCAGGGAAGAATTTCAGAAAGTTTCTTGGAACTGGGCCTTTTTAGTGAGAAAGAGGAGTGGCTAGAGGAAGGCCTGGGAGGCGTCCCAAGTGAGGGGAGATGGGAGCAGATGCAAAGGCAGGGCCAGGGGAGCCACCGGAAGCTCCAGAAGGGACATATGCTCAGTAAACTCACTTACATGCACACTTGCTTCATTGAATAAGAGAACAGTCCCCAGGGCCTGGAGATCTGGTACAGCCTCTCTCTCCGCTAACCAACTCTGACTTTGTGCAGTTTGCTCCATTCCCCTGTGCCCTAATTAGGGAACTCAAAAGTCCACCTGGCATGAGGACATTCCTCAAAGTCTAATTTGTCAGAGCCCCTTCCATCCCTGCCCACCCTGCCCCCGCCGCTTGCCTCATGAGGCCAAGGCCTTTGCCAGCTTTGGAAGGCCCTGTCTGCTCAGGCTGCCTGGGTCCTTGTGGCCCCACGCCCTGTGCTTGGTCTTCTCTTAGCTCCCTGCCCCTGCTCCCAGGTTGGCTCACTATCTTCAGGGACACATGTGGAATATTCCAAGCCTTCTGGCATTTAACGTATATTTCTTGGAGCCCTCCAGCATATAAATGTGGTCCACCTCTCCCTAGGAATGTCATCTGGGCTCACATTTCTAGAAGACTCTACCTTCATTGTCTTCCAGTCACATTCTGTTTTCATATCAATGAAACATATCAAGTTCCCCCATCACATGTTCTCTTGATTTAATATGATCACAGCCCAGGTAGGCCAAAACTTAAATTGCCTTATGGTGACACTAAGGGATTGTGTTCTGTAATTGTGGTCCAGTTGTTTTTCGTTTGTCTTTTTGCATCTCATAGATAGAATCTTAAATAAAGGACAGTGCCTGGAGCTTAGAAACAATTTGATTCATTCCCCCAACAAACATTAGGGCAATATGTGATCTGGGCCCTCTGCTGTTAGCTGGTCAGAATCATGAAGAAAACGCTGTTCCCTGCCCCCAAGGAGCTCCCAATCTAGAAGGGGAAATGGCCCTAAAGAATGATGAGAGTGGTCACAAAGCACCGAGCTGATCTCCCTGTGCCATGCGGCTGCTTCCCACTAGCTATCTATTTTACGTTTGGTAGTGTATATATATATATACACGGGGTGGGATAGGGAGGGTGGGAGGGAGGGAGACGCAAGAGGGAAGAGATATGGGAACATATGTATATGTATAACTGACTCACTTTGTTATAAAGCAGAAACTAACACACCATTGTAAAGCAATTATACTCCAATAAAGATGTTAAAAAAAAAAGGATAATGAGAGTGGAACAGTAAAGGACATCATGGAAGTAGCAAGAGCACCTTTTATTTTAATAGGATTTGTGTCAATGGAAGTGTTTATTATTTAAAAGATTATGTGTAGGGCTTCCCTGGTGGCGCAGTGGTTGAGAGTCTGCCTGCCGATACAGGGGACGTGGGTTCGTGCCCCGGTCCGGGAAGATCCCACATGCCGCGGAGCAGCTGAGCCCGTGAGCTGTGGCCACTGAGCCTGCGTGTCCAGAGCCTGTGCTCCACAACGGGAGAGGCCACAACAGTGAGAGGCCCGCGTACCGCAAAAAAAAAAAAAGAGTCCTGTACCACAATGTTCATTGCAGCTCTATTTACAGTAGCCGGGACATGGAAGCAGCCTAAGTGTCCACCAACAGATGAATGGATAAAGAAGATGTGGCACATATATACAATGGAATATTACTCAGCCATAAAAAGAAACGAAATTGAGTTATTTGTAGTGAGGTGGATGGACCTAGAGTCTGTCATACAGAGTGAAGTAAGTCAGAAAGAGAAAAATACCGTATGCTAACACATATATATGGAATCTAAAAAAAAAAAAAAAAAAGGTTCTGAAGAACGTAGAGGCAGGACAGGAATAAAGACACAGATGTAGAGAATGGACTTGAGGACACGGGGAGGGGGAAGGGTGAGCTGGGACGAAGTGAGAGAGTGGCATGGACATATATACACTACCAAATATAAAATAGATAGCTAGTGGGAAGCAGCCGCATAGCACAGGGAGATCAGCTTGTGCTTTGTGACCACCCAGAGGGATGGGATAGGGAGGGTGGGGGGAAGATGCAAGAGGGAGGAGATATGGGGATGTATGTATATGTATAGCTGATTCACTTTGTTATAAAGCAGAAACTAACACACCATTGTAAACGCAATTATAGTCCAGTAAAGATGTTAAAAAAAAAAAAAAGTCTACGGATTCCCTTTGCCGTAGATGGTAACGTTCGTGGGTCCAGGGATGGGTATGCGGCTCTCTTCGGGGAGGAGCATTGTTCAGCCCTCCCTAGGGCAGAGGGATTCAGCTAAAGCGTGAGGAACAATTTCTGGATCAAAGACGGGAATTCATGATCTCTGCTTGAGGTCTTTGAAGAGGTGCCGCAGTACCCTGTCTTGGGGGCTGGACCGGCCTGGCTGCCAGAGCTGAACTCCCCAGACCTTCCTTCCAGCAGACAGAATGTTCCCTGGCATGCACCAGGTCTTGGTGAGGCTGAGCGCCGTAGGGGCAGCTCTCTCCAGAGGTGACTTGTCTGGTGCTGGAAGCCAGGACGTGAGCTGCTGGAGCTGCGCAAGGAGGAAGCAGCCTTCCCCCCTTTTAATTGGCAGCTTGGGCTGTTCTGTAGCTTTGGTCCCCCTCAGAGAAGCTGTGTTTCCCAGGCTGTGGAGCATCTGCCCTGAGGGGTAACATCAGAGGTGGGGGCTGGAGAGGCCCTGGCAGGAGGTGTGGGCGTCCATGGCCCTTCCTCGCTTGGTCCCTGGGTGGTGAAGGGCCAGGCACTGGTGGCATTCTCGGTTTAGAAACATCCTCCTCAAGAGTGAGATTTTCAAAATAGTGACCTTTTGTGGGGGAAGAACAGGATGTGGTTTAAGATCCCACATCCTCTTCAACCCCAGTATTGCAGGGCTTTCAGTAACGCCAGGGGCTCTACTGTGGGTGTGTTGCCCTTGCTGTGTGGAATGGAGCAGATGTTCGGGTTTGATTAGCTTGCTTGGGTTGAAGAGGACCTAGTCAAGCACTGGTTCTGGTCTCTTCCCGACCCTCCTGCCCTCTGCACTTCCTCAGCCGTATGGGCCTGGGTCCAGCCTATCCCGAGCCCTCTCCTCTCCCCATGGGTTTGAATCAGTGCCCCTTGGACCTCTGTGAGCCCAGGAGCCAGAGCCCTCCCACTGGGAGGAAGAAAAAGGGGGATTTGAGAGAGGAGGGCTGAGAACCATCCTCCCTACCACTGCCTGGTACAGTTGTCCCAGTACTTTCTTATCTGTTGTGCCATCTTCTCAAAGCATCTTCTGGATGTGGCCTGCACAGGACCACCTTTTTTCCCAGATAACAGGGTTTAATTTCTGATTGGCTAAATGACTTGCCCAAGAGAAAGGCTCTGAAGACTGGCTGCTGTCCGGGATTATTTCCACAGCTCCCATCCAAGGGGTGGCACCTCGCCTATGCTGGGCTGACTGTCACAGCGGGGGGGCCCCTTCGGACTGTCTCCTCCACAGTCAGGACAGAGGGTGTGAGAGACCAGAGCCTGCTTTGCAGACGTGTTTGACCTGTGTCATGCTCAATACCCCCAAGTTCAGAGATACTGCTGTAGGTAGTTAGATGTGTACCTTTCTCCTCCCACTGGTTTGGGAGTTTCCCAAGGACAGAAACATTTTCTTATTTGACTATTTTTAATCTCGCAGTGTCTAATCAATACGTGACACATAGTTGGTGTGAGAAAGCCATTGCAACCATCACCACCACACACAGATACACATGCACAGAGTATGTGCATATTTTGTGCTGAGGTAGATTTATTATGACTTTCTGAGGCCTCACTCTATGGTAAGGGGATGTACCCGTGTAAGCAAATGGTCATTACAAATTCGGGTCATCGCAGGACATCCTGTTTCTTCCCTCTCTGCCCTCTTGTCGTGGGCCTTGCCTCCACGGAGTTCAGATGTGCTGAGGACTTTTTCCCAGGTTGTGGAATATGCAGACCTCTGCCCGGGGGAGCAGAGGTAGCCGGCAACCCATGGAGAAGGGCCTGAGGGCAGCCACATCAGGCAGCCCCTAGAAGTTACTCTCTGAGTTTGATTCTTCTTTTTTTTTTTTAATAAATTTATTTTATTTATTTTTAGCTGTGCTGGGTCTTCGTTGCTGCACACGGGTTTTCTCTAGTTGTGGCGAGCAGGGGCTACTCTTTGTTGCAGTGCACGGGCCTCTCATTGAGGTGGCTTCTCTTGTTGCGGAGCATGGGCTGTAGGCGCGTGGGCTTCAATAGTTGTGGCACGCTGGCTTAGTTTTTCCGTGGCATGTGGGATCTTCCTGGACCAGGGCTCGAACCTGTGTACCCTGCATTGGCAGGCGGATTCTTAACCACTGCACCACCAGGGAAGCCCTCTGAGTTTGATTCTTAAATGCCATCCTCAAACTGAAGGCCCGCACTGCTGTGCAGCATGAAGGCCAGGGTCTGTCCCCAAGCTGAGCCCAAGTGGTCTGGGAAGCAGCACCCTGAGGCCCCAGCGGTGCAATTATACTGTACCGGTGACCAGTCAGCGGTGACCAGTCAGATTCCCAAGGTGAAAATGGATCTCAGGGCAAGAATTGGGCTGGAGCTCAAATGGCTCCAGCCCTTGGGGCGATTCTCCCTCCTCCATCCAGAGTGGGAGGATCAGGGTATTACTTTATTAAAGGAGCTAGCAGGCTTCCTTAAATTCGGTGCCAGGTAAATCTTTACTAAATACATTGCTCCTACTTTTCCTTGCAAATGTGGCCATATTGCGTTATGGGTTAAATCAGCCCTTTTGGGCTAGCATGAGCACCTTATCTCTTTAGTATTTATGGGAAATAGCTTGCCAGCTTCCAAACAAGTGATTGGCAAGTGAGGCTTGTGACCAGGACCTGCTCACCAGCTGGGGCCTTGCCACCTCCTGGCCTGAAGCACCGAAGTGTGTGTGTGTTTCTGTGTCAGGGCCATCTTCAAGGCTGGAGCCCAGCCCAGGCTCAGAGCCCACTGGCCTGGCTGGACTATTCCAGCATGTGGGTGTTTGACAAGCCAGGGCAATGTGACCCTCGTGGACAGCAAGGGGTGAGTTCACTGGGCATCCTTGGCTTCCCTGTGTGACCTTATCTCATCTAACATTGCAACAACCCAGTGTGAGCCAGGTCGGGCCACCGAGGGGCTACATTTCAGAAAAGATGACGCTGACAGAGTGGGTGAGGAGAGACCTGTCATCATCAGACTGTTACGGAGGTCCCAGGGAGGGGGTGATAGCGTGGGCCAGGATGACGACTCACCAGATGAAAGATGAAAGAGCCTGCGCCTGGTAGCTGGCTGACTGCAGGGGTTGCAGGAGGCAAAGCTAAGCTGGGTGTCCACCTTTCTGGTGTTCTTGTAGTGACATCGAAGCAGTCAGTTGGAGGAAGGAGCCCTGAGCTCTTCTTTTGGGGAACCCTGAAGTTGATGTGCAGACTCCCAGGGAGACTGCCAGCCCAACGGATAGTTCAAGTGTGTTCTTAAAATACCCAGTCTTGGCAGAGTGGAACTCTGTGTAGGAAGAATCACATGGTACTTCTTATTTCATGTGCAGTCCCCAAAATGTGGTGTTTATTTTGAAGTGTGTGGTTTATGCATTTTTATCTAGAGAGGTTTCTTGGGATCATTTGTTGCTATTTTTCCATCTGTAAAGGTTTTATACCCTAGAAAATTCCTGGTTAAGGAACAAATAACTAAAAATACTTCTTACAAAGTCACGCTCTTATGGGAATTCAAATTATAAAGGTAAAAACTCTAGGTTGTCAGCGTCGACATTAGAATGTGCATATTTCCATCCAAATCATTAAACTGTTGGCCGGTTGATACTAACAAGCCTTCTAAGTATTCCTTGATTTTCTCAAATTTTTTTTTTAATGAAACAACACTCATAAACCAATTCAAAATCCAAACAGTATTAAACCACTCATCTAAGGCTGTCAGAAAACTACGGTAGTAGGAAGGAGACAACACAAACGTGATTTGATGGGATTTTCAAAATTAACATGAAAACATCTGTCCATATCTGTGAGAAATGATGACTGTTTTAATCAGAGTGTTGCAAGCATAAACTCTTTCCTTTCACTCTTCTCTTGTTAAAACAAAACAAAACAGGGAAGAGTTTCTGTGTTTGAAAATGGGGGACGAGAACAAGCCTCTTGCCATGTAGTCCAGGGTGAGATTTCCTTTGTCTTACAATCCTTGAGGTGAGAATTCCGAGTTCATTTTGATTCATACTAAAGCTGTTGCCATTATTTGGCCTAAAGAGAGAGAAGGAGCATTGTGTGTCCTGTTTATATGATGAAAATAAATTTCGCCAGTTACTCTCTTGTCCCTTTTGGTTGCTGTCCCATGATTGGAAGGCTTGTTTATCCATGTGAAAAAGGAATTCAAAAGGGTTATGAAGTCCAGAGTTGATATCTGAGAGGCTGAAAAACAGCGAGGAAAGACCCAATGCCAGCAGCTTTTCCTTGTTCTCAGAGACCCCTGGTACCGTGATTGCCGGCTTTCCCAACAGGGCTTTCACGAGGGCACCTTGAGCAGCTTAGCCTGGTGGGCAGCATGTCAAATGTCCCGAGGCTCTCGCTGATCTTCCTGCCTCCACAACTGCAAAATAACGACAAAAGTAAATACTTGGGGCCAGGTTTACTTTGCTCAGACAAGTTCCAGTCTCGTTTCTAAAATTAGGAATTCTGTGGGATGCACGTGGTTTGGGCACCCTGCCAGAGGACTTGGTCTCAGGGATGTACGGTGCCCTTGTTTGTTGTTGCGTGCTTGGAAATGTGCATCTAAACCCTGTCTCATGTCTGTCCGTCTGTGCAGACCCACTGCCCGTGGCGGGAAGGCTTCTACCCAGCTCACGTGAGTAGGCACATCCCACCCCCACCAGCATGACCCCGCTTACATGAAGCTCTGACCCCGCTGTCTGTCCTCCATACACCGCCAGCCAAGCCTCCCAAGAGGTCAGCTCTCATCCTGTCTCTGTCCTTCCTTAGAGCATTCTCTCAACCCACCCCCACTGCCTTCAGGGTAAGGCCCTCCCCACTCTGGTCTCACCTCTGCCCCCAGCCAAACTGGCCTCCTTGTTGCCCCTCAGACACCCCGGCTGCTTGTTGCTTTTGTAACTTTCCATTTCTCCCATATAAACGTCCCTCCACCTGCCCTCTGTCCATCCTTCCGGGCTCAGCTGTAGTCCCACCTCCCCAGGGAGACTGCCCTGCCCAAGGGAAGCCTTGGCCAACCACTGTGAACGTTTGCCGGCATCATCCAGCGTTGTTTCTTTCCCTCAACGCCCAGTGCAGAGGAGGCACTCGAGAAACATTCCTGTTTAGCCTTGGTTTTTAGTGTCCCCTCCTGGAACCTGTCCTTGCCCTGTAAAAGGCTGCCCTCCCAGCGCTGGCTCCTGGGCTTGTCTTTCTCCTCCACCCTGACTCGTGGAGCTCCCTCTAGAATGAAGCAAGGGCTGCTGTCACCCTAAGCCTCTAAGTGGGGCCATGGTGGCGGGGAGCGGGGGGCGGCCTGCATTCCCAGGGTCTTCTTTCTTGGGTCGAATGGGAATAAGCAGGGCCGGCTTCATGGGCATGCAGCCTGCATCCCAAAGAGGACCCACACTTGGTTTACTGCTCTGCTGTTACTGTCTTAATTTTCTTACTTTTTGAACAAGGGGCCCTGCATTTGCATTTTGCACTGGGTCCTGCAAAGTAGGTATCTGGTCCTGGGAACAGGGCAGGTATTAACAGACAGGTCGGGGTGGGGACATGGCAGTCCAGGAGGAATGCTGGCTGAGGTCTGTGTGGAGGCCAGTGGAGGATGGGAGGAGACAGGAGGAGAAACATCAGCTCTTTCCTTGCAGGGGTGGCAGTTCTCCAAAGGCAGGAGTGTTCCTCAGGGGTAGTGACTCCACAGGACCCGACTTTGGCCCTAAATAGCCTTATTGAGGTCCTGTCGTAAGCCTGCCGTTTTTATAGTGCTGTTCCAACAACTTTCCCATCTCAATCAGAGGAAAAGCCAAGTCCTTCCAGTGGCCTGCAGGCCCCCTGACCTAGCCCTTCATCACTGACCTTCTCCCCTACCACTGTCCCCTCAGTTATTCTGTTGCAGCCACACTGGCCCCCTGGCTGTTCTTGAACATGTCAAGGATGCCCCTACGTCAGTCAGGGCGTTTGTACCTGCTGTGCTCTGAGCCCAGAAGGCTCACCCTCACCTCCTTCAGGCCTTTGCTCAATCACTTAATCAGTATAGTCTTCCCCAAATACCCTATTTAAAATAACACACACACACACAGCACTCTTTGACCTTTTTCCTGCTTTACTTTGACCTACAATATATATCACCATCTGACCTACTCTATGTTTTACATGTTTTTATTGTCTGTTTCTTCCCCCCCTGGAACATAAGCTCAACGAGGGCAGGGATTTTTTTTTTTTCAATTTTATTTATTTATTTATTTATATTTTTGGCTGTGTTGGGTCTTCGTTTCTGTGCGAGGGCTTTCTCTAGTTGCGGCAAGCGGGGGCCACTCTTCATTGTGGTGCGTGGGCCTCTCACTGTTGTGGCCTCTCTTGTTGCAGAGCACAGGCTCCAGACATGCAGGCTCAGTAGTTGTGGCTCACGGGCCCAGTTGCTCCGTGGCATGTGGAATCTTCCCAGACCAGGGCTCGAACCCGTGTCCCCTTCATTGGCAGGCAGATTCTCAACCACTGCGCCACCAGGGAAGCCCGAGGGCAGGGATTTTTGTAAGCTTTGTTCACTGCTCTATTCCTAGAACACTGCCTGACACATAACAGACACTAAATAAACATGTGCTGGATAAATTCCCTGCCCTTTGGGGGCTGAGAGTCCTTCTACTTGAGCCCAGAAGGAGGATCAGCAGTAGCTGGGGAGAGGTCCATCAGGCCACGGGAAGTCACAGAGAGACGGCAGGCTGGTAGACAAAAGGAAATTAAAAGGTACCACACAAATAAGTGGAGATAAAACTAGAAAAGCCGAAAGGAGCGGAGCAGCAGGAGATAGGAAGAGACCCTCATTGAAGCCGACCCTCATTGAAGCCACACCAGCGAACTGAGAGAAACAGCTGTGGTGGGTAAGGTCATAGGTTTCCAGCCCACACAAGAAACACTATTATTTTTTTCATTCCTGACCCACCGTGGATCCCATATCCATCTATCAGATAAACTATTAGGGAATTAATTTCTGTTCTCATTTGTTAATAGAGACATAGATGGATCCCTCCAACATTGTAAATAAGAAACAGCCACTGACTGTCACGAGCCACGTGGGTCTGCGTCCTCCCAGCAGCAGCAGAACTGAGTCCGTGCAGCCGTGTTGCTGCCTGGGCTCCCAGAGACCCTCACTCATAATTTACACCGCAGGGCCCTCACTTAGGAACCATCCACTTCAGTGCCCTCTGAGAGCCCTCCAACTCAGAATCAGGTCATCCCGGGAGATCTCTCAGTGCCGTCCCTGGGCAGGTGAAGGTCCAGGTATGTCAGTGGGACCGACGTAGGAATGTCAGTCCCTGTCATCAGGTACACTGGTCTGACTGATAAGTGTGGGAGGGACCTCTGATCAAGGTAACCCTCTTGGCAGAATAACCAGACACCCAGGTCTTGCCTCATAGAGAACAGAGACTCTGGGGACAAATGACGTCTATACAGAGTTGATCGTTAGCAAAACTGAGGAGGGAATCGAAGACTGAATGACTGGCAGACTTGAGCTTTTTTGTTTTTAGGTTTTGGCCTCAGGAAATGTCTGTGCTGTGAGGAGGATTAGTGAGGACTCCTGAAGCATTATTTGAGGTGATTATCTCTTTTTGCAGTTGTGAACCAGTATTTGGTGTGACTGGATAGAGACCAAATGTAGAAATGGTTACATTTTAATCGTAGAACCAACCTAGAGGTAGAACATTCTGGGTGAACTGGCTTGCTGCTTTAGGAATTCTTCTGGAAGGAGTTTGACCCAATAATAGCAGTTTTTAGTGGAATTTTATCAGTGAACTGTGGCTCAAGTCCAAAAGAAGAAGCAAATGCATTCATTACCTAGAAGATACTTGCATTGTTAGGCGATGGTGGTGATGAGCCAGAAGTGAAGGAGCCCCACTACAGCACTCGGATCACCCACAGCCCAGAGGGAGCGAGAGAGATGGCCCGCGGTGTGCCGGTTGTAATGACGATGGGCAGAAAGGTATAGGCTTTGCAGTCTGACAACCTGAGTACAAATTCCGCTTCTACCACTTGGTACATAACTGTGCACTCTTGGGCCAAGTCTAGGTGCCTCGCTTCTAGGCCACCAAAATGAGGTTGGTGATACCTACGTGAGGAGGAAATTGTGTCAGGTCGAGCATGTGAGGCACTCGCCCAGTACAGGAGGCATTCCTTCCATCAGCAGGAGCTGTGGCTTCCTCCCGAAACCACTCTTTTTTTTTTTTTAATGTTGTTAAAAAAAAACCCACATAGCATGAAATCTACCCCTTAATGAATATTTAAGGGTACAGTACAGTATTGTTAACTGTATGATCCTTTCTGTGCATCAGATCTCTAGAACTTTTTCGTCTTACATGATGTCCTCAAGGTACATCCATGTGTAGCACATGACAGTATTTCCTTCTTCTTTAATGGAATGGTATTCCATTACACACACACACACACACACACACACACACACACACACCCTATAGTTTCTTTATCCATTCATCCATTAATGGACATTTGAGTTACTTCTACCTCTAGTCTATTGTGAATAATGCTGCAGTGAACATGGGAGTGCAAATATCTCTTTGAGATCCTGTTTTCAATTCATTTGGATGAATACCCAGAAGTGGGATTGCTGTATCATATGCTAGTGATATTTTTAATATTAAGTATATGGGATTTTTAATTTTTTGAGGAACCTCCATATTGTTTTCCACAGCAGCTACCCCATTTTACATTCCCATCAACAGTGCACAAGTGTTCCAATTTCTCCACATCCTCGCCAACACTTGTTATTTTGTTTTCTGTTCCTTGGGTATTTTTGGAGCATTCTTAAAATTTTTATTTATTTATTTTGGGCTGCATTTGGTCTTTGTTGCTACGCTTGCGTTTTCTCTAGTTGCAGCAAGCGGGGCTATTCTTTGTTGCTGTGCGCGGGCTTCTCATTGCCGTGGCTTCTCTTGTTGTGGAGCATGGGCTCTAGGCGCTCGGGCTTCAGTAGTGGTGGTGTGTGGGCTCAGGAGTTGTGACTCACGGGTTTAGTTGCTCCACGGCATGTGGGGTCTTCCAGGACAAGGGCTCAAACGCATGTCCCCTGCATTGGCAGGTGGATTCTTAACCACTGCGCCACCAGGGAATCCCTGTTTTGTTTTGTTTTGTTTTGATGATAGTCATCCTTACAGGTGTGAGGTGATACCTCATTGTAGTTTTAATTTGCATTTCCCTGATGATTAGTGTTATTGAAAATCTGTTCATATACTTGTTGGCCATTGTGTGTCTTCTTTAAGAGAAACGTCAATTCAAGTCCATTGGCAATTTTAAAAATCTGATTACTTGGGGTTTTTTGCTGTTGAGTTGAAGGAGTCCCTTATATATTTTGGATATTAACCTCTTACCAAATATATGGTTTGCAGATATTTTCTCCCCTTCTGTAGGTTGCCTTTTCACTCTGTTGATTGTTTCCTTTGCTGTGCAGAAGCTTTTGAGTTTAATGTTGTCTGTTTTTGCTTTCGCTGCCTGTGCTTTGGGTATCATATCCAAAAAATCATTGCCAAGAGCGATGTTATAAAGCTTTCCCCTGTGTTTTATTCTAGGAGTTTTATAATTTTAGCCCTTAACATTTAAGTCTTTAATCCATTTTGAGTTGATTTTTGTCTATGGTATAATATAACGGTCCAATTGTATTGTTTTGCATGTGGATATCTAGTTTTAAGAAACACCATTTGTTGAAGAGACTATACTTGCCCCATTGTGTAGTCTTGGCTCCCATTTTGAAGATCATTTGACTATGTATGCTTGGGTTTATTTCTGGGCTGTCTATTTTTTTCAGTTGGTCTATATATCTGTCTTTATGCCAGTACCATACTTTTGTAGATCTCTAATATGTTCTGAAGTTGGGAAATATGAGGCCTCCAGCTTTGTTCTTCTTTCTCAAGGTTGTTTTAGCTATTTGGGGTCCTCTGTGATTCCATATGAATTCTACGATTGTTTTTTCTATTTCTGCAAAAAAAAAAAAAAGCCTCTGGGATTTTGATAGGGATTATATTGACTCTGTAGATTGCTTTGGGTGGTGTGGACATTTTAACAATATTGTCTTCTAATCCATGAATACAGGCTGTCTTACCATTTTTTTCCTGTCTTCTTTAATTAATTTCACCAATGTTTTGTAGTTTTCAGTGTAGAAGTTTTTATCTCCTTAGTTAAGTTTATTCCTAAGTATTTTATTCTTTTGGATGATATTGTCAATCCAGTGGTTTTCTTTATTTCCGTTTTGGATTGTTCATTATAAGTGTATAGAAATGCAACTGATTTTTATACATTGATTTTGTGTCCAGCAATTTTGCTGAATTCGCTTATTAGTTCTAATCATTTTTTGGTGGAATCTTTAGGGTTTTCTACATATAAAATCATGTCATCTGTGAACTGAGATAATTGTGCTTCTTCTTTCTGATTTGGATGCCTTTTATCTGTTTTGCTTGCCTGATTGCTGTAGCTAGGACTTCCAGTACTATGTTGAATAGAAGTGGTAAGAGTAAGCATCCTTGCCTTATTCCTGACCTTAGAGGAAGAGCTTTCTGTTTTTTACTTTTAGTAGGATGTTAACTGTGGGCTTTTCTTATATAGCCTTTATTATGTTGATTACTTTTTCTTTTAATCCTAGTTTTAAAATTATTTTTATCATGAGGCAGTGTTGAACTTTGTCAAATGCTTTTTCTGCTTCTGTTGATGATCATGTGATCTTTATCTTTCACTCTGTTAATGTGGTGTATCACATTGATTGATTTTTGTGTGTTGAACCATCCTTGCATCCCAGGGATAAATCCCACTTGGTCATGGCATGTGATCCTTTCAGTGTGCTATTAACTTTGGCTTGCTAGTATTTTGTTGAGGATTTTTACATCTGTATTCATCAGGGCTGTTGGCCTGAGGTTTTCTTTTCTTGTAATGTATTTGTCTGGCTTTGGTATCAGGATAACACTGGCTTCATAAAATGAGTTTGAAGTATTTCCTTCTCTTTAATTTTTCAAAAAAGCTTGAGAAGGAATGGCATTAATCCTTCTTTAAATGTCTGGTAGAATTCTCCAGTGAAGCCATCTGGCCCTGGGATTTTCTTTCTTGGGAAATTTTTGATAACTGATTCAGTCTCCATGTTCATTATTGGACTGTACATATTTCCTATTTCTTCATGACTCAGTCTTGGTAGGTTGTATGTTTCTAGGAATTAATCTGTTTCTTCTAGGTTATCCAACTTGTTGGCCTATAATTGTTCATAGTTTTCTCGTAATCTTTTTATTTCTGTGACATCAGTTATAATGTCTCCTGTTTCATTACTGATTTTACTTATTTGAGTCTTCTCTCTCTTTTTGTTAGTCTAGCTAAATATTTGTCAATTTTGTTGGTCTTTTCAAAAAACCAACTCAGTTTCATTGCTTTTTAAAATTGTTTTTCTATTCTCTATTTTGTTTATTTCCACTCTAATCTTTATCATCTTCTTTCTTCTGCTAACTCTGGGCTTATACTTCTAATTCCTTGAAGTGTAAGGTTAGATTGTTTACTTGAGACCTTTCTTCTTTTTTAATGTAGGCATTTACTACTATAAAATTCCCTCTTCATACTCCTTTTGCTACATTCTGTAAGTTTTGGTACGTTTTCATTTTTATTTGTCTCAAGATATTTTCTAATCCCTTTTGATTTCTTCTTTGACCCATTGGTTGTTCAAGAGTGTGTTGTTTAACTTCCACATATTTGTGAATTTTCCAGTTTTTCTTCTACTGTTGATTTCTAGTTTAATTCCATTGTGGTCAGAAAAGATACTTGGTATGATTTTAGTCTTCTTAAATTTGTTAACACTTGTTTTGTGGCCTAATATGTGATCTGTCCTGGAGGATGTTCCATGTGCACTTGAGAAGAATATACGTTGTGCTCTTGTTGGGTGGAATGTTCTATATATGTTTGTTAGGTCCATTTGCAATATAGTGTTGTTCAAGTCCTTTGTTTCTTTGTCCTTTCTCTAGATGTTCTATCCATTACTGAAAATTGGTTATTGAAACCTCGTACTGTCATTGTGTTGCTGTTTGTTTCTCCCTTAAGTTCTGTCCATGTTTACTTCATATATTTGCATGCTCTGATGTTGGTGCATGTATGTTTATAATTGTTATGTCTTCCTGGTGAATTGACCCTTTTACCATTAGATAATGTTCTTCTTTGTCTCTTGTGATAGTTTATTTTTTTTTAAGATTTTTTTGATGTGGACCATTTTTTAAAGTTGTTATTGAATTTGTTACAATATTTCTTCTGTTTTATGTGTTTGGTTTTTTGGCCCCAAGGCATGTGGGATCTTAGCTCCCTGACCAGTGATCGAACCCTCACCCCCTGCATTGGAAGGCAATGTCTTAACCACTGGACCTCCAGGGAAGTCCCATCTTGTGACAGTTTTTGACTTAAAGTCTATTTTGTCTTTATAAGTGTAGCTACTGTCCTTTCTTTTGGTTACCATTTGCAGTGAATATCTTTTTCTCTCCTTTCACTTTCAGCTTATGTGTGTTCTCAGATCTAAAGTGAGTCCCTTGTAGATAGCATATAGTTGGATCTTATTTTTTTAATCCATTCAGCCACTCTGTGTTTTTTTATTGGGGAGTTTAATCTATTTACATTTATAGGAATTACTGATAGGGAAGATCTTACCATTACATTTTTAAAAATAAATTTATTTATTTTATTTTTGGCTGTGTTGGGTCTTCATTGCTGTACACGTGCTTTCTCTAGTTGCAGTGAGCAGGGGCTAGGCTACTCTTTGTTGTGGTGCACGGGCTTCTCATTGCGGTGGCTTCTCTTGTTGTGGAGCACAAGCTCTAGGTGCACAGGCTTCAGTAGTTGTGGCTTGCGGGTTCTAGAGCGCAGGCTCAGTAGTTGTGGCACATGGGCTTTGTTGCTCCATGGCACATGGGATCTTCCCGGACTAGGGCTCAAGCCCATGTCCCCTGCATTAGCAGGCAGATTCTTAACCACTGTGTCGCCAGAGAAGCCCCCTTACCATTACATTTTTTTAATTGTTTTCTGTCAGTCTTGTAATTTTTTTAACCCTCTTTTTCTTTCTAGCTCTCTTCTTTGTTTTTGGGTTTTTTTTTTTTTGTAATGACATGCTTTTATTCTTTTCTCACTTTCTTTTGTCTCTCTTCCATATATATTTTCTTTGTTGTTACCATGGGACTTACATTAAACATATTATAGTTATAATAATCTATTTTAAGCTGATAACCAAGGCCACTTTTAATCTTGGCACAGTTTTTAGGAATAAGGTACAACAAATGGGTTTTTTAACTTTCTCATTTTAATTACTTTAATGGAATTAACTAGAATTAGTGCATGCATATTTTATGAGCCTAATGCCACTAAATCCCAGTGGTATTTTTTTAAAACTTGATAAAGTGATTCTGACATTCATCTGGAAGCATAAAGGGTTAGACTATCCAAGAAGTTTTTGAAAATAAATAATAAAGGAGGACTGGTACTATTAAATATAAAACATTAAATCTACAGTAGCAAAGCTATGTGTTACTGGCACAAGAAAAGGAGTGGGATGAGATGGGATGGGATGGGATAGGGTAGAATAGAATGCCCAAATCATTGTATAGGGTGAATTGTTCAATAAATATTATTAGTATATTTGACTAAGCTTTTGGGGGGGAAAAGGTAGATTCATATATCCTACTGTGTACCAGAATAAACAGGTAAAACCGATAAAACAGATAAAATCTTTACTTTAAAAGATATTTACTTTAAACTAAAAAAGAACTAGAAGAAAATATAAGTGAATAGTATATTGTATTAGGTTGGGAAGGAATCATTTGAAAAATGGTTAGATTTGACTTCCTAAAAACTAAAACTTCTGCACATACATAACTACTATTTTTAAAAAGTAGAAGGCTGAAAACAAACTGATGCAATTTCCAATGTACAGAACAGTCCAAGAATTATGTCTCTAATATGTGACAAAGGAACACTTATAAGTCAAAGAAAAAATATAGAAAAATAGGCAAAAATATATAAGCACAGTTTTCAAAAGAAGAACTAGAAATGACCAAAAAGTATATGAGAGGGACTTCCCTGGAGGCACAGTGGTTAAGAATCTGCCTGCCAATGCAGGGGACATGGGTTCAAGCCCTGGTCCGGGAAGATCCCACATGCTGTGGAGCAGCTAAGCCCGTGCACCACAACTACTGAGCCTGCACTGTAAAGCCTGTAAGCCACAGCTGCTGAGCCCGCACGCCACAACTACTGAAGCCCGCGTGCTTAGAGCCTGTGCTCCACGACAAGAGAAGCTACCGCAATGAGATGCCCATGCACTGCAATGAAGAGTAGCCCCTGCTCACCACAACTAGAGAAAGCCCACGTGCAACAACGAAGACCCAGTGCAGGCAAAAATAAATAAATAAATTTATTTTTTTAAAAAAAGTATATGAGAGATTGTAGAACTTGGGTGGTAATCCAAGAAATGCAAATTAAAACAACAGCAAGTTACTATTTTCACCTTTCAGCTTGGCAAAGGCCAATTAAAGTCTCAGAGTTTGCACAGCCTAAGTGGAACACCCCATGAGGGGGTGCGCATACACACTGCCTCTCTAAGTGGCAGATTGTCCATAGATATCAAGAGGCTTGACGTTTTTTTCAAAGACTTTGGCCTTTGAAAAGCAATTACACTTCTAGGTATTTCTTCTAAGGGATAAATCAGATGTGCACATAAAATTATGTATGCTATGCTCACTGCCATATTATTTTTGATGATTTAATTTTTTACTTATAATGCATGATATACAGTATGCAATTATTATTTTAATACATGATACACAATCCAAAGGATACTGAAGAGAATAGAGTGAAAAGTAATTCTCCCTCCCTTCTGGTGTGTCCTCCATTTGTCTCCCATGGGGCAACAGTTACTTATAGAGATACTTTTTGCACATATAAGAATATGCACACGCTTGTGCATTCTATTTTGTTAATTTATTTGATTTTTGTATTTGAAGGTTGATGGTAGTACACTATATGTTCCAATGTCCTTGCTTTTCTCATTTAATGTATCTCAGAATGTGCTCCATTATCAGTAGGCAATATAAAGCAGAGGTTAAGAGCCCAGACTACTTGGATTTGAATAAAGTCTACTACTTACTAGCTGTGTCATCTTGGGCAGGTTTCTTAACTTCTCTGGGACTTAGTTTCCTCATCTATAAAATGAATATAATAGTAGTCCTAACCTCATAAGATTACTGAAAGGATTAAATGAGCCAATGTATGTAAAGTGCATAGAATAGTGCCTGGTACATCTTAGGTAAGATAAGTGTTGGCTGTTATCAGTGCACAGGGAACTGCAGCCTTCTTTTTCACGGCTGTATAATATTCCACACCAGGGATAGATAGATAGATAGATAGATAGATAGATATAACATTTTGTCCCACATTGATGAACAACTAGTTTGTGCTGAGGTCAGCATTGCTGTTGCAAACAAATTGCAGTATTATGACATAGTTTGAAGGAAACAACATAAATGTCCAAAGTTAGTTTAATTATGACACAGTACACATCCATACAGTGAAATCCAATACAACCAACCAAAATAAGGTTATAGAAGGATATCTGTTGAAATGTGAAAATGTTCACATATTAAGTAGAAACAAACATTTTAAATATTTACTCAGTTTTTTCCACTATAAACATGATGCAGATTGTAGACATTGAGAAGCAATAAAAAAAAGTATAAAGAAAAATAATAATTAACCTAGTCCTACGATCCAGAGATTGCTGTGCTCACTTAACATACTGGTGGATTTCACATAAGAAAACTTGCATTAATTACTTTATAGGAAGTAGGAGTTGCCATCTTTGCTAAACATGGCAGGGAGCTGTGAGTTGGGTTCCCCAGATGAGAGTTGGCCTTGTGTGGGTGGCACAGATTAAAGCTCTTTGGAAGAGGGAGGCTCACTGTGGGCAAGAGGGCTTCCCAGGAAAGACATGCTGCTCGGCTGAGCGTGCTCTTAAAGAATTGCAGGAGCTGTTCCTTTTTATCAAATCAGTCATTTTCATTGTTCTGTGTTTCCTTTCACACATTCATTCGTTCAATAAACATTTGTTATGTCAGGCCTATTTTGTACTATTGTGTTTCTAGATCTTAAGGACTGAGACATGAACAAGATACGTTCCAAGCCAGTACCCCTGGAGCCTACCTTCCCCAGCTTGTCCAGAAGCACATGACAAAGTTACAGACATGGGGCAGCACGGTGTCTGAGGTGACCCGCCTGACCACAAATGCTTCCCCACGTGTCTTCGTAATGGTCATTTCTTGTGGCTGCACAGTATTCGCTCCAGTTGCTGTGCACTGATTTAACTAAGCACCCCGCTTTGTTGGACGCTCAGATTACCGGCATAAACACCTCGTGGTCTTTGACACATCACTCACCTACTTGTCGTATGGATTGTTCCAGTTTACAGAGTTACCAGCAGTGTGTGAGTGAATGGGCCCAGGCCGTCAAAGCCTTACCACCATTGGCTATATGTTTTTATTTCTATCATTTCTGCTTATTTTTTAGGTCCAAAACTGGACCTCGTTGTTTAAACATTCATTTATTTGATTACTGTTAAATTTTAACCTTTGCTTCCTCTAAATAAGTGCGTCATCTGTTTAAATCCTTTGTTCCGTTACTTATTTTGGCTCTCAGTGTGAAAAACAGATTCTGTATAGTGATGGTTAAGAGCTCAGATTCTAGACCCACTCAGACCTGGTTTATCTCCAGCCCTGCTACTTCGGAGCTGTGTGACGTGGGGCACAGGGGTTTGGGGAAGTGCTGAGGCCAGGAAAGGCATTCCCAGCCGAGGGGCTCTCCTGGGAAGCTGAGTCACGGAGTTCGGTGGCCTGGGTACATTCGGGGGACAGCACAACAGCCACTGTGTCTGGCTTCATCTAATAGGGTTGCCGGGAGTAGCACTGGTTCATTTTGGAGTTTTCAGAAGTGTGGTATTTTGAGTGAAGGCAGGTGGCATAAGGCTTCATATTCAGTTTCTCCCTGGAAACAAAACCTAAACCCATCAAGTGCTGGGGAGAGGCAGGGAAGGGTGGTAGGAAGGCCGGGAGCTCTGCAGCCAGGCTGCTCTGGCTTTGAACCCCAGCACCCACACTGCACAGTTACATGTACTCCTGGTCTTGTCTTCTCATCGGAAAATGGCACTGCACATCATGAAGGCCACAAGTGATTTATGTCAGGGACCTCACACAAACAAGGCACTCAACTAACATGGGCTGTTACGAACCAACTGTGAATGGGGAAGCTCATCCTTCCATCTCAGAGGACGAGATTAGGATTTCTCCTGCCCGGTTTTTAGCCATCAACCCTTACCGGCCCTCCCCTTGATGTCTCACTGCTGGAGGAACCACTGCGAGTTACAGGCTGCAGAAGGGATAAGAGCTTCCAAAGGTACATTTCTTTCACAGAGTGGCGGGTGGAATTCCCTGAGCAAATCGATCACTTGGGAAGAAAGTAGGGACTGATGGGACATCTTGAAAAGTGACTAAGTCCTTTTCCTAGGAGAAGAGGATGTTTGGATTCTCAGCAGCTACATCTGCTTTTGAACTCTGTGCGGTCTGTGCCCTGGCCTCTCCCCACCCCCCAACCCCCCCTTTTATTCAAACAGGGGAAAGTTGTGTTTGTTGACAACTGTTTCAGGGTGGGAAAGGAATGTAATGTATGCATAGACTGCCCAGAATTTCCTGTTAGACACCCATTCCAAACCTCGGCCCTGGGATGCATTCCAGAGATTGTAGCCCAGTTCTGGAAGAGAAGAAATGGTGCATTCATTTAAAAGCTGACCCTCAGAGGAACTCCCCCTCCTCCCTTAAAAAAAGGTGTTTAGCATTTTCTGTGGTAAAGTGGTTGTGAATTCAGCTGTACGGTCTCTTCAGGGTTGTAATGCGCTCTGACATCCCCATGTATGGAGAAATAGCCTACTTTGGGAAACTTTGGTGTCCAGTTTTGCAGCTGTAACAGCATTGATGTCCACATGTTTTTAATGTTCTGCTGTAAATACGTGGATGACACAAATCTGCTACGCAATACCTTTCTCGCTTCTGCTCGTGGCATGAAAGAAGCTGGTTCTGATGGCAGGTTTTGGTGCTATGACACATTAGCAGTAGACTTCATGTGTTAAGTCAGTTTTCTCCTGGAAACTCTGTTACTCGGGGTCTTCGGTAGTCTGGACCCTGAGTCGGCATGTAGGCTGGCTTGGCATTGTGGAAATGAAAGGTAAACCTTGTTCTCTATAGCTGCCAAGATGCAGTTTCCTCACTTGAATGATTGGGGGTGGAGTCATAGTTGGTAGCAAACATTTCCACCTATGTTTCAGCTACTTTCATCTTGACCCTGAAGCACTCCTTGGATCTGTAGAGATGGGGGAGGGGGTCGCCGGGAGTTTGGGCTCAGATCAGAGGTAAGGACGGATGGGTGGGTGGGGTGCTCACAGAGGAGAGTGTGCAAAGCTCTGAATCAGTGTAGACCCCAGAGGTTGTGATCCTGCAGCCAGGGATTCAGGACGGTTCCTAAGCCTCTCCACATCTGGAATCGAAACCAGGTCAGAATTGTCAAAGGGCAGTGGTTATGTGACGTGGGCAGCTATCACACTAACTAGGAAACGCTGGCTTTGGGGTCAACATTTCCATTTCTGGATACAGAAGGGAACCAGTCAGGTCAGGAAGTAAGTATAAGAGGATGATCAGAAATGCCCCTCTCGGCCTGTCATACCAACCCATTGTGGGTTCCGTTATGCCTTCCGTCTGTTGGCATAAACACAGTCCTCTTGTCCCAGTGAAGGGCCAAACCCCACCGTCAGCCCTGGTGGTCTTTCTCCAAGACTTTCCATGTTTTTAACTACAACACTTTATTTCTAACCATATTTCATGTAAGATTTCTTCAAAAAGGCCTGAATCCTAGGGTTTAAGTTTCACATGTAGAGCTGCTTCTTACTTGTTTACTTTCTAACATTGTTATTATTATACAAAGAAACCTTCACTAGATAGGAGGTAGAGTTTGAAAGAGCTACTTCAAGTTCTAAGTTTAGAATTCACATAACCAGAACCAAAATGGGTCTGCCTACGTGTTTTCTCCTAAAGCCAGGCTGTTTTTGTGAGGACTGTTGTCTGGATACAGTCACTAACTTCTGTTCACAGTGAGACACTGCACTGGGCCTAAACCAATCATCAGTTTTTGTTGCTATATCTTAAGCTGCTGATAGATTTTCTCTCTTACACAAACATACATGGTTTTGCTGCATCCACACAACAACCCTGTGGGGGTAGGTGTTATGATTCCCCTGTTACCTGCGTGGCTTAGGTAGATGAATTCACACTGGCAAACAGAAGGCAGGGTAATTCTATGTAAATGTAATTCTAAAGCCCATTTTCTTTCCGTGTAACTTGTATTTAAAGTCAGTTTTCATGGCTTCCCTGGTGGCTCAGTGGTTAAGAATCTGACTGCCAATGCAGGGGACACGGGTTCGAGCCCTGGTCCGGGAAGATCCCACATGCCACGGAGCAACTAAGCCCATGTGCTACAACTACTGAGCCCGCGAGCCACAACTACTGAGCCCGCGTGCCACAACTATGGAAGCCCATGCGCCTAGAGCCCGTGCTCCGCAACAAGAGAGGCCACAGCAATGAGAAGCCTGCGCACTGCAACGAAAAGTAGCCCCCGCTCGCCTCAACTAGAGAAAAGCCCACGTGCAGCAACAAAGACCCAGTGCAGCCAAAAATAAAATAAATAAAATAAATAAAATTTTAAAATAAATAAATAAAGTCAGTTTTCAAATAAGAAATTCCATTCTAGGCATGTTACATAAAAGAGGCCACATCTGTGATTTTTAAACATCCTGGAAATCTGTGATGTATATAGATAGCTTACATTAGTCATAATCTAAAATTTAAACTCAGTAGTTCCAGTTACAGAAGTCAAACCATGACGTGTGGGGTACAGATCTGATTACGTCATTCCCCGGGTCCATAGAATTAAATCCAGACTCATCACCGTGGTTTACAAGGCCCTTGCTGTCATCATCCCCATCTCATAACACCTCGCCTCTTTGATTTCTCAAATATTTCATGTTCTCTCTCACTTCAGGGCCTTTACACGTTGCTGTTTCCCTACTTCCCTAACCCCTCCAACAATTTTTTTTTTTTTTTTTTTTTGCGGTACGTGGACCTCTCACTGTTGTGGCCCCTCCCGTTGCGGAGCACAGGCTCCAGACACACAGGCTCAGCGGCCATGGCTCACGGGCCCAGCCGCTCCACGGGATGCGGGATCCTCCCAGACCGGGGCACGAACTCGTGTCCCCTGCATCGGCAGGCGGACTCTCAACCACTGCGCCACCAGGGAAGCCCCCCACCTCCAACAATTTTATACAACTTCAGCCCAGTTGTCAGACTACTTTCTTCTAAGAAGTCACTCCTACCCACCCCCTGCCAAATATGGACTTTGTGCCCTTCTCTGGGCCCCAGCAGCGCCCTGTGCTACCCCATCATAAGAAGACTCATACTGTATTAGAATTGCTTATTCTCGTGTCTCTCCTCCTAGGCGTGCGTGTTGTGAGGTAGGGACGGTGCCTGTGTGATTTATCAGCGTCTCTGCACTGCCTCGCCTGGGAGCTCACATTTTCAGGGATAATCCTTTCCATTGCAGATAGCATAAACCCAATTCGTATTGGCTTCAAAGAAAAAGAGATTCGCATAACTGAAAATGCCAGAAAGATCTGGTTTACTGAAATCAAGTCAGAGACCTGCCCCTCTTCACATCTCAGTTTTGGCTCACGTGATTAGTCAGGTAGGTGCTTCTCGCTTGGTGGCCAGGATGGCCGCTGGTGGCTCCAGGCTTACATCCTGCCAGCTTAGCAAACCAGCAAAAAGAGAACATTTCCTCCAATAGCCGTAACATGAATCCAGGGGCCGACTTTCCTCGGCCCAGCTTGGGTCATGCGCCCATCTCTAAGCCAATCACATGGCTCTTATTGGCCAGGCTTTGGTAATGGACTGAGAGTTGGTGAGGTGAGAGTGGTGGAACTTTTACCAGAGGATGGGAAATGGATCTTGGCGGGCAAAAATGTCACACGTCTGCTACACTCCCCATCGGCAGCTGGTGCTTTGAAGATACTGGTCCTTGCTACTGGACCAGCAGTCTGCCAAGAGAGACCAGGGAGGTATTGAGGAGGCTTCCTGTCTCACCTTTAGGACTGAAGACTCAAGGAAGGCAGCCATCTCTGCACTCATGTTAGCCGCCCCATTCATAGGCCCTCTCTAAGCCCCTCATCTGCTGTGCTGGAGGATAGGAGGTCCCCAGCCGTTGAAGGAGAACGGTGGCGGGGGGGTGTATGAGTGGGAAGCAGGTTGTTCCTCTGCTGGCTGCAGTGACATCAAGTACAGGGAGAAAGAGAGAGGCATTAGCTCCCAGGGTGTATCGAGGAAAACTGGGCCACGTGTCTGTTTGTCCTCAACGTCACACACTCCCCACATGGTTAGAGAGCTCCAGGCACATGGGTGAGGCCCCTGCCCAACGTCTCCAGCTCTTCACAACCCTTCCCAGGATTTCTGCTCCACGCAGGCCTGCTCAGAAAAATGGGGGAAGTCTTAGGATCACCCCATCTGCCCCTGCCGGGGATCTCCCCATCCTACCCTGTAGGATGCCATTTTCATGGGCCAGCCATCTGTGTGGAGAGAAGGGCAGCTGCTGGGACCAGCTACAGGCATGTCTTCATTAGCAGGACTGAGGAAGAAGAAGAGTTCCTTCTGATGGGCCTGCGCTCCCAGAGCCGGGGGGAAATGACAGCATACAGTGGCCCAGTAGGGGAGCCTGCAAGAAAGCCACGATGGGTCTGTTGTCCTCCTTGCCTGGTCCTCACGCAGTCCTCCTCCCCCGGGAGGGTGCTCCCTTTTGATGCACAGCATGGGGCAAGGAGCCCCTGGATCAGATGCAGACAGGGCAGGGGCAGAGCTCAGCAGAGGAGGGTTGAGCAAGTGGGCAGGAGAGAGTGGATGCTTCCTCCCCTCATCTTGAAAGCAGTATTCTTTTTCTAAGGGGAAGCAGGTAAACAGTCCCCAACAGCATTCATCTGGACGCTTCACCCCTCCCTCCATTTTCTTTCCTCATCTCTGCCTCTCCAGGTTTTAGAGCAGTTGAGTAGAATCACTTCTGAGATTTTTCTAGTTTTGCTTTCTAAATTACAGTTTAAGTAACCAAGGTCTGTTATAGGAAGTTATGCCTCCTAGTTGTCAGACGGCAGGGAACAAATGTGGACCCACATTTGGACCCAATGTGGATCCAGCCTTTGATCCGGGATTTACCAGCAGAACCCCTACTCCTTTACGAAGCACAAGCTCTTCAGAAACTAATGATAATAATAAGAGCTGACATTTATGAAGTGCTTACCCTGTGCTGGGTACTGTTCTGTGTACTTTATACGAACTCACTTAATTCTCACAACAAGCCTATTGTTTCTATTTTACAGATAAGGAAACTGAAGCACAAAGAAGTCATATAACTTAGGTCCCGTAACATTTACTGGTCGAGCCAACACCTAGGAGGCTGACTTCAGAGGCCACATTCACAACCACCAGTCTCCTCACTTGTTGGGCTACACCTCGGTGGGTCATGTCAATGATTAATTACAGGACACAGAATCAGCAGCAGCGAAACAAGTTCTGCCGCTATTGTAGTTGTCCGGGGACAGAATGATGAGGGCCTCAGCTGGGATATGAAAGGGACAGGGCATTGTTGAGGACAGATTTAAAAACCACCAAGGATATCAAAACCAACAACTTAATGAGAGGGGGAAGGGTAGATGTTTAGACTCGGAGATTGATGCCCCAGGTGAAGAGGGGACCTGCTGGGTGAAGCACTCCTAGGAGGCATCCGGAGGAGATGTCCATCCGGCAGGCAGGTGGATAAACTGGCCTGGAGTTGGGAGAGAGGAATGGGCTGAAGATGTAGCCCAGACAGACATGTGTTTATTTGGGAGTTCAGTGGCCAAGGACCAAATCCCTTCCACTGGGACAGGCTTCCTTCAAGGAGTTGGGCTTTGAACCAGCCCCTGAAGAACAGGAATGTTCTCAGAAGTGGGGTATGAGGAGAGGAGGAGTGGGGGGGTAGGATGTCAGAGTGATGAGGCGTCTACCATGAGGAGGAAACCGGACATGAGGTGCACAGGTGTGGACGTGGATAGGAGCAGGAAGATGATCAGGGAAAGCAACAGAAAACTTCAGAATAATTTTTGATGATGTTTTCCTCCTAAATCTGATAAAACATGGAAATCTTTATGAAATGTTTGAGACTGATGTTCAAAGTTCCTACTCTCGGGCTTCCCTGTTGGCGCAGTGGTTGAGAGTCCGCCTGCCGATGCAGGGGACACGGGTTCGTGCCCCAGTCCGGGAAGATCCCACATGCCGCGGAGCGGAGCGGCTGGGCCTGTGAGCCATGGCCGCTGAGCCTGCGCGTCCGGAGCCTGTGCTCCGCAGCGGGAGAGGCCACAACAGTGAGAGGCCCACGTACCGCAAAAAAAAAAAAAAAAAAAAAAGTTCCTACTCTCTCCTTTACTCCTCCAAAGTATTCTTAAAACCAGTGTAACTGGAAGATGTACATATTAAACTGATTTTCATACCCTACTGTTACAATTCTGATAAAGACCTTCTTCTGGCTCCCTGGGCCACCAGGGGGCCTCTCGTGTTATCAGTAGGGACATTCAAAGGGGCGAGTGAGGCCAGGTGGTGAGAGGCTGGGTGGGCTGCCAGCCGGGAAAGCCAGTGGGAGCACACTGCTGGGGCAGATCATGGACTCGGTGCCCTCTCTTCACGTGGGCCCCTCTGGTTTGTGTTGGTGGGCATGTTCCATCCCGGCAATGTCACAGTCCGGGGCTGAGCCTGGGCCACCACAGCAGTGACAATTACCTCCTGCAAGGCTTATGACGCTGCTCTTGCCTCATTTTGCCCTTCACAGACATGGAGTGGAAAGCAGAGGAATAGGTGTAAGGGTTTGGGTTTGGGCGTAGGATATGGTTTCTCCTGAGCTTTACAGAGTTGCTGAAAGAAAGCTTAACGAGACTGTTTTCTTTCCCCATTGTTAGAGTAAAATGTAATGACCATAAAGCATTGGGGAAATATAGAAGGAAGAGGTGTAAATACCCAGAGTCTGACAATTACTGTTAACATTGCGATATATTTTTGCCAATCTTTTCTCTACTACAATCTCTTTTCATTTGTTTTTGCACAGTTACGATCAAGTCAGATATACAATTATTTATCTTGCTTTTTTGATCTAATGTTATAAACATTTGTCCATTAAAACATAGATGTTGGGCTTCCCTGGTGGTGCAGTGGCTGGGAGTCCGCCTGCCGATGCAGGGGACACGGGTTCGTGTCCCGGTGCGGGAGGATCCCACGTGCCGCGGAGCGGCTGGGCCTGTGAGCCATGACCGCTGAGCCTGCGTGTCCAGAGCCTGTGCTCCGCAACAGGAGAGGCCACAGCGGTGAGAGGCCCGTGTACCGCAGAAAAAACAACAAAAAAACCCATAGATGTTGATTTCGTGTATCAACTGAAACCCTTTTACCAGAAGTTTACGAGTAAATCAAGGGCCTTCTGGATTGTAGCTGGTGGAGAGGCAGCAGCTGGGGTGGAAGGCAGCAGGGTCATGAGACCCATACAGCCCACCTTGACCTTTCAGGAACAGTGAGTGCCGTGGGCCGGGTGGGCTCATGCTGGTCCTGAGGGAATCCAGCCATTTCCCCAGCTAGCCTGCTTTTGAGAGCACCAGCCCAACCCAAGGGTGATTAGAAGATTCGAAAGCCCCCAGCTGCCCGGAGGTTCCTACGGGCCCTAGTAGTGACCTTATTTAGCAGGAAGATGCCTGGACCCTCCCACAGCCATGAGCTGCTTCCTACATAGACGGGGGAATGGAGTGAGCTGCCATTGTCAGGGGTGATGGCCTCCCAAGTGACCCGAGCAAATAGTGACCCTGCAGCCCTCTTTGTGGCTGCCACATGGCAAGTAATCATATGGTGGAATTATAAGTAGCTCCCTGGCTCCATGGTCAGGATTTTTTTTAGCACATAAGTTAGCTTGTTAATTAGTTATGGGGAAGATTTATGTGACCCAAGGATGAAAATAGGATCCGGGAAAGTGCATTTTTTGCAGAGCTTTTTACTGCCCGGCCTGGGTGTTGACGGCTCAGTGTCACCAAGACATGAACAAACAGCTTGTTTACTTGCAGAGAAATGTGCTCTCAGCCGGGGAAGAGACAGTCTTTTCTTCCTCTGACTAAATTATCTGAGTGAGGCATAAAAAACTAAAATACCCAAAGTAACAACAAAACAGCTTAACCCATCATTTATATTAAATATGAGTTTATGGCAGTGCTTTTCTCTCCGTTTGGCACGTTCCCTCCTTCTTAATCTGACCTGAGTTGTTTCAGAATTGTCTTCAGTGTGGTGCATGGGGAAAGCATGCGCTCTGGAAACTGACCCACTTGGGTTTGAATCTGGGCACGTGCAGTTACTAGCTGTATATTCTCAGCAGTTAGATGGAAGCAATCACACCTATCTCCTTGGGTAGCTGTGAGGATGACATGAGATGAGGATTGTACAGTACTAGAACCCAGAGGGCTGGCCCCAGGAAACAGTAGTCACTGTCGCTGCCACCACTGCTGTGTGGGAGGCCTCTGTGCCTGGTGGCCCCCATGGTCTGGTCTGGCTGGACGAGTGGGGCCTGAAATGAGAAGACGGGTGCCCTGTGACATGAACCTAAGGATTCATAAGGAAGAAGAAACAGCCAGCTTTTCCAGAGATTTATGGTTCTAAATATCATCTTTAATTAATGAAGGGTTTTTTTTGTTTGTTTGTTTGTTTTTTGCCTGTGCTAGGCAGCTTGCGGCATCTTAGTTCCCTGACCAGGGATCGAACCCGGGCCCCAGCAGTGAAAGTGTGCCAAGTCTTAACCACTGGACCGCCAAGGAATTCCCAGCGATTATCTTAAATTCACACTTCCTGGGCCATTTGCCTAAACCCAGGCTAAAGACCATCCAGGCCTGTGGAGCTGCTGGCAAAACAGCCTTTCAGTCCTTTTTCAGAATTTCTGAATGCATTTGGTTTTGCTGCTGGCAGAAGGGTACCTGCAGACTTTCAGCAAAGGTTTTGTGATCTCTTGAGAGGGCAGGTGCTATACAAATCCCTCAAGTGTACAAAGAGGAATCGTGCCAGAATTGCTTTGTGGGAGAGACAGACTCCAACAGTTATCATGCGAACTTAATAATTTCCTACAGTGGTGATCTTCCCATCAACCCCAAGCATGGTCCCTTTGCCCGTAGCCTGTACCCAGACGTGGTATGTGGTGGGACTGCTGCTGACCCACCCAGACGTGGTATGTGGTGGGACTGCATTCCCAGGGCTAAATGCTCCTGCACCTCCAAATTGTCAGCCTCCTCCCCTGAGGTGTGTTTCTCATCTGTACTAACTTTTGTCTTTTATTTCTGACCTGTGGCAACTTGTCTTGAGCCCTGGATAACAGAAAGGATCCATCCCTCCCTCCGGAGCCTCAATCCAGGACAGGCCAGGGAGTGAGTCAGTGGCACAGTATTGCCCTGGGTCTCGTGAAGATAGGCTTTGCCCTGGCCAGCCCTGATGTTCTGTCCCACCTCTCCTGCTGTTTCTGTTTTAAGTGTGATGGAAGCCTCCACCCCTGAGCTCTGTGGGTCCAGGCTCGTATCAACTTCTTGACAAATGGGTTTAAGAGTTTAAGAAGAGGGCTGCTTTGTGCCTTCACACATCTTATTTCTTAACCCATGAAGTTAGTTGTTTCCATGGTGAGCAGGGAGTGCCCAAGAACCCAGTTTCAATGTGACTCTTCCTTGGTACCCTTCACAGAGAAATGATTCTCAGCGAGGGACAAGTCTGATTTGTGCCTGCAAGGATCTGTGTTTTGAAGTAGCACTTGTGCAGGGTTGGAAGACTTTATCTGCTGGTCTCAGGAAGGCAGATGGCCCCGGGGATGGGCCAGCTAATGAGCAAGCAGCCCCCACTGGGCCGAGATCAGGGGAATTCTGTCCAGCCAGCAGGACTGGACTCCATCGACTGTCTGGCCCTCTAGGAGTCACGTAACAGTCTTTTAGAGGAACTTCCTGGCTCCCCTGGTCTTCTGGTCCTGAGTTGGTCTCCACATGTCAGGGCTCTGGGGCGGCTGCACGTTCGAGTTTTCCCGTAGTATTACAGTTGGCCACGCTGTGCTTTGTTTCTCTTCCCAGCATCCCAGTGCAACGTCAGCCTGAAGAAGCAGAGGAGCCGCAGCATCCTCAGCTCCTTCTTCTGCTGCTTCCGTGATTACAATGTGGACGCTCCACCAGGCAGCAGCCCCGGTGTTCTTCCGCCGCTGGTTGAGGAGAACGGCGGGCTTCAGAAGGTCAGTGCCGACGCAGCAGCCCCGGTGTTCTTCCGCCACCGCGCATCTGTCCCGTCCTTGACGAGCATCCTTAGTCAGAATCTGTGACAGTATGTGCGCAGCCATTTACTTAAAGATTTGAAATTACCAAAGAAGTCATCTTTTTTGTTACAGGATATGTCAGTCATTCCCATTTAGCAACTGAAGAACATATTTGATGCGAGTTATAAGAGTCACTTCATATTTTTGTAACATTCTGTCATGGGAAGTTGTATGAAAGAGAGTTAAAGAACCAGGAGCAGACAAAGAAATGGAAAGACCAGAGGAGACACAGAGACTTGGAAAAAAGCCAATAATAAATATAAGTGAATTTAACTACCTCGTTTAATAATAAACGTATTTGTTATATCTTCTTTCATATGTGTCAAATAAAAAATTTTAAGTCAGGTCATCACAATAGGTTAAAAAAGAACAAATTCTACTCACATGCTGTCAACAGACATCATATTCAAAACAAAATGACTCAGAACAGTTAAAAGTAGGAGAATGAGCAAAAAGACATCACACAAGTATAAACAAAAAGAAAGGGCTTCCGTGGTGGCGCAGTGGTTGAGAGTCCGCCTGCCGACGCAGGGGACACGGGTTCGTGCCCTGGTCCGGGAAGATCCCACATGCCGCGGAGTGGCTGGGCCCGTGAGCCATGGCCGCTGAGCCTGCGTGTCCAGAGCCTGTGCTCCACAACGGGAGAGGCCACAACAGTGAGAGGCCCGCGTACCGCCAAAAAAAAAAAAAGAAAAAAAAAGAAAACAGGGATTCTAATAGTAATCTCAGTTGAAAGAGAATTTCAGGTAAAAAGCGTTGAAAGAGAATTTCAGGTAAAAAGCACTGAAAGAGACAAAGGAGATTATTCATTATCGAGGACACAAGAGTCATAAAACTTTATATCCCAAATAATGTGAGCAAAAGACATGAACTGACGTTTCATAAAATAAGAAACACAATTGGTCAGTAAACATGAAAAAATGTTCAATATTGTTAGTAATCAAGGAAGTGCAAGCTAAAACAATGAGATATCCTTTTCCATCTATCAAATTATCAAAAGAGATTTTTAAAAATAATATTTGGGTTTGGCATGGGGGTAGTGAGAGAGAGAGTAGAGGATGTAAATTGGTTATTGGTAGGAGTGTGAATTGGTTACACCTTTCTGGAGAGAAATTTGGCAGTGTGATCTCAAAACCTTAAAAATAGGGCTTCCCTGGTGGCACAGCGGTTGAGAGTCCGCCTGCTGGTGCAGGGGACGCGGGTTCGTGCCCCGGTCCGGGAAGATCCCACATGCCGCGGAGCGGCTGGGCCCGTGAGCCATGGCCACTGAGCCTGCGCGTCCGGAGCCTGTGCTCTGCAGCGGGAGAGGCCACAGCGGTGAGAGGCCCGCGTACCGTAAAACAAACAAACAAAAAAACCTTAAAAATATACCTATCTGTCCACCCAAGCAGTTCCTCCTTATTGACATGAGTATGGATGTGCAAAGATTTAACCATAAGACACTATCCAGCATAGATTATAATGTTGCAGAATTATAAGTGAGCCGATGATTGGCAATAAACAATAGAAGACCTATACAGTAACCATACAATCAAATAGTATGCAGCTATTAAAAATGATGTCTCGGGCTTCCCTGGTGGCGCAGTGGTTGAGAGTCTGCCTGCCGATGCAGGTGGCACGGGTTCGTGTCCTGGTCCGGGAGGATCCCACATGCCGCGGAGCAGCTGGGCCCGTGAGCCATGGCCGCTGAGCCTGCGCGTCCAGAGCTTGTGCTCCGCGACGGGAGAGGCCACAACAGTGAGAGGCCCGCATACCGCAAAAAAAAAAAAAAAAATGATGTCTCATAAATATTACTGATATAGGAAGATGTTCACAATATATCACTTAGGGGAAAAAAGGTTAAAATATAGTAGGCAAGTATATTTATAAGTATGTATATGGTCATAAGCACACATACACACACACACACAGGCATTTACAAGACCAGAATGACGTATGCCAAAATATGAAGAGATTATTTCAGACTTGTGGAATCTGTGTAAGATTTTCTCTTCTCCTCTGTGCCTTATTTCTTTTTCTTTTTGCTCTTCCCAATTTTCACAGAAAAGCTTAATTTGAAAATAGATTAGATTAGAAAATAGATTATTTTAAAAGTGCATCCGAACATAAGGAAGAGGATTCTGGGAAGACTGCAGCTTGAGCATGTGGTTCTGACCATTTAAATTCCCTCTCTGGATAAACCCAGGTGAGCCTGCTGGTGGAAGTACATCAAGGCCTCCACTTTTCCTGACATCTCCAGGGGAAAGAGAGGGCACAGAATTCATTCTCTCTGATACTCAGTAAGAAGCAGGGAACCACATCAGAGGAAAATGCTTGCCTCTCTTGCAGTCCTGGGATGAAGACTTGAAATGTGAAGTCCTGTGAGGTCAACAAGCCAGCGGGAGCCTGTGGATCCCCTTGGAAAGGGCCTGCATTGCCCACTTAATGTGTGTGGTTCCTGGAGGGGCTGCACTGATGAGCTGAATTGCTCTCAGTCTAGTGCCCTGGAGGAGCCCAGTAGTACAGGGACTTTTTCATCTCTTTGTGCTTTGTCAACTTGGGCTCTGCTGGACCATGAAAACAGCTCTGCCTCACAGTGCTGGGCCTCGCAGTGTTCCCTCATTTACCACTGCCGAGGAGATTCCAGGTTGAAAATCTAGAATGTGAGATTCCCACTGAGGTAAAACTAATGGAAAAGGTAGAAGAAAATGATAGTTCAAGAAATGAATTTTTTTTCTGACCCTGCCTCACGGCATGTGGGATCTTAGTTCCCCGACCAGAGATCGAACCTGCGCCCCTTGCATTGGAAGCAAGGAGTCTTAACCACTGGACCACCAGGGAAGTCCCGAAATGAATTTTGAGTATACAAATAAATTTTAGAACTTTAAAAAAAAAAAAATCCCTTGATTTCTAAATACAAAAATTCAGTAAATGAACTGAGAAAAAGAGTGGGAATGATCACTGCTGAGAACTGCCTTAATGTTCTGGAGGAGCAAGTGGAAAAAATATCTTAACAATTCAGATCAAAAACACAGAGTCAGTAATTGTGAGAGGTGGGAAGAAACATCTAGGAGACCTAACATGCAAATAATAGGAATTCCAGGAAGAGAAAAAGTAATAGAAGAAGATTTTCTTGAGCTGAAAAAAAACCTTGAATGTGCAGATTGAGAGGATTTACCAAATCTGCAGCAGGATTAGTGGCAGCAAGGAAAAGAGCACATGTATGCCTAGATATATGCCATTGAAATTCTGAAATTTAAGTATAAAGGAAATCTTACAAGCTAGTGGAACAAGATATTTTCAAAGAAAAGAGAATTATACTAGCACCAGACTTCTCGTCAGCAACACTGAAAGCCAGAAGACTATGAAAAAAAGTTTGCTACTGAGAGAAGAGTTACAAACCCAAAATTCTACATGTAACCAAGATAATCATTTATCTACTAAGGCAAAAGAAGTACATTTTCAGACATGGAATGATTCAGAAAGGGGACAAAAAAACAATCTGGGTGAGACTGATATTCAGTTATGATATAATTGTAGAAAATGTAGAAATAAATACAATTATTAGGAACAGAACTGTGACGAGTAGCACAATTAGAAAATAGATCCTCAAACTTCACAGAGAGTGAAAGGGAAAATAAACAGAATTGTGAACAAGCCATCAAAATTAAGGAAAGGGGGGACTTCCCTGGCCGTCCAATGGTTAAGACTCCTCACTTCCAATGCAGGGGGCCCAGGTTCGATCCCTGGTCGGGGAACTAGGATCCTGCATGCCATGTGGTGCAGCCAAAAAGAAAAAAAAATTAAGGAAAGGGGAAAATAAATAACAATAAATAGGAACCTAACAAAGATTAGGCATAAAACCAAGTTTAATGAACGAAATTCTCCCAACAAAAGACCAAGACTCTATCAGATTGGCATGACAAATTCAGCTGGATGCTGTCTCCAAGAATACACCTGTATCAGCTAGGAATGATTTTGGCAGCAAGTAAAAGAAAACTGACAAATAATAACTTAGCCAAATAGGAGATTCTTTTCCTCACGTATAAAACTTGATGCTGGCAGTTGCTGGATGTAGTTTAGATGCATGGTGATACCATCAGGGTCCCAAACTCTTTCTGTTCTTCTATCTTTTGATCTTTCTGCTCCACCGTTCTTGGAGTGTTTGCCTTCATCCTCATGCTTGTTGTTTACTATCATCTCAAAGTCACAGGCTTCGGATATCATATCCACATTTAAGAGAATACAAGAGGGAGGAGTAGCACTAGCCATGTCTGTCCGTTTTACGGAAATGCTTTCACAGAAAGTCCCAGGAAAGTCCTTCTGCTTATGTCTTATGGGCCAGGACTTTGTCACCTGGCTGCCCTCCAGCAGCAAGAGAGGCCTGAAAGGGGAAAGATTTATACCTGCAGTTTCCTGCTATCAACAAAATCAGACCTCTTTTCACAGAGGAGAAAAGAGGAATCACTACTGAGTAGATTTAGGGTCAGTGTGAGTTCAGTTATGCTGCAGTAACAACTCCAAATCTTCAGAGGCTTAACATAAGGAAAGTTAATTTTTCATTCATGCTACATGTTTATCATGGGTTGGCTGGGCCATCTGTTCTGTGCCAATGTCCAATAGAAATACAGTGTGAGCCACACGTGTAATTTAACTTTTTCTAGCAGCGTCATTTTTTAGAATCTTTTTTAAAACTTGAGATTGATTTTTTAAATTTTATTTTTATTTTTTATTTGTTTGGCCATACCATACGGCTTGTGAGATCCCAGTTTCCCAACCAGGGATCAAACCCAGGCCCTCGGCAGTGAAAGCACAGAGTCCTAACCACTGGACTGCCAGGGAATTCCTGAAATTGATTTTAATAAGAGATTTTTATTTAACCCAACATGTCCAAAATGTTATTTCAGCATGTAATTGATAGAAAAAATTATCAATGAGATAAAATTTACATTCTTTTATCTTACTAATTCTTCAAAATCTGATGTGTATTTTATACTTACAGCACATCTTAAATTTGGACTAGCCACATTTCATGTGCTCAACAGCTACATATGACTAATAGCTACTGTTATGCTATTAGATAACTCTATCTTATCCTCATTCATGGACCAGACTAAGGAGGGCCCATCTCTTTGCTTCCATGATTGTCACATCAGCAGAAGAGGAATGTGGTAAATCACACTGGCTCTTAAAATTTTCACTCAGAGGTAACAAGACTTATTTCAGCTTACATTTTATTGGCCAAAGCAATTCACATGATTACACCTAACTTCAAGGACTGTGGAAGTGTAATCCTACCATGTGCCCAGAAAGAAAACTGGAATTATTTGGTAAACAGTGCTAATGACTGTTACAGTATGCAGCTAATAGCTTTTGAGCCAGCATCTAACATACAGTGATACCAAAAAAAGGTAGAAAATAAAGAGATGGGCGAAATGTACAAAGCAGATCAAATAAATAGAAAGCAAAAGTGGCGATATTAGTATCAGACAAAACAGAATTCAAGGCCAAAAACATTAAACAAGAGAAAGAGGGACATTTTATGATAAAAGAACTAATACATGCAGTGTACAGTAGCCATAAACCTTTACATACCAATCAACAGTACAGCCAAATACATAGAAGAATATCATTTAAACATAATATAAAGCTGTCTTCTAAAAATAGCAAACAACATAGGAAAATCATTGGAAGTTCTGGCTAATGTAATAAGATAAGAAAATGAAACAACTGATATAAATGTGGAAAAGATAGAAAACCAGTTTTATTTGCAGATGGCATGATTATTTACAGTGAAATCCCAAAATACTACCAAAAAATGAGAATCACTAAAACGTTTTGATGTGGTGGCTCTTATTTCTTGAGAAGTGTGTTGTGTTTCTGAATAGGAAGACTTAAAATTTATACAGAAGAAAAAAAATGTCTAAGAACAGCTGAGAGAGCTTCCCTGGTGGCGCAGTGGTTAAGAATCCACCTGCCAGTGCAGGTGGACACGGGTTCGATCCCTGGTCCGGGAAGATCCCACACTCTGCAGAGCAACTGAGCCCGTGCACCACAACTACTGAGCCTGCACTCTAGACCCCATGAACCACAGCTACTGAGCCCACGCGCCACAACTACTGAAGCCCGCGCACCTAGAGCCCGTGCTCTGCAACAAGAGAAGTCACCGCAATGTGAAGCCCACGCACCGCAATGAAGAGTAACCCCTACTCGCCGCAACTAGAGAAAGCCCGTGCCCAGCCACGAAGACCCAACACGGCCAAAAATAAATAAATAAATTTTAAAAAAAGAACAGCTGAGAAATTTTTGGAAAAATATTAATATAATGAAGGATACCTAGACTTAAGAGATATTAAGCTGTACTGTACATTGGTGTAGAAAAACATAAGTGGAATTTGTATGATGAGATTTCATTGTAAACCCTATCACAGCCCGAATTCTGATATCTCCCCTCAAACTCTCAGTTTTCCCAATTTGAAAATCATTGCTGAGGAGAATCCCCATTGGTGAAGGGAACATAGTTTGTACCCTAGGCCTGTAAAGGATTTAAAAAGTGAAGAATCACTGCTGTCATAGTAAGTTATTTTTACCTAGTACCTGCCTAGATGAATGACTTGAGAAGATGGTGGTGCAGCCCTGGAAGGTTTCCTGGAGCCCTTAGCCATAGCTACCAGAGAATAAAGTCCTTAAAGGGAGCTCCTCTGACAGAGCTGGGCTTAGCTGGACCTAGTGTTCCCTCATGGAAACGTCCTTTGGTTAACACTTGTCAGAGTGGCTTTTTAAAGAATTAAGTTAACTCAGAGTAGCGCATCGTTTGCATAATCCGCGACCCTTCAGTATGTGAGACCAGACCTTGTAGAAAGAGCCTATGTCAAAGTGGGGCGACTCTGCCCTTTGCACTCACCTGGTCAGGACACCTGGAATGTAAAGCCCAGGCTCAGTAGATGTGGAAGCCGATTCCAGGCATGTCTCTACTGCTGCCTCCTGGGCTCTCCCAGCCTCTTGGAGCTCAGCCTGCCAGAGGAGGAGGGAAGGCTGTGGACAGAGTGCAACAGATGGTTCCATCCACCCTGCATATTTACTGTCCTGGAGAAAAGCTTCAGAGCAGTGGCCTGGGGTGGCTACCACTGTGACCGTCACAGTTACAGCCTGGACTGGAGACAAGTTGCCCAAAATAAAAGTGTCTGCAGCCCCTGTCTGGAGGCTAGAAGGAGTCAGCACTCAGAAGGTCCCAATGGCAGAGACCCTGGAGGACTTCTCAGTGCAAGGACAGAGTGAAAGCCATTGCTGGACGCTCACTCATACATGCGTATCCCATGTACACACACACGTAAACCTCTAGGGTAATTTTCAAGCCCACATACTTGTCTAGGGTGGCACCTTTGGTTGTGGTCTGTGTTTTGTCAAGCCCTTCCCAAATAACCGTTTGGCGGTGTTATCTCTCACCTCACTGATGTGCTCACCTGGTCTGAAGGTACACCTGTGTGTTAGGGCTGTTTGCCATCTCCCACTAGCGCATTGGTTCTCAAATGGAGATGACTTTGCTCCCTAGCGAACATTTGGCTGTGTCTGGAGCCATGTTTTTAAAAAAATATTTTTATTGGAGTATAATTGCTTTACAATGGTGTGTTAGTTTCTGCTTTATAACAAAGTGAATCAGCTATACATATACATATATCCCCATATCTCTTGAGTCTCCCTCCCTCCCACCCTCCCTATCCCACCCCTCTAGGTGGTCACAAAGCACAGAGCTGATCTCCCTGTGCTATACAACTGCTTCCCACTAGCTATCTATTTTACATTTGATAGTGTATATATGTCCATGCCATTCTCTCACTTTGTCCCAGCTTACCCTTCCCCCTCCCCGTGTCCTCAAGTCCATTCTCTATTAGGTCTGCATCTTTATTCCCGTCTTGCCCCTAGGTTCTTCATGACCTTTTTTTTTTTTTTAGATTCCATATACATGTGTTAGCATACGGTGTTTGTTTTTCTCTTTCTGACTTACTTCACTCTGTATGACAGACTCTAGGTCCATGCACCTCACTACAAATAACTCAATTTCGTTTCTTTTTATGGCTGAGTAATATTCCATTATATATATGTACCACATCTTCTGGTCTGTCTGGGAGGCAGAGTGGAGCCCAGTGCCCTAACTGTGGAATATCTTTGAGTTCCTCCTGTTCATCAAATCCCACCAAGGGGACTTCGCTGGTGGTGCAGTGGTTGAGAGTCCGCCTGCCTATTCAGGGGACACGGGTTCATGCCCCGGTCCGGGTGGATCCCACATGCCACGGAGCGGCTGGGCCCGTGAGCCATGGCCACTGAGCCTGCGCGTCCGGAGCCTGTGCTCCACAACGGGAGAGGTCACAACAGTGAGAGGCCCGTGTACAGCCAAAAAAAAAAAAAAATCCCACCAAGGTACAGAGAACAGGCAGTCATACAGCCACTGTACTCAAGAGTGCTTCCAAGTTTCTTTTGAGAATATGATCTACTTCTCTTTGAACCTGACAGTGATTTTTTTTTTTTCTCTCTCCTCAGGGTGACCAGAGGCAGATCATTCCCATACCAAGTGTATGTATATTTATCCAATTTTACTTAAACAGTTATAGAATCTTGTAGCTTTCGGCTTACTAATATAAAAGATTTTTTAATGTTTTTGCTTATATTGCATTTTTACCGTGTGGTATTAACAGCTCTGGTCTGTTGAAAAAAAAAAAAAAGTGAAGCTACATTTTAAACCGAGAGCAGGAAGTTTTGTACGAGTTTCCTTTCTTAGGAACAGCAAGGCAACCAGCATCTATTAACCACATTCTCACCTTTCTCTCTGCAAAGGGCCTCCACGTCTCTTAGTAAGCCGAGGCAGCACTCCCCAACTCCATAGACTGCAAGAACATACTTTTGCCCCCATAGCATTCTTTGCAACAGGTTCTGTCCCAGTGGAACTAGGTTCACCACACCCGCATCCCAGGGGAGCAGACCATCCCTGACTGTTCAGCAGTGTCGGTAGCTTGGCCGTGGCTCTGATCAGAAAAATCTCCTCAGTCGTATTCCCTGAACTTGCAGAATCACCCTACCATCACCACCATCCTGCCCTCTGCCCCCCAAATCCCACAGGCTGGTTGTACTGCAACTCTGCCCCAGCCAAGTACTGCCTTGGACCACCAACTTCTGTTTTCAGTCCTGGAATTTGGGATACTAGCTGCACCGGTGTCTGCCCCACCACAGGCCTGGACCGGCCACCCCTCAGACAGCTGCTCTCCCCACTGCTCCTTTGCTTCCGTCTTCTGTGCCAGCCGAGCCGTGTGGCCTGAGGCCAGTCAGCAAGCAAGAAGCAGACCAATGACCGACTCCCAAAAGAAACTTGCAGTTGAGATGTCTGTATCAAACAGGATCTCTCAAACAGTCCTGTGTCCTTAGAGAAGGATGTAGGTTTTTAAAAGTTGTCCAGAAATTGATTTTTTTTTTTTCGGCCACACCGCACGTGGCTTGTGGGATCTTAGTTCCCTGACTAGGGATTGAACCCGGGCCCTCAATAGTGAAAGAGCGGAGTCCTGACCACTGGACCGCCAGGGAATTCCCAGAAATTGATATTTTAATCCATAAAGATTCTCTGATTCAGATTGTCTGATTCAAATCTAATCATCTATCTTTACTTGGACTTTTTCACATGTTTTCTGGGAACATCCAAGAGACACAGCAATCTTACATTGAAGGAAATGATGGATTTCATCAGTACAGTTTGACTTCAGATTTGGCGATGCATGTCACCTATAAATTGCCCAAAATATTTTTAATTTCACTTACTTTCACAACATTAACTCTCCATTGATTAACAGGCTGCAAGGGTTTGTGGAGTGATTCTGACTTTGCTAGCGTGCCTGGGGGTTGGACTTTTTTGGGAGCTGACTTTGATCAAAAACGTGGGTCAATCAGCACAACTTCTTATCCAGTGTTTGAGTAGGATACCCAAGGGGATTGATACCAGAGGCCTCTTTTTAATCTTTATACAAAGTAGTTTCGTATATTTTTCCTGCAAAGGTGTCTGCATTCAACAGGTGGCATCTCTCCCCCTACCTCTGAGACTCCGATAGCACTGGTTTTTTCCCTCAAAGTTAATTCACAGCTATCTGTAAAGTTAAGTGCTGAATCAAAGCATTTGTCAGAGTAAACGCTCTACTGGGCACCCACAGTAGAAAAATGACCCTTTCTCCACAAATCTCTTTCTAGAGTCCCAGAATAAAATAGTCAAGAGGAAAAAGATGCTTTGTGTAATTTAGCCTAGTGTTAGGTCAGTAAACCACAGACTGCTTCCTACATGTGAGACACTGGGTCCGGCCTTATGAATCTGAAATATCTTGCAAGAAAGCAAAGCCTAGCTAAAGTAACTTGCATCTTTTTTTTTTTTAAGCTTTTTTTTTAAATTAATTAATTTTATTTTTTGTCTGTGTTGGGTCTTCATTTCTGTGCAAGGGCTTTCTCTCGTTGCGGCAAGCAGGGGCCACTCTGCATCGCGGTGCGCGAGCCTCTCACTGTTGCAGCCTCTTTTGTTGCGGAGCACAGGCTCCAGACGCGCAGGCTCAGTAGGTGTGGCTCACGGGCCTAGTTGCTCCGTGGCATGTGGGATCTTCCCAGACCAGGGCTCGAACCCGTGTCCCCTGCATCGGCAGGCAGATTCTCAGCCACTGCGCCACCAGGGAAGCCCAGTAACTTGCATCTTCGAATAAGTACTCCCAGAACAGCAGTTCCACCAATGGGTACCGTGTGATCTCCACTGCCTGCTTAGCATGCAGCACTAAACCCAAGTCCATCTGGAGAACAGCTCTGCCCCAGGATTCGAGCCTTGGGGTCTCCTGCAAAATCTGCACCTACCTGTCGAGACTGCAGCTCACATAAACAGTAGCCCTGCCTTTTCTGGACCACGGGGGGCCTGGTTAGTGCTAGGAGCCTCTGAGAGCTTGTTGGAGGGCTACCACACAGGACCAGAAATCCAGGCTTGTGCTGAGCCTCCAAACCAAGTCCCCACACCCGCTGAAAGCTTTTTCCAGGCCCAGAAGACGAAAGGTTCCCCTAAGCCTGTGGGTGCCCAGAGGAGATCTGGCTGAAGTTCCCATCTCTTGCTGCTCACCTCATGAGCCCTCCATTTTTATTCTCATGCTGCTGTTTATATGTGCAGCCTCCATCTTTTGATTTTTTTTTTACTAAGCTCATTTTTTCATTATTCACTTTTCATTATTCATATTTTTTCATTATTCAAACTCATGGTTTAAAAAATTACTGCAAGATTAAAATAGAAAAAAAAACTCCCAACTTGATCCCACTCTCTAGAATAGCCTTCTAACATTTTTTGTATATCCTTGCAGAAATTTTCTAAGTCAACACAGGTATATTTAAACAAATGAGTGTTGCAAGTTGATTTTTGCTTTTATCAGGGTACCTTGAACATCCTTCCAGATATTAGTACATAGCGAGCTGCCTCATTGTTTTACATGTAGTTGATGGCATTTACGTTGTGTCCACTTTTGTGCTATTACAAATATTCTTGTGCTTGTGTGTTTGTCAACCTGAGTGATAGTATCTGGGTGATCAGTTCCTAGTTGTGGAAATGCTAGGTCAAAGGGTATACTTTATATTTCTGGTAGATTAAAGGCAAATTGCCCTCTGAAAACCTAATTTACATTCCCAGCAAGAGCCCCTTCCCTTTTCAATAATGGTAATTAGCAAATACTTTGATCTCTGCTAATCTGAAAGTAAAGACTTATTGCTTTGATTTGCATTTCTTCATGAGTGAGTATGAACATCTTTTCACAAGTTTATTGTCTATATGTATTTCTTCTTACCTATTCATTTCTTCTAGATTTTATACTATTATCTTTTTAAATTTCAAGGAAATTAGCACTCTCCCCCAAATTTATGATATATTTTTTGGTCTTGTTTATAATCATTTGGCCACAAAGGAGTGTAATTTTATATAGGGAAATGTGTTCATCTTATCTTTTATGGCTCCTGAACTTTATGTCATGCTTAGAAAGCTCTCCCCACTCTATGACTATGACCCACTTGTCTCCTAGTATTTTAACAGTTTCATCATTACACTTAAATCTTTGATCCATCTGGATTATGTTGGTGTAGGGCGTGAAGTCGCAATCCAGCTTTATTTGCTTTTCCAGGTGGCAAGTCAGTTGTCTCAGCATCATTTATTGAGTAACCCATCTTTTGTACACCTATTAGAAATAACATTTTTATCTGGATTTGATCTTAAACGTTTCACTTAGTAACATTTGTCTCCCAGCTGGGAGCTGGGGTCTGGGGCCCTCTGTACCTCTTATCGGAAGCCTCATGTTCTGTGCAGTAGAAGTCAGGTGTTGAAGGGTAAGGAAAAATGCAGAGGGACAGGCTTGGAAACGGTGAAGTTTGGTGGTGACTCTGAAGGTGAACACTCCGATGCTTTGGCCCCAGTGAGGACCAGACCCCTCCCGTTCCCCACATGCTCGCTGGGATCACTAAGTCCCTGGTGCTTCCAGCTCGGGGTTGACAGTACAGCTGAGCCATAAAATTGCTGAAAGTGGAGAGGAGAAATTTGTTTTCTAACAGTTACGTCTCTATGCTGTCGTCCTAAGCCTTTTAGTAATCAGTAGTATACTTTTTTCCACCAAACCTTATGAAGATCATATAAGCAGAGCAACTCCTCTAGTTAGAGCTGGTGTCCAGTCTCCTTTGCCCCTCCTGCAGCAGCCCCTAGAGTTCTGCCCTGAGCTCGGGAGGTGCGAGGGGAGGGAGGTGGGCAGTGTGCAGACTTGGAGCCTGAGAACTCAAGTGCACAGACAACCATCCAGCATACCAAGAAGAGGCACCACTCTGTAAGATTTGCAAGGGTGTGTTACGGGGTGGATACCTTAGATTAACTATTCCTGGCTGCCCGTTCACAGCCAAGGACAGGAACTTTCCCGTCCACTTCCAGAAAGAGCAATGGCATGAATGCTCTTCTCAAACCTCCCCCTCCCCCCATGCTTTCTTACTCCCACCCCACCCCCCTGGCAGTGCCCGCCTGTGCTTGGGAGCAAGTCACTGTGTTTAGAAAAGGCTCTTCTTGATATAACTGGTGTTTCCCCTGTTCTTCAGCTTGATGATGACCTGAGAGAAAATTTGCATCAGGACATTTTTTAGTTAATGATTCAAGCATCACCTGAGCAGATCAATTGAAGTCACAAAACACTATCGCAATTATCTAGTATCCTCGCATGTTCCAAGGACACAGCTGTCCAGAAGAATTCTTACCACTGGTCTGAGGAATTTGCATTAATCAAAAGCCAAGCTCTCAGGGAAGCCGCGTGCATTTAGGAACTGGGCTAAGGATTAATGGACCGCCGCCTGCAGCGTGTCGCCCCAGCCTGGCCTTGTTCTCTGCAGCAGAAATGCTAAATCAATAGCTTGCTTATTATGCCTGTCACCCCGCTTGCTCTTTTCTCTCTTAAAATAGTGCGGGGAGGCTTTTTCCTTACTGTTAACTCAGAGAATGCTTGTAAAGTGTGGGTTAAACCTGCGAAGAAAGTAATTTTCATTCTCTAGTTTGGAAAATAACTGAGCCACTTTTGGCAGAGCTTTGATGTTTTCAGATATGCTAGGGATAGAAGTTCTAGATCCTTATTTTCCAGGCTAGCAATTACTTAAAGTTAAAATGCTGTTTTAGTCTATAAACGCATAGAAAGAAGGCTGGACAGATACATAGCAAACTAAAAAAGGGGGGCACCTGGGGAAAGGAATTGGGGGGGTGAGCATGGAAGAGGGAATACTTGTGTTTTATATGTCTGTATTCTTTACAATGAGAATGTGTTTTATTACATAATTGTATAATAGAAAATTAAAACAAATTTTATTCTGGTCACAAGCATGCTTTCTGCTATGGCTCACACAACAGAAATAACCCCAATCCTCTCTATTACGTTCATTTATTGGGCTCATCACACCCTGCCTTTTGAAACCTCTTTTGAACTTCTTGCAAGTTTATTTTAATTTTTTTAATAAAACCTGCCTGCTTGCTGATTTGTAACGAAGGACATAGTCCTTTCCAGGACACTGGGTCCCACGCTCCAAGTCTAAGGCATGCCTTTCCCAGTGCTACATTCTCAGGGATACTGCCTGGTGAACATTCATTAGAGCCAAGGGAGTTGGGAGGCCATAAGGGCTTTTTCTGCTGGATGATGTTGGAGAGAATGAAACACCCACGCTTACTAGAGATAGCCCCCCAGGAATTAGAAATGCTCGTGTCTCCACACATTGCTTCATCCTACTCAGCCCCGACAATCCCTCCAGCCAAGATGATCATAGCACTTGCAAATTTACCTACCCTGTTGACCGCCTGCTTTACATTCACTATTGAACCAGCCCAAGTCCAAAACTGACATGAATTCCCTGACTAATGTTCAACTGAACCCCCCCCCCAAAAAAAAGAGAGAGAGAGAGAGAAAGAGCCATTTAAAAGGGAATACTTATTGATTTCATTTTTTTTCTTGTTTTATTTGATAAGCTAAATTGTCCATTCTTCAGTGGTTAGGAACAGATATTTTCTTGTGTTTTGTTTTGCATTAAATATGGAACAGAGCTTGACCTTCCTCCAGGACAGAAAATTAGCTAGTTAACATTGGATACTGAATATGCCTCAAAGTAAACTGAAATACTTCAAATCATTTCTAGAATGAGGCAAGGCCCAAGAAATAAATACTCTAAATCAAGAATGAGGTTGGCTGAAGATATCTAGCATTTTATTAACTCTTTATGACTTCTTTATTATAACATGAAAGTCAGCTACTACAAAGACATAGAAATGGATTTTCTGGTTAACATGCAACATGTGGATTAAAGTATAACTCCCAGGGACAGAGACTCCAAGGGATAAAAGTGCCACCTTTGCTCAATATTACACCACAGTGGGGCACGTACAACGCAGGGCACTGTACGTGGACCAGTTTTATTTCTGTTTCCTATTATTGGAGGTCACTTTGGATTGCATTTTGCTGGTAGTTCTATAGTTTCTCTTAAAGTTTTTTGAAAGCTTCAGTCACTTTAAAAAAAAAATACTATGGTCCAATAAAGCTCTAAAATATGCTTATATACCACAGTGAATTTCAGGTGAAATATGACCCCGGAACATAGGCTGCATGGTTAGAGTAGTGATTATAATTTAACATTCATTTTCATGTTGTCCTTTTTTTTGTGTGGTATGCGGGCCTCTCACTGTTGTGGCCTCTCCCGTTGCGGAGCACAGGCTCTGGACACGCAGGTTCAGCGGCCATGGCTCACGGGCCTAGCCGCTCCGCGGCATGTGGGATCCTCCCGGACCGGAACACGGACCCCTGTCCTCTGCATTGGCAGGCGGACTCTCAACCACTGCACCACCAGGGAAGCCCATGTTGTCCATTTTAATAATAACAATAGCCACCACATATGTGCCAGGCAGAATGCTGAGTGTTTTACTGCAATTATAGCTGATAACAACCTTTCGTGGTAGGTATTATCGTCCCAACTCACAGCCAAAGAACAGACAGAGCTGATAGTCAAACCCAAGTTTGTCTGGTTCCAAGGCCCAGGCCCTCATAATAGCCGTTCAGGCAAGTGGCATAGTATTTGCTTGGTAAAACTTCAATTGCAAACTGCTTATTCCTATTGTTTTTAATAAAATTCCATGATGTGCTTGACCAGGCATTTAAATGTTTGGTTTCATTTCTGACCTCACTGACATAGTGTAATACAATTATAAGGGATTTGGTCTGTCTTTTACATAAAGGTAATAATACTGATTTTTCCCCCCCTTTAGCCACCAGCTAAATATCTCCTTCCAGAGGTGACGGTGCTTGACTATGGAAAGAAATGTGTGGTCATTGATTTAGATGAAACATTGGTGCACAGTTCATTTAAGGTAAATCAACATAAGAAAACAATCAGTGATCTTTGTGATTTGGTCACAGTTGTATTGGAAAAGGGAAAATTAAAAGGATGAAAGCTTGTGGTTGTTGGCGTATGACCTCACTGTTTATGAAATCCCAATAACAGTTGCTTATTAACTCAGGTGAACATTAACTCAAGTAGCTGAATATTAACATGATTAGTTTGGGGCTGCCAATATCCCTGAGACTTCATTCTTACGTATGCAATTTGAGTTTTCCAACACTCTGCCCCCTGCAGAAATACTTTTCAGGTGGCACAAGGCAATCAGTGCCCCAGGACACTGCTATGTGTTTGTCAAGGTAACTGGAGCGCTGTATGTCCTGCAAGTTGTATTGGGAGGGGCAGGGGAGGCACTGTTGAAAACCATCAAGCAACCGACTATCCTGGAAATTTTCCCAGACCAAGTTTTGGAAGATGCCCAACTCTGAAGAAGACTTCCAGAGTTAACGGCATCTGAACACATTAGCCATTTACCTTGACCGTTTTCATGACAAGAGGTTGCTGGAGTTTTTCCTACGCTTCATGGCTTAATGTGTATCCACCTGCCTGACCTCCCTCCTGATGGCTACAGGGCCGCAGTGAGCTCAGCTTGCTCTCCATCTTCATCTCCCCGCCAGAAAAACAGCCAAGATTACAAATTACCCGAGGGCCTCTATGCAGGGACAGCTATGGCTACACTCTTGGGAAATGAGTTAATTAATCGTTTTTCCATTTTTTGAAATTGTTTAAAAGAAGCAAATGATAAAAAAAAGTTTGGAAATAGGGGACTGGTGTGTTGGGGAAAAGAAGCAGGTGTGTAGGGTCCTTGTCCTGTTTTCCTTGGCTGTTTCTGGTGATGGAACTGCTCTACTATTGCTGGCCAGTTAGACCACATTCTTCTTTTTACCCCCAGCCCATGACCCCGTTTACTTTGCTGACAGACGTGAAAGCACCACCTAAGATGGAGTGTGTGTCTGACACCAGCCAGTCACTCCTTGATGGCTCTGTGGGAAGTGGGAGAGCCATCAAATTTTCCTGAAGACCTTCCTCCAGAAACATCCCTCCTTGTGCCTGCTTCTCACTAAACAGAATCCTCCTTGACAGGACAAGGCCAGGCAGTTGTCCTAGAGTCCTTTGGAGAGTGGAGGCGGGGCCACACTTACCCTTGGCAGTGAGAAATGGCCCGGCTGGCAGCTGGGGCACATAGGTACCACTCATTCCCCAGCCCCACGAGGGCCCTTCCAGGATTGGTCCCAGGGCTGCAGTGACCTTATATCCCAACTCAACACTGAATGGCATTGGAAGCCTTTTCTCCCCAATGGGCAGGATGCTCAAGACTTTTTCAAGTCCCTGAGGAAGAAAGCCCTTTAGGACAGGGGTCAGTTGCCACTACAGCATAGACCAGCTTCATTCCAAGCAGCTCTGGGAGTGTGGGCATCGCTGGCCAGACTGCCCAAGGTTACTGAGGGTTCCTGCCTCCAAAGGCGAGGCCTTGGCAGCCCCTGGTATCTCCAGGGCCTACTCAGAGGGCATTGATGCGACAGGCTGATGTGAACAGCATCTGTTTGTTTCTTCCCTCCCTGGCCTGCCTACATTTGCGAGCGGAATATTCTTTATCATATGGTTTTTAAGGTTCTGGGCATTTCAAAGCCCTTTGAGAATCCGAAAGCTGTGAACCTCTCTCCTTGAAAATGCGCATCTGTACAGCACGCAGGGCCAGGACCCAGATTTACAGCCCTGGCTTTGGCCCGGTCTCGTGCAAGAAAAGATGGAGGGCAGTGCTTGCTCTGAGCTGGGCAATGGTTTTCTCTTGTTCTATGCTCTGTGGAATATGGTTTCACAGTCTAATGCCTTGTGAGAATTTCTTCCTTCAGTCTCTTGTTTTCTAGCCTGATTCTCTATTTTAGTTGTGAAATTACAAAATACTGAACTCATCCTTGGCCTTCCAACCAAAGCAGTGAAGACACTATAATCTTAAGCCTCAGGTGCTCTGCTGAGTGCTTAGTAATGGTTCTGTGATCTAGTATTTTCCACCTTTTTTTCAGTTTACATAGCAAAGAACAATGTGTGTGTACAGTAATGGGCTTAAAGGCAGAGACCCCAGTTCAGATTGTGACCAGAGTGCCCTGTGGCCACCACACCCGTGTTCTCCCTCCCTCTGTTTCTCTCCTGCGTGTCCCGAGGGTTTGCGGTCTCATGATTCTCTTGGGCCTGTTCATTTCTACCTGATTTGTGGAATTCCATTTAGAACTGTATGTGAGTCTATCATTGAGAACGTAGTGACTGCCGAAGCTTCCTATTTGAATTTTAAGTGTTATTAAGTGTCAGAGTTACTTTAAATATGCAGAGGTTTGTGAGTGTGCTACGTATTGTGTTACACAGAGCAGAACAGTCTGGGGTGGGCTGGCTCTCCCCACCTCCCACAGTAGGAGATGGTGCCAGGCAAGGCCTGAAATCACTGATGCATGCTGGATGGAGGTAAGGGCACTCATCAGATCCCTTGCTCTAGTTGTGGAAGACAGGAGAATCCGAGGTCCAGAGGGGAAAGAGCCCGCCCAAGGTCATGGCTGTGGCCTCTGACTTCACCCCACATATCCGATGGCCCCACTTGGGGTCCATGTGTTGAACATCTGTCAAGCAGCCCCTCACAGGGCAGTCTGCACTTGTGGGTCCAAGACAAATTCTTTTCGCCTGAGTAGCACTGTCCTCGGGGATCGTCAGGCTCTCACCTCCTCCCTCTGGTGGCCAGCAGTGGTTCCTGCCATGCTGGGAGGGCTCTAGGCAAGAGCGGGGAGTTTGACAAGCCCCGTTCCCAAGCCAGGTGCACCACTCTTTGCACTCTTTGCAGGGAGGTGATAAAAAAGTTGCACCAAGATGCTGAAAATGTAACAATGTTCAGAACAGAAAATAATGTGCTTTTCTTCTTGTGCTTATTTTGAGGAGCCATGGCATGCTTCAACATCCTCCTGAATTGTTTTTTCCAACAATAGAAACATTGGTCCAGGCAAGCTTTTTTGGTGCTAAAGTTTCCAATTTTATTTTTTTCTTTCAGACATACTAATTATAGTTTCTTTTTTCTCTAGCCTATTAGTAATGCTGATTTTATTGTTCCTGTTGAAATCGATGGAACTATACATCAGGTAAGAAATCAAAGCTAAATCTGAGTTTCAGTTAGCATTTTTTAGTAATCATGTTTCCTGTGAACTGTATTTCTAAATTCCCATTTCATAGTCTTTTTATTCCTAAATCAAAAGGAAGTAGATTTTATTAAAAATGCAATGATGTTCTGTTTTTTTTTCACTCAGATGAATTTTATACTTAGTTTATAAGGGAAACTCTAATCTATTTGTAAATATTAGATGTGGTTGCAAGTTCCAATAGTTCTTTGATTTGATGCAGACTTTTAGAAGTTTCCGTATCCCCCACTGGCCTAGCTTGATGGTCTAATTAACTTCCCTGTGTAATTGCTTCAACTACTCTCCTAGCAGACAACAGGAGAATGTCACAAGTCACCCGCTTATGGTAGATTCTCGGGAAAAGTTGTCCGTTTCCAAGGCCAGCCAGTCCAGACTTACCTTGTCACTCCTGCATCGTGTTCTCCAGTGAATATTTAGCAAAATCCAAGCCAAAAAGGAAAGGAGGAAGGGTGTGCATATTTTGGATCAGCAGGCAGCTTTGACTAAAGATGCCCTAGTCAGCTGGCATACATCTTTGTTCTGATTTTTTTTTCCCCTTATTTTCCTTTTTTCTTCATGAAGCTCCTCTGGAGATAGTTTCATTTATGAAATATTGGAAACATTGTAGGAAGACATTGTAGGTTTTCCGCAGGGATGATCCAGTCATCTTCCTTGTCAACCCCAAGATCTAAAGGGAGGGTCTCTGGCCTGGTGTGTTTATATCCCAGGAGGAAAACTCTCCCTTGGTACTTGAGCCGTAACAGGATGTCTTTCCTTAATGTCGGTAGTCTCTTTGGCCCTTGAGTGCAGGGTGTCAGAGCTGGGGGAATCGGCTGATCCAGCCACCTCATAGCACACATGGGGAAACTGAGGCTCAGCCAGGGAGAGGATTGGTTCAAGGTCATACAGGAGGAAGAATTAAAATGAGAGCTCCAGTCTCCTGTTCCTAACCCAGGGCTCTTTTGGTGATACTCGAGTCCCTCTCCTCCCCTGCCAGGAGGTCCTGCCAGGAATCCGTCCAGTCCCTGGGAAAGGCAGCCCTGTCCCTGGTGTCTCCACACTTCACACTTTTAAAAGCCATCAGGGAGCAGGCACTTGGGCATTTAACATTTGCAGAAGCGTCAACAGAATTAACTTAGCATCTGAGAAGCAGTTAAGGCTTCTGCATTTATTATCTTGGTTCGTGTTACAAGATAATGAGACAAAGGAGAGGCTGCCCACTGGCATGGCAGGAATTAGGAGAGAAATTAATCCTTTGTTCCTCGTGACCGTGAGCGTGGCCCTCAGGACCTGACCTGCTATGGCCAGCCCATTCTCGAAGGAGCCGCCCAGCTGCCCCAGCCCTCCAGACTGTGCTGTGATTCACTTGGTGGTAGATACCCCAGAGCTGGGGTCAGAAACTCTCTCTCCTGAGGGAATGAAGCCACAGATGCCCAGAGGAGGACCAAGGCCCTGGCGAAGGCCGTGGCCTCGTTCAAGTAATCCAGGATAGGCTGTGCAGGTCCCAAGGGGCCTATTCTTGGTTACTTGCACGCGGACGCGGGCCTGGACGCTGGCCTCCGGGCCCAGGACCCTCCTCTCTGCCAGAGGCACCAACACCAGAGTTCCCAAACCAGTCTCCTGCCCTTCGCGTGTAGCAAAGCTTCCTTTCCAAGCAATATTCCCAGGGAGACTGAGGACCGCAGGCCGGATCCGTTCCTGGCACCAAGCAGCCTCGTGGGCAAAAGTGGGGCCTGGAGCTACTACAGCCACAGGTCCAGCCCTCAACCCACACCCAGGCCACCCTGCTCCTCTGGTTCCTCACTCCACATACCCTTTCAGTCAGCCATGTTTCCCACCAAGTCCTGGCTCTGTGTAAACTCCTTTACCAGCAGCACATCCTCCGTGTGGGGCAGAGCCCCGTTCCCCTCTGTTACTTGTCCTGTTAGGTATCCAGCCTGCTTCGTTTATGGCCCCATGCATTACTTGCCCTGGCCTGCTTTTCACATTTCATCTTCAGCCTTTTCTACCCTCATTTCCCCCTCTTTTATTGCTGCCTCTGAAGGGCTGGTCATGCAGGGCTCTGGCCATTCTCTAACACCCCAAGTGTTTTCAGGCCAGGTCTCAGGCTCATACTGTTTCCTCTGTCTGGAAGCTCACTGCTCATCCTTATCAGCCTGGTGAACTCCTATTCATCCTTCAAGGTCCAGGCCACATGTTCCCTTTTGTGATTCCTTCCCCTTGAGAGGGGAGTTAATCGTCCTCAAATTTATCCCTCTACTACAGCTTTCATTACACATGTTTATTTTGATATATTTTTCTGTATGTCTGCTCTAGACTGTGAGCTCTTCAAGGGCAAGGCCTGTGTCTCACTCACCTTTGTAACTGCTTCAGGCTGAGCCCAGAGCTGGGACTGAGCGAATACGAATTGAATTGAATTTTAACAAGTTTGAATTATTTTAGGGAAATGGCTAATTTCAGATGGAATTTATTCAAGTTTTAATTAGTTCTTCCCTCCTCCCACCTCCTCTATCTTCTCTTGCCAGCTCTGCCTTCTCTCCCTGCTCCCATGTTTCCTCACATTTGTTCAGGTTCCCCAGTCAGGAGCAGAGCCCAGCCACTCTAGGAAAGGCTGCTCTTTGCCCCCCTCTGCTTGGCGGCTCCTCCTGATAGCTGGTTTCCGGGGCCTGGGGTAGGCTGGCTTCAAGTCCCCTGAAGCATCTGTTTCTGGAGCAGACCCAAGCAGAGTTACCTTTGTGGGGTCAGGTAGATGGTTTCCCAAGCCGACAAGGAAGGCCCTTCCTTCAGCTTTGCTGGGCCTGCGCCTCCACCCCAGGCCGTCTTAGCAAGGGAGGGGTTCCAATCAGAGTAGGTAGCAGCTGGAGCAATCCCAGGCCTGCCGGGCAGGGGGCCAGGCCCTGACCTCCCGAAAGGACTACCCCAGACCACAGCCTGTGTCCACAAAGGGCCTGACTGAGAGCATGTACCGCGAAACGCACGTGAAATGAAGGAATTGTGTCACACAAATGCGGCACAACCCTTCCACTCACTGCTTCTGAAAATCCCCAGGACCTTCAGTACCATGGTCAGCATCCCTTTCCCCCTTGGGAGGGGTGTCTGCTCCGAACTCAGACCTGGAGCCCAGTCTGAGGTGTGTCTGGCCTGAAGCGCCATATCTGACTGCACAGCCCTTCATACGTGCCACATTAAACCAAGGGGCAGGAGGCAGGAACCTGGTTAGGAATTCTTCCTGTGCAGGGTGTCCGGGCCCCAGGCCTTTCCCAGCGGCTGTGACTGACCAGCGTGCTGTCCCTGCCGTTGCAGGTGTATGTGCTGAAGCGGCCACACGTGGACGAGTTCCTCCAGAGGATGGGGCAGCTGTTTGAGTGTGTGCTCTTTACTGCCAGCTTGGCCAAGGTGGGTCCTGCCCCCAGCCCTGAGTGCCCAGCCCCTCCACCCCTGCCCCCTGTCAAGCAGCCCTTTGTTAAGGTGGGGGAAGCTGTCTCCATGGTGACAGGTTCCCACCCCAGGTGGGGTGGATGCAGGCCATGTGCACAGCACCAGCCTGAGAGGCTTCTGGGTTACCATAGCGACAGCACTGGGAACAAATGCTCCATGAAGTTGCTCCCTGCGGCCGCTGAAGCTACTTACCCACAGACCAGGGAACCACACATGTGTCCAGTGTAACCAAGAAAGGGCGTACGTATCTCATCTGTTGACTGGCTACAGGCTCAGGCCTCTTTGCCCTTGGGTTAGCTCACACGGGTTTCAGGGAGAGATAAGGGTCAAAGATTCATCCACCTGCTGGGGCCAAATGAGAGTTGTGACTGCCCTCATGAGCCCTGGGACCTCAGGCCAGTTGCTTCACTTCTCTCGCCTCAGTCTCTTCTGTAAGATGGGGATGATTCCATCTGCCTCATGGGGTGGGTCAAATGAGATAATGCCCATAAAGAGCTTAGCACAGGGCCCCACTCCTACTCAGCAAGTGTCCGTGGAGCACCTGCCGGGTCCCGTGTGCTGTGCTGGGTGCCGTCACATGGTAACCGCTACTGGTGTTCGTTCTTTATTATCATAATTATTCATGGTGATAAAATAATTCACACATGTTCTGGTCCTGTGGTTTGGTATGAATCTCTGACCCAGCATCTACACTGGCTCTGACCAAGGAGAGTGGTTTCTTGGCCCTCTCCTACTGTTGGAGGGAACTGGCAGGCTCACAGGGCCCCCAGTGTGGTTTAGTCTGTCCCTTCACAGGGGAGCGGAGGTACGTGCGTGGTGTGGAGGGCAGACAGGGCAGGCCCTGCTCCTAGGAAGAGATCCTTGCCATGACCATGTCTCAAACCCTGACCCCGATGGGGCCAATGCCATCCATTTGTTGATGGCACTGCCGGTGTCTCCTTGGGCACCTCAGGGACCCTGAACGGCCCCAAAGATGAGCTCTGTGGGGCCCAAGTTAGCTAGCTGTCTGCCTGTCTGCAGACCTGCTCCAAGGACCCACAGGCAGCTTCCTCCCCCATGTTCTGTCTCTGCGCGGCTCCCTTCTCTGCATGTCGAGGACTCTGACCCTGAGTTCCCACGCACGCTGCTTTGCCAGGTTGGGCATTGCTGGTTTGGGCCATCTCTCTGTCATGGCCGAGGGGAGAGAGAACCCCACTTGCTCACATTCTGCCAAGCTCATCACCAGGCCGGTAGTGAGGGGATCCAAAGCCCCGGGCTGACCTCTGCATACTGTAAAGAGAACGTGGCCTCAGGAAAAGCATAATCTTCCCTGGTGGGTACCAAGGCTAATCGTGCTGCGGTGCCGATGGCTCTTCTGACAGTGCTCTGGGCTGCCGAGGAGCCTGAAGTGATAACCAGAGAAATAACAAACAGGAAGATTGCACAATGCTGGTGGATTGAGAGCTGTTTTTTCTTTGGTGAAATTGAAAGCACTCTTTCTTGGCATCATCCCCAGCACTTGCTTAAACATCCTTGTTCAGTCGCTCTCCCTGGACGGCTCCCACCTGCCCCTCCATCTGTCTCTCCAGCCCTTCTCTTGCTGCTACCCCAAGGCTGGCTCTGCCGAATCAGCCCTCAAGTCTAGCCGTCCAGCTTCTCTCCTCCCTGGTGCACAAGCTCTGCTGACAGGTGGCCGCTCCCCAGTGCTTGGCTCTGGGCTCAGCCCCAGCCAGCACTGTTGGTGCAGAGGACCTCCTGGCCTGCCACCCGGGGACCTAAGCAACCCTCTGCTGACTGTCAGAGCCCTTCGGTGTCTGCTTCCCCATCTTAGTGTCCTTCCTTCATTCACTCACCCAGCAAGCATGTACTGTGTGTGTCAGCCACTGTACTAGGCACTAGGCATACCACAGAGAACAAGAGACAGTCCCTGCCCACATGAAGCTTATGTTCCCCTCCTTCATCTCCAAGGCCTGGAGCCCCAGACTCAGACGTTCCCTTGAAAGATGTATGCCACCGCCACCGTTAATGATTATGAAGAAATTAGCTAGAGTCAGCCCCTTAAAAACAACCCACATGGCACTTGGCTACCCTCACCAGCAGAAAACTGCAGAGTCCTGAGCTCACCCTACTTGGTTGGCAGGAAATCCAGCCTCCTCCTGGACTCTGCTCCATCAGGATGTCTCTGGAGAGAGGAGGACTCGCCCATGGAACCAGGATGCTGCTCGTAGCCCTGCATCCTGCAGCCGTGCCTGCCTTGGCTCTGCACTTGGGCTGCTGTGCGTTCTGCCACTGGCCTTCCCAAGACCACCAGCCTCGGGTGCTTCCTACCTCCCTGGCAGAGCCTCTGGGCCCCTAGGGAAACTGGCTGTGCCCCTCACTTGGGTCTTGGTGCTGAGGCCTGACCTAACATCGGGCTGGGAGCTGCCACTCTTTTGCCTTCAGCCCGGGCCACTCAGTCTGGATGAAGATTTTCCCTCAGGGATAACCCCTCTATTTCTTTATCCAGTTCAGCCTGCTTTGGGGGGAATTCCCCCAGGCCATGGAATAGGGCCAAGCTGGATGAACCCCAACTCTCAGCGGGGCTCGAACTCCCTCCCTTAAAACTCCTGGGCTCCAAGTAAATGGAAGTGCTGTCTGAGCACCATCCAGTGACAGTCGGGGGCTGGGCTGGCCCAGCTGCCCAGAGCACCTCTAGGGGGCAGTGTGGCCCCATGCACACAAGACAGATACCAAGTCCGCTCTTTCATTCACTGACGGAACTAGTATTTACTGAGCCCTACTATGAGGTAGGCACCCACAAGTGCTAGGGATGTCATGGGGAACATGACAGGCAAGGCCTGGTCCCTGACAGGTGACAGGAACGTCAGGTGGTCCCAGGTGGTGAGCTCTGTGGGGGCAATGGCTGTGAGGCCAGAGTAGGCAGAGAGGAAGGGCTGGGTAGGTGATAAGGGAAGCCAAGATCTGAAAAATGAGGAGACAGAAGGAGAAGTTCGTGCAGAGAGCGGGGGGGTGAGAGTGTTCCATGCAGAGGGGACACTGGTGCAAAGGTCCTGACCATGTGCAAAGCCAGTGTGGCTCAAGTGACTTGAGATGGAGCTGAGAAGTGGCTGCAGCCGTACAGGATCCGGCAGGGACCAGGAGGCCTCGTTCCAAATGCGACGGGAAGACAGTGCAGGGAGTGATGTGGTGTGACAGATGTCTTCCAGTGGCCGCTCTGACAGCTGTGGGGTGAAGGGGTGGAAAGGAGGCCCAAGGGGAAGAGGGAAGCTATTCTAGAGGCTCACGCAGCCACCACAGGCCAGAGACTACAGAGGCCCAGACGAGGCAGTGACAATACAGAGAGATCCAGGTGGATTCAAGATATTTTTGGAGCTGGAACTGACAAGAATTTCTGATGGATTGGATTTGAGAAGTGAGAGAAATGGAAGAATCCAGGGTGTCAGGGAAATAACCAGGATCTTGAAACACATCCAGTTATTTAAATCCCTTTTTAGAAAAGTAGTACGGATCTTGCTGCAGGAGGTCAGGGCTTCTGGGCTCTTCCAGGCACCCAGGCTTCATTGTAACACCTGCTTTCCAGTACGCAGACCCTGTGGCTGACCTGCTGGACCGCTGGGGTGTGTTCCGGGCCCGGCTCTTCCGAGAATCATGTGTTTTCCATCGAGGGAACTATGTGAAAGACCTGAGTCGCCTTGGGCGGGAGCTGAGCAAAGTGATCATCGTGGACAATTCTCCTGCCTCGTACATCTTCCATCCTGAGAATGCAGTAAGTAGCCCCAAAGCAAAAGGACGCAGCGCTCCATCTGAGCTCTCTTGCCAGGCAGAACCACTTTTGTACCTTCAAGCCCCTGTGCGGGGTTTCTTGGCCTTTTCCTTGGTGAAATCCCAACTCTGCCACTTAGCAATTACATGACATTGGCCAAGTTATTTATGCCCACTGAGCTTCAGTTGTCCTCTCTGTCAAATGGGGAGTATAGGCACGCTGATCTCATAGGATTGTTGGAGGATTGGGTGGCAGTACGTGAAAAGCACTTAGAGCAGAGCTTGCAGGCTCAATGAGCCTGTATCTCCTTAGCATCTTTAGGATTGTGACCGGGAAGGTTCTGTCATTAGCTTCCTGGAGCTGGCTGTTGCCCAGGACTTCATGACCCCTGTGGACTTAGAAGGCCTGGGTGACCTCTTCAACAGAAGTATTAAGAATGAATAGCACTTCAATGAGGTCTTCAGATAAGACTGCCAGGCTTTACCACCTCATAATGATGTCTAAAAAGTAGACAACGGGAACATTTCCTACATAAAACTCCATGGAGGGCTTCCCTGGTGGTGCAGTGGTTGAGAGTCCGCCTGCCGATGCAGGGGACACGGGTTCGTGCCCCGGTCCGGGAGGATCCCGCATGCCGCGGAGTGGCTGGGCCCATGAGCCATGGCCGCTGAGCCTGCGCGTCCGGAGCCTGTGCTCCGCAATGGGAGAGGCCACAACTGTGAGAGGCCCGCGTACCGCAAAAAAAACCAAAACAAAAACCATGGAGTGTGGCAGCTCCCAGTGCCAACTCTCTGGGTGCAGCATGACTCAGAGCAGGAGAGACGCCCTCCTGCTGCCCGCCCTTCATTTCCAGGGGAAGAGAGACCAGCCCCATTGGTGCTTGCTCACCCCTCCATGGTGGCCACCATGCCAGGCCTCAGCTCAGGCCCTGGAGAGGATGTTTCTCCCAAGTCCATGTTTCTCAGACTCAACAAAAGCCCAAAAAGGGTCCTTTCCTTGAGGCCAGAACTCTGTTGCTCCACTTATAACCAAAAACTGAGTTCAAACTAGATTCCATTAATGTATAATCATTATTTGAACAAACATTCAAAATGTATTATGTTTAAATATGCTCCTTTTGATGAGTTAATCAAATTCAACATAATGCATTTTGTAATGTGTCTAACAGATAAGAGTTCTTTTTAGTATAATCCCAATTCCTGGGACTTTCCTGGCAGTCCAGTGGTTAGGACTTCACGCTTCCATTGCAGGGGGCACTGGTTCAATCCCTGGTCCGGAAACTAAGATCCCACAAGCCTCGCGGCGTGGCCAAAAAAAATCCCAATTCCATTATCACATCTGATAATACTAACAGTTTCTTAATATTATCTAATATCCAGTCTGTGTTCATCTTTTCCCTATCATCTCGAAATATTTTCTTACATTTGGATTGTTTGAATCAGAATCCAGACAAGGTCCGTACATTGCTTTGGTATTGTGTACTCACTGTGGTATCACATCAGGAGGCATACAACATCAGGTTGTCCCACTTTTAAAGATTTTGAATTGATTTTTGGATTCAGGTGTTGTCAGCCTGATCCATCCATTTTTAAATTTTCAATCGACCTTTCACGACTGCTCACAACTGTGAGCATTCGTTGATGATCCTTACCTATATCCACTATTTCATTAGGAATTGCAAAATGGTGATTTCTGAATCCTATCATTCTTTCTGCATTTATTGGCTGGAATTCTTTTTTTTTTTTAATTGAACTTGCTCTCATTGACTACTTGATTACCCTAAAATTCATTTTGAATGTTTGAATAGGGAAGTCAGAGTAAAGTCTTGGTTCTTTTTCATTAATTTTGCAGTTTTCAGAGTCATGCGTTGGTGCTCTAGCAAGCCTCCAAAAGTAACCAGTGAATTTTTTTAGGTACCATTATGAACTCATGGATTTTTTTTATGTTATAACTTAAGTCCTTCTATTATCCTTTTGTATACTTTGGCCAGTGGATTCCCCTTCAGATAACAATAGTCTTTGATAGCTTCCTGCTTTCTGGTCCAGCAAGATGTTGTAAGCTCATCTTGTCCATTTCTTGCTCCAGCCCTGGAATCAGCCATTTTTCTATGGAACCTGATTCCTAAGAATGAAAATGGTATCTAGAGACCGCAGTTTGGGTGGGTTCTCATTGTTACTGGGATGTCCTTTGCTTCCAGTCCTTTCTATTGGACAGAGCTAAAATACACTTATTTTAATTTTTAGAATGAAAACAAAATCATAAATTCATATTGGTTTTTCCAATTCAGTTGTAATGGTTTTTATTTAATTTGTTTTTGTATTTGTGTCTCCTTCTCTTATGCTGAAACTCTTGATTCCTAAAGATACTAACATCATTACAGATTTGATTTATTCTATAGTATACATTTAATAGCTTCAGAATTGCATTGTTTTAATATTACTAATAATAAAACAATTGAGTGCATTTAGAGGTTTTGTTTTTTTGAGAAATCTACAAACAGCACTATGTTTCAGAATCACTTGAAATAATCCTCTGTGGTTATGTCACAAACTTATATACACTAAGGTTCATCTTTTGTTGCTTTTTATCTTAATGATTTAATTTTATTTCAATTATGTAACACATTTACATAGTTTAACATCAAAACTATCAGCAAAGATAAATTCAGAGAAGTCTTGTGTCCATTTCTGCCCTCTCACCCATTCCTGCCCCTTCCCCAGGAGTAGTCATTTTTTTGGTTAATCCTTACCTTGTTTCTTTTTTAAATTACATGCTGAATTTTTATGTTTCTGAGCAGTATTTAGATTTTTAAATGGTCAAAAATACTGCTTTTCAACTTTTTTGGCTTCCCCAAATTTCTTTTAATATCTCTTCTTTGCACCCCTGGCTATTACCCACTAGCAGCCTTCCCCACCTCTCTGTCTAAACCTAAGGGAGAATGCTGTCTTGCCCATGGCTTCAGAATGTCCTGAAATTTTATACTTCCCCTTTTACCTGATCTCTGCTAAGCGTGGGAGGAAATGGTCCACTTCTCCTTGCCGTGCAGTCTGGCACAGTGACCCTAAGTGGAAGCCCTCTGATGCCCTCTATGTGGGCTCCCTGATGTCAGTGTTGGCTGGTGTCCTCTGGCTCCAAGTGCTCTGAGGTACAAGAAGCTGGTTTAATGCAATGGCAAGAGCGTTTTGGAATTAGCAAGGTGCTAAGCTAGTTATATATTCTGCGCCCTGGCCACCTTTTCGGTGACAGGAAAACAAAACAGGCAAATGCCTGCAAAGTGGGTACACTTAATTTTGCCTTCCTGAACCAGGTAGATCTAGATTGATTTTAGTTGGGACAGGAGAACGAACAAGATGATGATGATGATGATGATTTCCAGGTACCCATCCTCCTTACCAAAGAAAATGTTAAAGTACAGGGACCCAGTCAGGCTAGAAGCGGCCCCCAGGCCTGGATACAGTTCTGCTGCCCCTCCCATGCACTGTCTTCCAGGTGCCTGTGCAGTCCTGGTTCGATGACATGACAGACACGGAGCTACTGGACCTCATCCCCTTCTTTGAGGGCCTGAGCCAGGAAGACGACGTGTACAGCATGCTGCACAGACTCTGCAGTAGGTAGCCCCGGCCTCCGCCCGCCTCCCGCCTGTGCACCCTGGAACCTCAGCCTCGGGACCTGCCTGGCCTCAGCTCCCCAGGAGCTAAGAGTGAGGACACGCCATACTCCAGGCCACGGGGCGAATGTGGCCATACCTACCTGGTTTATTTTTTAAGAACAGAAACAACTATTTTAAAATGAACTCTTTTAATGAATTTCGTAAAGGGACATGCATTTTACTGGATTTGCTTTTCTTAAAACATACCAAAAAGGAAAAAAATGGGAAAAAAAAAAAAAGCTTGATATCTATCAGACTTCCTTTCAACTGTCCTCCCCTCCAGCAGACAGCCTGTCCCCTTCTACCCCAGCTCAGAGGAGCTGACCCAACTCAGAATCTCTTTCCTACAGGATGAAGTGCCTTTTTGAATGTTATTTTAAGCTGAGAGTTAATTTTTCTATACAACGTATTTCCAGACACCTTTTAGTCTTTTATTGTCTTAGCTTCTCTAAGAAGATAAATATGACAATTTTCTAAAACCTGGAAGGTGGGAGGGAGGTGGGTGGTAAGGGATGGGGGTGAGTCATAGGAGCCTGTCTCCCAGCGGGTGTGCTGCTCCGACCGCCTGTGGCGTGCCGCAGGGTCAGGCCCCTGCGAGGAGATTTTGTGATGGTGTCAGTGTGTGCATTCATTTCTGACCCAGTTTGGAATGTATCCGCAATCGTGTGGCTCAACGCTTTAGGAAACGGTAGATCCTTTTATATTACTCTTATTGTTTCTGACGGTGACAAATTTGTCTTGAGGTCACAGTTTCCCCTGGAAAAGTGGCATCACGTCACTTCCGCTTTCACACTACTGCCATATTTCTGTATGTTTTTGGTTTGGTTGTTGTTGGTAGAACAGTTCTAAGAAACTCTAAAACCCTTGGATAGTTTAAAAAAAAAATCTGTTGATTGATTTTTAAATCTGTCCTTTCCAAAAGCTGGATACCCGTGGAGCTGTTTGGGAATTTTCTTTGCTGCTACCTTGCTGCCACCAAATGGAATTGACCAGCGGCTGTTACACTGTTCTTTGCCACTGTGCCTACGCTCAGAATCTGCTCACTGCTAAGCTGCAGACTTGGACAGGGTCAGAAACATAGGTGTCCCACCCCGTTGCAGACTGTGGACTGCGTTCCTTCCCTGGCACCAGCCTTGGGAGTTCAGAAGGGAACAAAGACAGAAGGGCCAGCGCACCTGACTGGTGTGGCGTTCATTTCAAACGGCAGTCAAGCTCAGAGTTTCTGATAAGCCGACTGTTCTCTCTTGAGAACCTGTGGCCTCGACCCACCACCACGCTGATGTGGCCCGAGTCCACCTCTTGGTCTTCTCTTTTGAAGCACAGCCTATTTCTGAGCCGAGGGTTGGGGAAACACATCTAGATGTGGGACCCATCGCCCAGAGCCAAGGAGAGGAAGGGCCCCCTCCCTGAGCCGGGGCTCCCTTTGCAGCCTTTCCCAGTGAGATCTTTTAAGCAGTGCCATGTTCCTCGTTTGACAATAAGACAGTCTATAAAGTATTGCTCTTAAAGATAATATAAAAGAACCCTTTCATGTTGGCACCATTGCCTTAGTCCTCTATGGGTCGGGCCGGAGTTCTGGTGGGAGTGACTGGCACTAAGAAGACTGGAAAACGGTGGGGGGCGGGGAGCTGTCAAAGTAAAATTTCTTTTCTGCTTTCATTCATAAAATAGTGAAGCCAGCTGCCAATCACGTCCTCCCAACAGCACTTTGGTCTGCAGACTGCCGTGCTTTCAGAAGAGAAGTAAGTATTCAGGGGTAACCAGGTCTCCCCATGCTCTGAGTGTTCCAAACCCAGTAATCCACATGCCAGTTAGAATAGAAAGAGCCCCTTGCAAGGCATGACTACAGAAAATAACAGTTATGTGGCAGGTCTGCACATGCCATACACCTTGATTTGGAAAACTAGTCATTAAATGAACCCACTGCCTTAAATGTCTTGAATGTTGCAGTCAAGTGTCTGACATGTGTTGACATCCACACAGAAATCAGTCCTGATGAGAGCCTTAGAACCTCACCTGTGCCCCCTTCTTTGTTGGCATCCCAAGGTCTTATTTGGAATAGGGGGCAGAGAGGACTGAAATCCTAGAATATTCCAGGGAAATCAAACCTAGGAGTCGTGCCCCACTTCCGATGGAGTGAAGACACTTGGCAGGCTTGAGCCAGACACTTCACCTGGTCATTCCTGAAACCGTGAGCACCATTGCACTGAGCCAGTGCAGAGCTGCCGGGGGTGGAACACAGTTCCTGCCACCACAGACACAGAACGTCTCAGGAGGGCAGCGGGCCCTCGGAGCATTCTGGATTCTGTGCACCTTATTTGACCCCACTCCAAAATTCCGTTCTTATTTTAACCCTTGATTCTGCTTTATGTACATAATCAAAATATCTATATCGATATATATATTTTTAATCATCTACATGTAAATGAAGCAATAGAATTCTAACATAAGGCCAAGAAATGAGATGAATGTTTGGGGTTTATGTTTTTTAAGGTAAATACGGGTATTGTTTTTAATTATTACCTTTTATTAAATTGTGGGCTTTAAAACCTAATGAAACCTATCAGCTATTTCTCTGTGCCATATACTTCCCATTGTTACCAAAAACCCCCCCAACTCTTTAGCCAAATGAGAAATCTGACCTCTTGAGTTTCCATGGTCCTTTCGGTATCAGGTTAAAATATAGTCTCCCGGAAAAATAATTTTTACATTAAGATCTGGAACAGGATTCTGTGGCTCGTGGACTATGATGTTATCACATCTCTGACCGGGCCTTGAGTGGAGGTGCCCAGGCACACCTGAGGTTGTTACTGCTCTGTCTTCCATTGCTCTGGAATCCTACGTGTTGGTCCGTGGTTTCACCCATTAGCTGTTTGTAAACAATGCATCTGTATCCTAAAAAGAAGCACCACGTGTCATAGCTGATGGTTGACGGGGAAACTCCTTTGATGTGGTACAATTTTGATGAGATGATTTTGGAGACATGAGGATGCCCTAATGACACTGATTTGTCATGGTTGCAGCATTTGAACTTGTATAAAAAGGAAATCTGTATAAGTCTATAACCTGGCAACATTTTTATGACCCTGTATATTACAGATGGCTTTCTCATAAAATCCAGAACCACACAGCCCTATGGTCAAACACTCGTGACGTTTGTGCCTCTGCTTTTAAAGGTGCTGTGATGGACAGTTGGCATGCCAGGGTTCGAGAAGAGTGGATGGTTTGAAGTGCTTGCATATACCTGTGCAAAATCAACTGGCTGCCTCTGTTCCTATTTTACTGTAAATTTGATGGTATCTGTTCCTGTTCCATTCTCTAGGGAGCTTCTCTATAGACAAACACATGCACACCCCCAAGTGGTGGAGATGCTGGTGGTGTCTGGGTAGTCATGGATTTCTGTTGGACATTTGAATGTGTAAACAATCCAGCATCACTGGGGAAATACTACATGTAGAATGTGCACGTTTCCAGGGCCGAGCATTGTCAGTCAAGAGATTTGCAATGATTTCCTTCCTGCCAAAAATAAATACATGAAACTGCGCTCTCTTGTGGGTGGACTGCTTCTTAGCACCTCTCCTCACTCTGTTCTCTGTTCTCTCCCAGCTGCACAGCCTCACACCGGCACCTTGGGTCTCCCGGTGCCCCAGCTTCTGAAGAGCAGGGGCCAATGGGAGCGGGATCTCAGGAGCCACGGACCTTGACTCCAAGGGGAGCTAGGAAACCACTCTGCCCAGTGTTAGGACCCTGGCTTCATCTCCCCAGACAGAAGTGGTCTGGCTCACCATCCTCCCCCAAGGACTCCAGCCCTACCAACAGGCTTCCAAGTGCAGCCTGAGGAAACCACAGCCCACACCCCAGCCCCTCAGAGCCACAGGCATTGAGTGTGGTACCTAAACCCATAGCCCTCGCATACGCTGGCTGAGGTGCTTTGGTTATCAGATGAAGCATGCCAAAGGACCCAGGAAGAGAGTAAGGATATCCAAAACAGTTTTCTTGCGCTGGGACATCCAGAAACATTGCCCTCAGCCAGCCCCTCTGTATGAGAAGGTAAGGGGTGACAAGTTCCCTGCCCTGCCCCTCTGCTAGGAAGTCCCGGCAGAGCCTTGGGCACAGCCTCACCACTCTAAGAACTGTTTCTTCATAATGATACCTAATTCAGATAACAGAAAACACCAGGGTCAACAATCTCAGCAGATAGGTCTTATCCCCATTTTGTGGATGAGAAAACAGAGGCCAGTGAGACAATGCTCTGCAGTCTATTTTGTCTGTCACAGGGATACAGGGTTCTGCCAGGCATGTATATTCATCCCAAACAACACAGGGCACAGAACAGGCCAGGAAGCCTAATATTTACCCAGAGATACACCCCAAACCCCCCCCCACCCCCTAGTTAGTCCGTGCCATGCCCCTAGGTGCCCTCTCTGCAGTAGAGCTCCTGGCCAGCCAGAGCGGTCACCCCAGCTTCCTCCCTGGTCTGGATTCCTAGGCTGTGTCCCTCTCTGTCCCTCTGTCTCTCCTTTGCTCAGCTCCCTAGCCCTCTCCCTCCCCTTGGCTTCTCTGGCATTGCCCCCAGGCCCCACCTCTGCATACAAGCAAACAAATGGTTGAGAACTGTCACTGCCCCTGAAGCTAGGTTTAAATGGTCTGGGGTGGGCTTGAGGATCTGTATTTTTAAGGGCCCTCAGGTTTCTAATGGGCAGCCAGAACTGAGAATCACTGGGTTAGGAGAGGGTGCTGCAAGGGAGGTGTGGGGTGGAGAACCTAGAGCCCACATAGCCTCCTCCCGAAGGCCTGAGGGTCCAGTGTGTTCTCCTTGGAGATCAGGCTAGTGGCCATGCCAGTTGGTGAATCTGGGCCGTGAGCAGCCTCTTGATTTGCAGGCAGCCCTGGCACAGGAGATGTGTGCCACGCCAGCATCCCAGGTTACACAGACTATGCCACTTATCCATAAGCTCAGCAGACTGTCTTCCCAGGTGGGCTTTCCCCAGCCACTCCTCCCCAGCCTCCTACCCGGGTCCTGGAATACAGAAGTGATAGGTGCTCAAACAAGAAAACATCAGGAGGTGAACTCTCAGTATGCCAGGTCCCAAGCAAGTGACCTCTTGATGACCTGTTCCCTTCCCACCTATTCAGAGGACCTGTGCCAGCCCAGCTCTCTAAGGGTGGGCATCATATTTTTACGTGCCCAGATGATTCAAAGGTGCAACCTGGGCTGAGAACCTCCACTCTGGCTATGGAAGAAAAGAAAGCCCCCCAAAACTCTTCCAGGCCTGACACCTCCAGGTATGGCAGAGGAGCTATGGGCAGGGCTTAGGGGGAATGACATATATTGCTTTACCTGAAAGATGTTATGTATTCATTGCAGAAAATTCAGGAAACTCAGAAAAGTACACAGAAAACACCATATGGACACTGGGAGTCTTTCCCAAGGCAGGGGTGAGGAGGGGGTCCCAATAAGAGCCCCCCCCCAGCTGCCTGACAGCTCCCTGCTTTTACAGTGAGGTGGGGAGCAGAGTAGCTACCCCCACTTCACATTGGAGCAGTGGATCGCACAAGCCACCGGGAACACCTCACCTGGCGGGAGGAGGGGGTAGGGAGGGTACCGTCCTGGCCCCAGCTGTGTCTAATTGGGGTGGTGCCCTGGGGCTGCGCAAGGCCACGCATTCCCCGCCACGGAGACGCAAGGCATCGGCACCTTCTCGTTCGCAGAGACCTAGGGCTGTTCTCTGGGCCGTCCTCGGCCTCGGGCACTCCACACGGCTCATCAGAGTGGTGGCCCCCGCAGGCACAGGACAGGCTCCATCTCCTCGGGCCCTGGCCGTTCCCATGGCGCCCTCGGGGGAGTCGCTCTCGGACCGTGCGCGACCCGGTTACTGTGTCACTGCTCCTCCGCGGCCTGCAGCCAGGTGGGGGGCGGGAGGGGATCCACGCGGGCCCAAGGCCGCTCTCCTCAAGGTCGTAGGACCGGACGTTTCCAGGTCCCTAGAATCCAGGGATTCAGGGATCCAGGACACTGGTCAGGCAGCCCCGGCCCAGGTCCTGTCCGCGCTCCGGAGGGGCGCCCCCCCCCGCCACCTGGGACCCGGTCTCCACGAGAGGCAACATCCTGCACCTGTCTGGGAGGGACTCGGAGGAAACCTGGGACACCAGGACGCCGAGGTGGGAACCAGAGCGCAGGTAACGTAGGGGCGGGGCCTGAGGCGGGGCTGGCATCCAGCGCCTGCCCCGCCCACCCCAGGCTCTCCGACGCCTTTGTCAACTTTGATGCCGAGGGGGCTGGGCCTTCGGAGATAAGCCGGTGGGGGGGGGGGGGGGGAGGAACAGAGTAGCGCTGAGAACCCTGGGAACCTGCGGGGCGAGGGTGGAGGTGGGTCGCGGCGTCCCGGGGCAGGAAGAGGTCAGTGGTACGAGGGGGTCGTGGCCAGGTCAGTGCTGGATGAGGCAAGCCAGGCTCAGTCCCCTTCTGACTCCAAGCCCGGATCCGTGGGAGGGTGGCCGAACCGGAGGAGCGGTTGACCGAGCTCCATTCTTGCTCCGGAGGATGAAGGGAGAGGCCGGGTACCCTCTCGTCCTTGTAGCATACTGGCTGCCTGTGATCACTGCTCTGGGCCTCAGTTTCCTCTCTCTGTGCCAAGGGCTTGATCCCATAGAGCTTGTCCACACCAGACACAAAACAATGCTGCTCATCTGGACCCCAGGCCAGGTCCTGGGCCCACTGCCACCGCTCCGGGCCTCGGGTCACAGATTACAGGGTGGGGCGGTTCTGGAGTAGGGCAGTTATGAGAGACTTCCTAGAGACCCAGAGAAGTCTAAGGGGAGGGGCCTTGGAGAGGTCCTTGTGCCCCCACCCCGCACCAAGCTGCTAAGGCTGCATTGTGCCAGGTGGGGTGTCCTGCCCACAACGAGGGCGGAGGGAGGTGCCATTTTGGTTGAGTCAGGAATGTGGAAAGGGAGCCATGGGAAGATGTAGGGGAGAGGCTTCCAGGCAAAGGAAACAACAAGTGCAAAGGTCCAGACACTAGAATGAGGTCCGCGTCTTAAGAGACACAACAATCCTGTAGCTGGAATGTAGTGAGAACTGGGGACAGTGATAGGAGATGCAGCCAGAGGGACAGGCAACTGGGGATTTGATTTTAGGGAAGCTTCTGGAAAGTTTGAAGCAGGGGAGTGGCATGATCTGATTTATGGTTGAAAGATCCCTCTGGCTACGGCGGGAGGATGGATGTAGGGACCAGGGAGATCGAGAGAGGAGCTCGTGCTGCCAGTTGGTGTGAGAGGCTGCTTTCCAGAGCAGGGCAGGAGTTGTGAGAGGGCTGGCCAGGCTCAGGGGCCCGGATGAACCAGCCGCTGGCCAGTCTGCTGGGTGTGAGGGGAGAATAGGAACCCAGGATGGCTCCCAGGTTTGGGGCCTGAGCAGCTAGATGTTCCTGCCATTTCCGGAGGCTGTGAGGAGGTAGATCTGAGAGAGGCCTGACGTGGATGTCAAGTGTAAGGGCAGACGTGCCAGGACAGATGGGACGAGATAAAGGAGACAGATGGAGGCTGAGGGAGTTCGGGAGGGGTGGGAGTTGGGGTCAGAAGAGAGCGTTTCCATGGTGTTTACAGCCTGGGGACTGGAACTTGGGGAAAAAATAGAAAGGAGACGGGGAAGGAGCGGAGGCTTGTGCCTGCTGACATTTAAAGGCCCCAAAGGAGGCGGCCGGTGTGGTGGGGAGAAAACTTGGGCTGGGGGAGGTTTCAAAAGGAAGGGTTGGTCAGCGGAGGTCCTGGTTGGTGGAGGGGAAAGGTAAGGTGAAGACAGGGAGCCAACCCCCAGCTTGTGGGCTCTGGGGACTAGGAAAGGGCCATTTCCAGGGAATGAAGAACAAAGACCAACCAGGGTGGACTGAGAGAGAAAGTGAGATGAGGTGGGGAGAAGTGACTGCATGTGATTTTGCTGGGGCCCAGACAAAAGGAGTCGGGAAACAGGTGTGCACAGGCAAAGAGGTGGAGCCAAACGCAGGCACCTCACAGGCACACACGCACAGTCACAGAAAGGAACAGAGGCTCAAAAAGGCATTCTCCCACACACGAGGTCAGACACACAGACACACACAGGGGCTGGCCAAGTGCCTTGTGACAGGGGCCTCCCTCCACACACAGGGACCCAGTAACTCTATCTGTTAAACACAGTCACACACCGGCAGTAGGTCCTCCTGGGCACAGCTGGACCCAGATTTCCTGGAATCCCCTCACCCTGTGACAGAGAGCAGTGGGGGTGAGGACTGGACATGGGGAAAGGGTCTTGGGACCAATGGCAGCTTTTTTTTTTTAAGGGATTTTTAAAAATTAATTATTTATTCATTTATTTTTGGCTGCGTTGGGTCTTCGTTGCTGTGCACGGGCTTTCTCTAGTTGCGGTGAGCAGGGGCTACTCTTCGTTGCGGTGTGCGGGCTTCTCACTGCGGTGGCTTCTCTTGTTGCAGAGCACGGGCTCTAGGTGCGTGGGCTTCAGTAGTTGTGGCGCACGGGCTTAGTTGCTCCGCAGCATGTAGGATCTTCCCGGACCAGGGATCTAACCCGTGTCCCTTGCATTGCAGACGGATTCTTAACCACCGCGCCACCAGGGTAGCCCCCAGTGGCAGCTTTTAGCAGTGTTCCCGCACTGGAAGGGGCATCCACACCAGCTGCACCGTGGCTGGGACTGAGGCCTGTGGTCTAAGTTAAGGATGGCCGTGCCCCTGGAGGTTCTGGAAGGCTCTGTTTTCCAGCTCTTCCCCCACCCCACAATCAGGAAGGAAAGGAGGGGGCAGCCTAGGCGTGGAAGCTGCGTGTTCCCTGCAAAGGCTGGACTGGCCTCTCCCACGATGGGTATCAGCGCTCCCTGGGGAGGGCTGTGCCGGGCAGCGAGCCCAAATTGGGGTGGGGAGGGCAGCAGAGATGCAGGAGGGAGCCCTGGCCACCTTCCCCCACCTTCTGAAGTGACCTGGGTCTCGCAGAGCCAGACTGCCGACCCCCCCCCCGAACCAGCCTTGGCGCTGCTTCCTCCTAAAGTTTGCTGGGGTGGCCTGGCCTTCTGGAGGTCGGGGATCAGGGACTCTCAGAAGGGAAATCACAGTGGATTCCACACCCCACATCTTGGTGCAGCCCAGGCCTCCATCCCCCGCTCTCTCTGGCCACCGGTACCCTGGAGGTGAGGCCTGGCAGTCCAGCCAGGGGAAGGGGTTGGCTCTCAGAGAGCTGGGTTAATATTTGTTGACTGACTAACTGATTGACTAAGTGTGAATGCCCCAGCCCGACAAGTGCTGGGGCGTGTCCTGCTGGGCGGGAACAGGGATTCAGTTACAGTGTTGGGGAGGGCAATGGGCAGAGCCTGGCCCCGAGCCAGGCCCAGCACTGCCCACAGGCAGGGTGAAGGAACGAGCAGTTTCCAGCAGGTAGGCCGGGCAGGGAGGAGACTGGGGGGCCAGGGTGGGGAGGGCTGCCCCAAATGGGGTGTACCACGTCGGTGACTGGGCTCGGGGCTGCCGAGGGGCCGGCAGAACTGGGAAGGCAGCGAGCAGCCCAGCAGGTGAGGACACTGGTGGAGGCAGGGAGGCTGCGACCAGAGCGATCCTCAGGGGCAGGAAAGTGTCAGATTTTCTATGGGGTGGGGGGCGTGTCTGTCTCCCAGAGTCCATACACCTGGGGCCGGGGCCCTGTCCCTCCCTCCCACTCCAGCAGGCAGTACCTGCCCCCCCCCCCCGCCCCCTTCCTGGAAGTCGGGCAAAGTGACCTCAGGGTCCGCCCCTTCGCAGGATCCTCAGGAGGCGGAAGTTACACACCTAGGGGAGAAAAAGGGGCACCAGAGGAGGGAGGAGGCTCTGGGTAGAGGGAGGGGTGGGGGGTGTGGAAGGAGGGGGCTCCGAGGGAGAAAAAGGGGCACCAGAGGAGGGAGGAGGCTCTGGGTAGAGGGAGGGGTGGGGGGTGTGGAAGGAGGGGGCTCCGAGGGAGAAAAAGGGGCACCAGAGGAGGGAGGAGGCTCTGGGTAGAGGGAGGGGTGGGGGGTGTGGAAGGAGGGGGCTCCGAGGGAGAGAAAGGGGCCCTTGGGTGGGAGGAGAACGCGGGGAAGGGAAAAGGAGGCCAGGGGAGAGAGAGTGCATTGGGGAAGGAAAGGGGTGTGAGAGGGCAGTTCCAGGGGAAAGAAGGGGGCATCTGGAGGAGGAAGGGAGCACAGAAAGGGTGGAGGGGCAGTCAGGAGAGAAGGGGGCACTGGGGAGAGGGAGGATGCATGGGGGGAGGAAAAGGGCACCCAGTAAAGGAGGGGGCACCGGGACAGAAGGGCACGTCAGAGGAGGAACTGGACATCTGGGAGAGGAAGGGGGCCATGGCTGGAGGGAGTGAGCCCCCAGGGAAGAGAAAGGAGCTTCCAGTAGGAGGAGAGGATACCTGGTAGAGGGTCCCCACTCGGGGTGGGTAATGGAAGGGGAAGAGGGGACACCCTCGGGTGGGAAAGCCTGGTGGGTCAGAAGGGGCACTCTGGGGAGGGCAGGGGCCTCCTGAGGGAGAAGAGACTGCCTGGAGGAAAGAAGAGGGTGCTGGGGAGATAGGGCCCCCACCCTTTGAGCATCCCTTCTCCATCCCCCCAGAATCCAGTTGGAAGACAGGTTACATGGGATGAGGCCTCAGGCCCTGGGAGCCTGAGAGTTTGGCTCTGCAGGCTGGCACTGGATATACGGGCACCCTCCAAGCTCCCTGGGGATGATGCTGTCCCCACCCCGTGCAACCAGCCCAGTCCCAACTTCCTGGCCACAGTCTGACTTCCCTGCCCCACAGGGAGCCCTGGTGACCCCTGTGCTGAGCCAACCAATCTTCCTGTCACTCTGTCACTATTTCACAGTTACAGCTCCTAGTCTGTACCTCTGGTCACTGCCTGCCTGTGCCCTGGTGGTTGTCACTAATCACTGCTTCTGCCCATCACCGCCGAATGTCACTACCCCTGTCACTTGATGTCACCACGTGTTTCCTGTTGCTTGAGACCACCATTACATGGTCACCGTGTCTGCCTGTCACTCATGTCACTGTCACAGCAACAGGCCATCACTGCGACAGCAGTTCTGGGTGCAGTTAGTGCACGTGGTGGCTCCCTTCTCTGTCCGCTTTCACTCCTGCAGTCATGGGCTGAGAACCTGCCAGGTGTCAGGTAGCAGGAGCCGGCAGTAAACCAGGAGGACAAGCCCCTGGCCCCAGAATCCAATGCTCTAGTGAGGGAGGCCAGGCCGTCAGCACACAGGGTCTCCAGTACGGGTTCGGGGGGTGGCTCTAGCCCCAGCTGGAACCCCCTCTGCCCGCCCTGTTCTGGGCAGCTCCCTCTTCCACCCCACCTCACCCCACATCCACGGCCATCTTGGCCCTCTTTGAGAGGGCTGGGTGTTTCCCACTGTGAGCTCACCAGGGCCTGGGCCCGGCCTGGACAAAGACGTAAGGAAGCTGGGCCACTCGGTGCCACCTGCCACGCTCTGCCTCTGATTCTGTAACTCTGTATCTCCCCTCCCACTTCATTTCCCCTGATCATGCAGGGTCAAGGTTGTTCCTCCTGCTGATATAGCATGGCTAGAGTGGAGTGGAGAGGGGAGGGGAGAGGAGTGAACACACACCAGGGCCACTAGGAGTGAGAAATTCAGAAGGAAGGGACTTCTGGGTCTATTGGGCAAAGCAGCAGCAAGAAGGGAAAGTTGCAGCTGGCAGGATTTAGTTTACACGTCGAAAGAATTTCCACGGATGAAGGAATGACCAAACCTCATGCAGAGGTTTCTGAAGGAGGGATACAGGGAAGCCCGGGGTCGTTGAGAGTCACCTGCCGACATGAAACAAAATCCAGAGCCCCCTTCTTCCCCAGATCCCTCTCATTCCACGCTTCTCTCTCCTGTGCACACTCAGAACCACAGAGCACGGCAAAGTTGCTGTTTGCAGAGCCAGTGGCTGTTTGCAGTCTGTGTGTATTAAGCGTTCAGCTGTGTTTCAAGAATTTGAGAATGTTTTGGTCTGATCTATGCCAACTGCTCACGTCAGCTAAGCCTGTCACTTGCTGCAGAGTCTGTCATCTTCAGAGACAGTCCGTGTGTGCAGAGTCTGTCCTGGGTTTGCAGAACATGTGTCTGATCTGCAGAGCTTCTTTCTGCCCTGAGCCTGTTTTGAGAGTGTCTTTTTTCAGAACCTGGGTCTTTTTAAACAGTCTGTCCCTCTTTCTTCATGGATAAGATATGCTTTTATTGCAGAAGCGGCCCTGAACGCAAGCCTATCCCTGTCTCCGGAGCTTGTCCCGCGGCCTTGGCTGGGACATCTCTTTCTGCCTAAAAACACCGTCCCTGTCTATAAAGCATTGTCTGTTTACAGTTCCTGGCCCTGTCAGCAGAACCTGCTTCCTCTGCAGGGAGTATCTCTGTCTCTAGACTCTGTCCCTATTCATAGAGTCTTTTCCTATTTCAGAGCCTATTCTGTCTGCAGAACCTGAGCCCTATTTGTACAGTCTGTGACATTTTTCAGGGCCTTTGCCTATTTGCACAGCTTGTCTCAACTTCCTGGATAGAAATTCTTGTCTGCTTGCAGGCTCTACTCCTACAAAGAGTTTCTCACCTGCCATGGGTCACTGTGTCTGGGAGCACCCCTGTCTTTCGACAGAGCACATCCCTGTTGGCAGAGCCCATGCCTGTCTGCACAGTCTACTCCTAATTCCATGTGTACTTGTTAACAGAACCTGTCCCTATTCATGGAGCCTTCATCTCTCTCTAGAACTCATCCTTTTCTAAAGCCTGTCCCTGTTTGCTGAACCTGGGCTCTCTACAGAACCCAGCCCCGTTTTAAGATCTTGCCCATGTCTGGGGCATCTGTGCTGGAACATGGAGCTGATTTCCTGGCCGGCTCCTTTCAGCACATCCTGCCCTCTCTGAAGACACTGTCACTGTTAACAGAGGCTGTCTGTTTGCAGAGCCTGTGTGGGCTTACAAAACCTATCCCAATCTGCCAAGTCTCTGTCTATACAGGCTTTGTCTGCAGAGCCTGTGTCTTTTTGCAGAGCCTGGATTGCTCTGCAGAGCTCACGATTGCTTGCCCAGGCTGTTCCGATCTCCTTGTTTGCAGGATTTGAGGCTGTTTCCCAAGGCTGTCCCTGCATGCACAGCCTGACCATGCCTAGAGAGCTTTTGCCTGTCTCAGAGCCTGCCTCTGTCTGCCAAGCACTTCTCTGACTGGTGATGCTGTGTCTCTTTGCAGAGGCTTGCCTATCTACATGCCTGTTCATATCTGCAGAGCCTGTCTCTTCTGCAAAGAGTCCCTGTCTTAAGGGTTTGTCCCCATCCACATTTGCAAAGCCTTTCCCAATTCTGCAAAACCCCTCCACACCTGCAGAACCCGGGACTGTCTGTAGAGCCTTTCTCAGCATTCATAACCTTTACTTGTTTGCCCTTGTCTGAAGCTTGTCTGAATTTCCCTGGGTCCAGTCTGTGTCTCTTCACGTAGGTCATCCTTACAAAGGTGGTCCCTGTCAACAGAACTCATCTTTGTCAGGAGAACCTGTGCCTGTTGCATCCCTTTCCTGGGTCTGAGGAAGTAAGCTGTCCCTTTTCTCTGCAGGTGCTGTGTCTCTTTGCATGGTTATCTCCTAACTGTCTGAAAGACCTACGCCTATTCGCCTTGTGTGCAGAGCCTGTCTTGTCTACAGGATTCTGTCTCACTTCAAGAGCCTGCCCCTGTTTGCAGAGTCTGTCCCTGCCTACAGCACCTGTTGTGACTAGCAGAGCCCTCGCCTGGCTGTAAGCCTATCACTGTCTACAGTGACTGTCCCTGGCTGCAGATCCTGTGTCTGTATGCCTAGCCTGTTTCAAACGCCCTGTCTGTTTGCAGAGGTTGTCCATAGACTCAAAGCCTATCATTGTCCACAGAGCTCAGCCCTGTTTCAAGTACACAAGCACAGACGACAAGGCAGGTCCCTGTTTGCAAAGCCTCTGTGCCGACGTCTGCAGTACCCTGGTGTCCTGGTGTGCTGGCCCTTTTGTTTACGCAGCCCTCCTCATGAGAGGCACAGGCTATGATGAAGGGTCTTTGGAGAGCTGTGCGTGGGGAGAGCTCTTGCTTAGAGCCCAGAGTACAGGCGGCCAGGGCCTGAGGACTCTGGCTACTGTTCCCTCCCTCACTCTTTCCTGATCTAGGATGGACACCAACAGGGGCCTCCCAGCCATCGAGAGCCACAGGGACCTCCACATATGGATCACTGAGGTGAGCTGCGCGACCAGACAGAAGAGCTGGTGATAAAGAGTGTGCAGGTCTCTGAGACCAGTCTTCTCCCGCCCCCCACTCAGAGCTCCCTCCCCCTACGCCAAAGGGTCATGGCTGGGAGGAACAGGGTCTCCCAAGTTGTCACTAGGCACCCTCCTCTCCCAGAACCTGAAGATGGTGCCGGTCCCCGAGCGGGCTTATGGGAACTTCTTTGAGGAGCACTGCTATATCGTCCTGCACGTGAGCACTTCAGGAGTCTGGGGGGTGGGGGGTGGGGTGGCTGGCCCTTTGGGGGTTCCGTGGTGCAGACTAAGCCCCGCCCTGGGAAAAGGCAGGCTGGGAGCCCAAGAATCGCATCCCATACGGAGGCTGCTGCCTTTGAGGCCTCTTCACCCTTCCCTCGCCGGTCTCCATCTCCTGTCGGTGGAAGCACCTGACCAGTCTCCCCACAGCCCTTTGTACATCCTCCACCTCGATCTCCCCTCTCCGCCTCAGCCCTCGGGCCCCACCCCACTCCTGGGACCTCAGCCCCTCACCACACACACGGATGCAAACACCTGGGCCCTAGGTCCCCCAGAGCCTGAAGGCCACGTCGGGGGCGCCCAAAGACCTGCACTACTGGGTCGGGAAGGAGGCGGGTGTGGAGGCGCAGGGTACGGCGGGCTCCTTCGTGCAGCACCTGCAGGAGGCGCTGGGTGGCGCCACCGTGCAGCACCGCGAGGCGCAGGGCCACGAATCCGCCTGCTTTCGCAGCTACTTCCGCCCTGGAATCATGTGAGTGAGGCGGGCAGGGGGCTGGGAGGGACAGGGGCCGTGCGGCGGCTGGCGGCCTGGGGCAACTGTCTCCCTCATCACAGTGTGTGGGGTGGTATTTTTGAGTGGGGCGGGTGACAACTTATTGACATACAAACCATACCATACACCCCACCCGTTTAAAGCATACAATTCAGTGATTTTTTAGTGTATTCACAGACTTGTGGGATCCATCGCCGTAATTTTAGAACGTTTTCAACACCCCCAGAAGAAGCCCCGTACCCTTTAGCATCACTCCCCATTTCCCCCAATACTCCCTTGCCCCAGTCTGTATAGATTTCCCTCTTCTGGACATTTTACTTAAATAGAATTATACAACACCATTTATGGATATACCACATTTTATTTACGTATTCATCACTTAATGGACATTTGGGTTGTTTCCACTTTTTAGCTGTTATGGGTGGGTAATACTGTTGTTAACATTTGTATACAAGTTTTGGGTAGTTTTCCCCCCCAGTTTTATTGAGATATAACTGACACACAGCACTGTATAAGTTTAAGGTGTACAGCATAATGGTTTGACTTACATATATTGTGAGATGATTACTGCAGTAAGTTTACTCACCATCCAGTATTGTATACAAGTTTTTGTGTGGACATATGTTTCTCATTTCTCTTGGGTGTATACCCAGGAGTGGATCCCAGTGCTGTTTTTCAGTTTGCTTTTCTGTTACTATGCCCAAGAGAAATATGTCTTTTGCTGTAAATTGCTTCAAATATTTATTTAATTAACAATTACAATATATTAGGTCGAACCATAGGAAATTGCCAGTATTCGATCATTTCTGTTGAACCTGATACATGCAAATGGTATATACATAAATGCACGCACACATGTATACATGTGCATGCAGAAAACACGCCACCCCATGTATGTCCACCTACAGATGGACACCCACATACGTCGGTGAGTATTCATGTCCACCTACACACATATACGCGGTTGCATGAATTCCATGCACGCACATCTGTACGCACACGGATAAACAGATACACGTTTTTCCCCACATGCATACATGTATATACACATTCATGTGTCCACGTATCTACACATGGATAAACACGTGCACATTACTGCCCCCATATGCTTGTACACACGTGTTCATATCTACTTGCACACACGTATTAAACAGGCATGTGTCCCCGCGTGCATGCATGCAGGCGCGCACATCTGCACTCACCCCTGCGCATGGCAGCATATGGTCTCACGTGGGACCCCATGCTCTCCTCAGCTACCGGAAGGGAGGCCTGGCCTCTGCCCTCGAGCACGTGGAGACCAACGTGTACAACATCCAGCGACTGCTGCACATCAGAGCGGGGAAGCACGTGTCAGCCAGCGAGGTGAGAGCTGCCAGGGATGCCACCCGACCATGGACTCAGCTGGACTGCGTGTCCTGAAGTGTAGGGAAGTGTGGAGGGCGGTGGGGACAGTGGGGGGAACGTGGGAGGTCAGCATTCCCCGATGGCCCATCCTGATGAGGAGAGAGAAGGCAGAGCCAGGCTTCCAGCCCCACCCGTCCCACAGCTCCTTTGACCCTCTGTTTCCTCATCTGTCCCATGGACACACTGAGAACTAGGGAGGTGAGGCAGACAAGATGATGCACCTGGATGGCTCTGCTACGCAGCACAATGGGAAGTAGCATGATTTAGGGAGGTGCACAGCCCCACATTCTCATACACGTCATAATTGTCACCCACAGGCACACCCAGTGTCTCCACTGTTAGCCCTAATGCCACTCGGTCCCTAGAGTGCCCTTGTGCAAATTAGACCGGAGCGCCCCTTACTTCCATCTGTCAGGATATTGATGGGAAATACTGATCTTGTGAGAACAAGACGGTTTGCTGCCATCAGTGTAATGAACAGTCAGGAGTTTGACGCCTGCGATGTGAATGGTGACAGTTGTGTACGTTACTGTCTGCATGGTATGTGGCAGCTCTGTGACTCACAGACAGTCCCACCCAGGCTCACACAGTGTCACCCACAGATTTAGTGATCATACATCCCTGGTCATGCAGCGCCACCATGCAGCCCCAGGTTTTGCCTGTTAGCCTGGCATAATTATTCAGAGCTCCCACTTTTACTCTCCAAAGCATTGGGATGATACTTGCCCTTTTCCACAGATAACAACACACTGTCCCCCACACAGGTACACATGCACTGTCAGCCAGGAGCTCATACACTTCTTCACATTTGATGTTCACCTACACACACATCTACACATGTGGATAAACTGGTACTTGCGCCCCACTTGCATCCATGTGTCTGTGTACGCATGTACTGCTGTGGACTTGCACTGAGTGAGAAGTGTCAGACTCGGTCACGGACACCCTGTGAAATGCAGCATAACCTACGTTTACACATGCCCAGAGATGCACCCAGCCACATCCACAGTGACGCTCAAGGTCTCACATGCTTACATGGATGCGTGCCTGCACACCATCAGAGTGGTGTCACACTCACACATACACCCAGTTGCACGCAGCTTCATGCACATAAGTGACACACCTGAGCTATGCGCACGTGGGCAAGGACAGGCTGCAGTGCCCCTCCACCTGGGTGCGGGTGGTATGACACACTGTCTCCCTCCCTGACGCCTGGCTCTGGCAGGTGGAGCTCTCCTGGCACAGCTTTAATAAGAGTGACATCTTCCTGCTAGACCTGGGCAAGATGATGATCCAGTGGAATGGGCCCAAAACCAGCACTGCTGAGAAGGCGCGGGTCAGTGTCTGCCCCGGGAACTAAGGGGTGCAGTGCTCGGGGAGAGGGGTGGTCCTCCAGGTGCCCATCCTCCAGCTACCCCAAGACGTGGGCTTCGCTCTCGCCTAAGAAGCTGAGAAGCACCTACAAACTGAGTCCAGATCCTGAACTGGTGGTACCCCTGGATGCCAGGATAAGGGGATACCTCCCCTGGCCCCCAGCCTCTGGGAGCTGAGCAGTGACAGGAGGATTCTGGGCTGGACTGTCTGAGAGGTGATGGGGGGCATTCTGGGGATGCTCTGACTGCCAGGTCCTGTCTCACAGGGCCTGGCCCTGACCCGCAGCCTCCAGGACAGGGAGCGTGGTGGCCGTGCACAGATTGGTGTGGTGGATGATGAGACTGAAGCCACTGACCTCATGCAGATCATGGAAGCTGTGCTGGGCTGCAGAGTGGGCAACCTGCACACCGCCATGCCCAGCAAGAGTACTGACCAACTGCAAAAGGCCAATGTCCGCCTCTACCAGTGAGCAGACCTTGGGAGCGGGCAGGGTGGGTGGAATAGCCCAGGCGTGCATGTCCGGCATTACTGCAATAACACAGTGTCTCTAGGAAGCCCTCTAGAAAAGGTTCATGGGTTTCTGGGGCAGGCCATGTGGGACCTTAGGCCCAGCCTGTGCTCTTGCATGGCTGCCTTTCTGAGAACGCATTGTACAGACAGGGCGACTGAGGCCCTGAGAGGGCCAGGGAGCTGCCTAAGTCTTCACAGCAAGGCTGCAGTGAAGACCTCAACCTGGGCCCCCAGCCCCCAAGCCTTCTGCCTCTGGAGGTGCAAGGGGCAGTGGTAGCTGGAGTGGAGCCAGGCCCGGGAGGAGCTGAGCTGCCCACATCTGGATGCCTGTCCCCTAGTGTCTACGAGAAAGGCAAGGATGTGGTGATCCAGGAGTTGTCAACCTGCCCTCTGGCCCAAGACCTACTGCAGGAGGAGGTGAGGCAAGCCTGGCCCCAGCCATCCCATCCATCTCCCCACCCACTCTACAAGCCCAACCCAGTCTGGACCACCTACTGACCAGCCCCACTTTGGCTCCCAGGACTGCTACATCCTGGACCAGGGTGGTTTCAAGATCTACGTGTGGCAGGGACGCATGACTAGCGTCCAGGAGAAAAAGGCTGCCTTCAGCAGGGCTCTGGTGAGGCTATGGGGCCCTGGCTTAGAAGGACATAGAGCTGCCCTGGTTCCTGGGTAGGGAGGAAACCGCCTTACCCTGCAACCTAAGCTGGGAGACATCCATGTCCTGGGGTCTAAAGAGAGAGGTAATCCTGCCCTGGGGCCAGGAGGGGGATACATCCTGCCCTGGGAGCCCTGTCGGATGGAGGAGGACATAACCCTGCCCTGGGGTCTAAGCCTGAACACCCACCGCCCTGTCTGAGGGCCGAGACACAGCTCTGCCCAACGGTCCGAGGGGGAACACAGTGCCCCTCTCTGGGGTACCGCGGGCTGCGGCCTGCCTTGGGGGCCCAGACGGGGTAGGACCAGATAGCTTCCAAGAAACCATGTGTAAAAGGGGGATGTGGGGGACCCGCCTTGAGGTCTGATGATTCTCCAAGCACTGGGTGCTCCCTCCTTTTCCAGGAGGGGAGGCAGGGCTCTGCCTGGGGTCTGACGGGTGGTCATAGCTGGCCCTTCCCGAGGCCTGGACTAACGGGACCCTGCCTGTCCTCAGGGACTTCAGAGAAGTCGGTAGTGCCGGAGCCAGCTCCTTAGGCCGGTCATGAGCTCAGTTAATTAAAGCTGCTCAGTGCACTGGCTGGCCCCGAAGCGTGAGCGGCAGGTCCTGCGGGTGGAGCGGAGCAGTGGGCCCTTGGGCCACACGCTTGACAGAACCCCCCCCCCCCGCCGCCCAGGGCTTCATCCAGGCCAAGGGCTACCCGAGCTACACCAATGTGGAGGTGGTGGACGAAGGCGCCGAGTCGGCCGCGTTCAAGCAGCTCTTCCGATCGTGGTCTGGGGAGCAGCGCAAGAACAAGCACCTCCGCGGAACGGGTGAGGGGGCGTGGCCGGACGGCGGAGCGGAGCGCCGAGCCGAGGCTTCCTGAGCGATGGGCGGGGCGGGGCTGGAGGGGCGGGGCCTGAGCGGGCCCCAGAATCTCCACGGGAAAGGTGAGGGGGCGTGGCCGGAGGGAGCTTCTTGCGTGATTGGCTGGGCGAGGCGAAGTCTGGGACAGGGCAGACATCGCCAGTGACACCCTCTGTCCCACCCTCAGGTAAATTACTTCAGGTGAAACTGGACGTGGGCAAGCTGCACAGCCATCCTGAGCTGGCGGCCCAGCTCAGGATGGTGGACGACGGCTCTGGGAAGGTGGAGGTGAGGGGCACTGACTTGGCTGGGGGAAGATGGACGCACAGGTGTAGGCTTTGTCTTCAGGTGAACCTTATGGTTGCTAAAGTGACCCAGGTACGCCCAGGTGCACATCTACACACAATCAGGGACGCACGGGGCATATGTACGTATACAGGCACCCTCCGCCCCGCCAGCTCATATGCATCACGCGTACAGTCCCATGCAGCCACGACCACTTGCTCGGTAACACTCGTGGCACCCAGAACAGTAACATTCGGACAATTAATTGTGCCCTTTTGTCATACATATTATAGACACACATACTCATACCTTGTGATTGCACTTATTCAAACAATTGAAAACATGTAAGCATACAAACTCTGCATCACACATGATCACAGCCCCACATGCCCAACACAGAGTCACATCCTGTCAGCCACCCGTCTGGTCTCAGACCAATGTTCTGGGAGATGCAGGGGTTGGGGGCTCCTTCCAGGCTCTGTACAGGGCAGGGTTGTATCTTGACTAATTGGGTCACCCCCAGGCAGGGCCCTTAATTCCTTCAGGGCTTAGTTTTTTATATGTAAAATGGGGCTAAAGCTGTGGTCCCACCTGACCCCGAGGCTGGTGTGCAGGTGCTGAGAGCGTATGGGAACAGGACAGCTGGGCCTGTGTGAGGTGCACTAGTTCTCAAGGTAGGCCGAGGTCTGAGAAAATACTGTTTCTCCAAGGTGCCCTCTGACATTTGCCCTACTATGGATGGACAGTGGCAGTGAGTGGGGAGAGACTGAGATAGGAGAAGACGGGGCGGAGGGGGAGGAGGAAGAGAGGATGACAGGTTGAGGGGACAGAGAGAGACAAAGAAGAGGAGACTGAGAATGAGAGAGAGGGTGGAGGAGACCGAATAGAGGGAGGAGGGGATGAGATGCAGAGCAGGGAGGGGTGAGGGCACAGGGAGAGGAGAAAGGGGGTCAGGGAGAGATGGGGTACCCAGGGAGAGACAGAGGGGCAACCAGCGAGAGAGACAAAAGGAGAAACAGGAAAGCGGAGAGAAGGGCAAGGGAGGAAGGAAGGAGGGGTCTGCAGCCCAGGCCCCAAGCACAAAGCCAGGGAGGGGACGTCCCCCGCCCCCCCCCCCACAGCAGGCTCGGGGACAGGCAGCCAGAGGGGGGCCCGAGCCAGGAAGCCTGGCTGCCAGGTGAGTGCTGCTCCTGCAGGCGAGTGGTTGCAGTCAGCCTCTTCTGCAGAAGCAGGATTCCCGGTGCTCTGGTCTTTTCCAGAGACTGCTGTCAGGCTCTGTGTGGCCACGGGATGCCCAGATGTTGTTTCTTGCCATGTCGAGGTGAGCGCTGTTACCCCCACTTCACAGGTGGGAAAAACTGAAGCTCAGAAATGTCTCACTGCCGCTGTGGGTGACCGGGATTCAACCAGGGTTTGCCTGGCTCCAGGGCCCATGCTCGGTTACCCACAGGAACAGGACATCACATTAAGTGTGACTAAGTGTTTCCCTTTCAGTCTTTGAACAGGGTTTGCTTTTTTTAAGTGACACTTGAAAAAAAGGAAATTTTTCCAAGAGCCCCAAGGCCTTGCTTCTGCCCAGCTTCTGCTGCCCTGGCCTGAGCAGAGAGCAGCTATGCAGGGCTGTGGCTGGTGAGGTCAGGCTGGGGTGGCATGTGGCAGCCTGGGCAGCCTCTGGAGTCCTCACCGCTTGTTTGTCCCAGGCACCACACACCAACTCAGAGTCCTGGCTGAGAACAGCCTGGCACAAGTGTGGGTCCCAGCGGTCCCTGGGGGAAGCACAGAGTGTAGGGTGGGCACAGAGCTCAGGGGGAGCCCCTTGTCTGCACAGATGAGGCATGCCCCCAGCTGCAGAGAGCTTCCTGGCTGGACACACGGTGGGTGGGCTAGTTCAGGTGGAGGCACCACCCCTGCCTGTTGGTCCCCTGTTCCCCAGGTGTGGTACATCCAGGACTCACGCAGGCAGCCCGTGGACCCCATGCATCACGGACAGTTGTGCGCAGGCAACTGCTACCTTGTCCTCTACGCATACCAGAAGATGGGCCTCGACCAGTACATCCTGTACCTGTGGCAGGTGCGCCGGCCTGAGCAGGGTGGCGGGCACCCTCAAGCCCCAGAGCTCAGGAGCTGAGAGTGGGGTCTGGGAGCCGTGCCAGGCCCTCACCACCCCTGCCCGCAGGGCCTCCAGGCCACCGCACACGAGATCAAAGCCCTGAAGGGCAACGCCGAGGAGCTGGACCTCCAGTACCACGGAGCGCTGGTGCAGGAGCACGTGACCATGGGCAGCGAGCCCCCTCACTTCCTCGCCATCTTCCAGGGCCAGCTGGTGATCTTCCAGGTAGGGCCTGCCTTGCTGCTGTGGCCGCAGCCTCTCCACCCCTCCGTGCACCCGTGGCCCTTACGCGCATGTGCTAAGCACCTTCTCTGCATGTCAGGGGCCCAGCGGTAGCCCCTTGGCTTCCTGGTGCTTGTCCAAGGCCCAGGAACTCCAAGGGTGACCCCTGCCTGAGTTTCTTCCCCCATCCCCAGAGGCAGCCACAGAACAGGCGCACAAGTGCGGAAGCGGAACGGAAAGGGAGCTGGGGCCTTACCTGGGGTCACACACAGGCAAAGCTGCTCCCCACTTTCCGTCTTCAAGGCCTGCGGGATCCATGCTCTGACCCCTCGGAGATGGGGTGAGGGGTCTGTTTAGAAAGGGCCTGGTTCCCTATTCTAGACCAATGGCATCCTCACACTCCACACTCAGAGGGTAGAAAACAGAGGTGGCTTCAAGAGAGGGGGCCCTGGGTGCCGAGGCAGTTTGGCCCCCACTGGGAGAGGGAGGCAGCCCCAAAAGCCCTTGCCGCGGCCTGAGGCCCAGCCCTCTCGTAGGGGAGCACTGGGCACAATGGGAAAGGGCAGCCAGAGTCCGCCACAAGGCTCTTCCACGTACGAGGCACCGACAGCTACAACACCTGGACCCTGGAGGTGCCAGCCCGGGCCTCAGCCCTCAACTCCAACGATATCTTCCTGCTGGCCACAGCCGGCCTCTGCTACCTCTGGTTTGGGAAGGTACCCCAGCAATGACTACTTGACTTACGCCTGGGGCAGCGGTGCCCGACCAGGGAAGGGTCTACTCCGCAGCGGAGGCTGACTTCAAGTCCAGCCTCAGGCCGGAGGGAGGTGGGGGAGAGGCCACAGTGTCCCTTCTGGGACCTGGGGGAAGTTATGGGTGGACCTGGGCATCCACGGGTCAGAGCCAGGCCAGGCCCAGGCTGCCTGCCCTCCTTCCTGCCTCGTGCCGGGACTACGTCCCTTCCCAAGTCTCTTGGGAAAAGGAGGCTAGTTCAGATTGCCAGGGTTTTCTCTGATCTTCAGCATAAACAGTGAATGATCTCCAAGCCTGGAGGTCCCCATCCTGTGCTCTGGACCTGGAGAGGGTCCCGGTCCCTGTGACCTTGATCAGCTGAGGAGACAGAGGAAGGAGGGGGAGGAAGGGAGACACTTTGTCATGTGTGCCCCGCCACGAGCCCAGGGCTCCTGTGACTCAGGCGCGGCTCCGCACAGGCTCCTGTTAGCAGGGGATGTGGCGCAGGAGGTGAAGGGCCCTCCCTGTGCAGGGCGTGACCCAGCTCTTTGCCTGCCAGGGCTGCAGCGGTGACCAGCGTGAGATGGCACGAACAGTGGTCACCATCATCTCCAGGAAGGACAAGGAAATGGTGCTGGAGGGTCAGGAGCCTCCCCACTTCTGGGAGGCCCTGGGGGGCCGGGCGCCCTACCCCAGCAGCAAGAGGTGACAAGGCGGGGAGGAGGGTGCTCTCCTGACCCAGAGGAGGGAACTGAGGCCCAAGAGGGTGGGTGACTGACTAAGGGCCACACAGGGAGGTGGAGAGGCCAGACTGGAGCTGAGAACTCGTGGCTCCCCAGCCCAGGGGCTCCTAGGAGCACGGCCCACCCTTCCCTCCTCCCTAACTTGGAGCACGAAGGTGCCGGGGACAGCAGGGTGGTCGCGCCCTCTGCTGGCCGAAGGTGCTCCCTGCACGGTCCCCGTACTGGACCGTCCTATCGGCAGAGGGCCAGAGGGCAAATGCATTCCCCCACCCCACAATCCCCACGGGTGGTGTCCCCGGTGTAATATGACATATGGGCAAACAGCGTGTGTGGAGTGTGCAAGAATAGTGTGTGTGGGGTGCGTAAACGGATAAGGGTGTGTATGGGAAGGAAGGGCAGACTGAGGCTTCAAAGGGAACTGGGAGCGGAGAACCTGCCTCTCTTTATGTCTGTGCGGCCCAGCTATGCGCTGTGCTCCCCCCAAGTCTCCTGAGCTCCTAAGTGCTGCTGTCGCCCTCTCTCAGCCTGGCTTCCGTCCTCCCACCTTGGGCCTGAGGCCGGGGGCCAGCGGCTCCTCCCTCCCAGGGCGGCAGGGCTCCAGCTCGGCCCTCCACCCGCACTCAGCCAGCCACCCCCTCCTTCCCCCTGCTCCTTCCCCGAGAAATTAATGGGGCAGCTTGCACCCCAGCTGCCTGTGGAAAGACAGACTACCTAACCTGCTTTCCCCACTGACACGAGGACATGGAGGCCCAGAGAAGGGCAGGTGTTTGGGAGTGGATCCTGGGATGGGTGGAACTTAGAGGGGAGCGGGTACCTCCTGCTCCAGGAGGCATTGTGTCCCGGCCCCTGGGGGGCGGTAGAGGGGTGCTGTGCTGGGGGCTGGCTTGGCCCAGGCTGGTCAGAAGCCCAGCTCTCTATGTGCCCCTCATGGCCTTGTGCCATGCTGGCCAGGCTCCCCGAGGATGTGTCCGACTTCCAGCCACGACTGTTTGAGTGCTCCATCCAGACGGGCCCCCTGGTCCTCACGGAAGTGGTGTTCTTTCGCCAAGAGGACCTAGACAAGTATGACGTCATGTTACTGGACACCTGGGAGGAGGTACGGCAGCCTGGGTGCCTGGCTGGGTTGTGAATGGGGGGTGTCTGCACCTGCGTAACTGGGTGTGAGTGTGTGTGACTTTGTGTTTCTAGCCATGTGACTGCATATAAGGCTGCGGGTGGGTGTGTGACTATCTACGACACAGTAACACTGAGTGACTGGGCCATTGTGTGACTGTGGATAAGACACCAGGGATGACTCTGTGACCCAGGGAGCCTGGGGGAGACTGTGGCTGTGTGTCTGGTGTGGTCGTGACTGGTTGTGTAGTTGGGTGTAACTCCGTGTGCCTTATAAGGGCGTGTGTGAGTCCGTGCAACTGAGTGCCCATGGCTGACATGTCAGTGCTGAGTGGGTGGCCATAAAGTGACCGTGTGTGTGTGCGTGTGCATGTGCACGCATGTGCGTGATGCCTCTGTGTGACTGCATTTGATCTCTAGTTTATTTATTTCCTCTCTGGTCTTTATTATTTCCTTCCTTCTGCTGACTTTAGGTTTTGTTTGTTCTTTTTCTAATCCTTTTAGATGGTAGGTTAGGTTGCTTATTTTGAGATTTTTCTTGTTTTTTTGAGGAAGGCCTGTATCGCTATGAACTTCCCTCTTAGGACTGCTTTGGCTGCATCCCATAAATTTTGTCTGGTTGTGTTTTCATCGTCACTTGTCTGTCTGTGTGCCTGAATTTGCCTGTGTGTGTGCAGCTGTGTGTAATGGCTGTGTGGTCAAGGAACTGGCTATAAGTGACCAGACCGTCTATAACTGGTGACACTGTGAGAGAGAGACAACGTAACTGGCTGCAGGTGTGAATGCCTGAGTGACTGAATTCGTATGACTGTGTAATCATGTTTCTGTGTGGCTGGATGTGATGGTGTTTCAGGCTACTTGTGTTTTCAGGCTGTGTGATCCATTGTAACTGTGCTTAGGTGCAACCATGCATGAGTACGGGTGACAGTGTATGGCTGTGATTTGCCGTCTGGCTGAGTGGTGGTGGACAGTTGTGTCTGTGTATCTGTGGTCGTGTGTGTGTATCTGCATCACTGTGCCTGGGACTCTGTGTGACTGTGGCAAGGAGGCCTTTGGGCTCGCATCCCACTCAGAGCGCAGCCAAAGCCCCTCCCCAAGCCCTGTGACAGGTGGCCCCGACTCTCCCCCTCGCTCACTCTGCTCCAGCCACCATGGCTTCCTGACCGCTCCCTGAACATGCCAGCGTGCTCAGGGCCTTTGTACTGGTTGTTTCCTCTGCTCAGAACACTTTCCCCCCAGACATACATGTGACTTGCTCCCCCACCTCCCTCAGAGCTTAACTCCAGTGTCATCTTCTCAGTAAGGCTCTCCCTGACTCTAATTTAAAATGACAGTATCCACCCCACCACCACCCCACTTCTCTTCTTTCCCTGCTTTATTTTTCTCCATCTGATATACTACATATTTTACTTATTTTTGTGTCTCCCCCAGCAAAATGAAAGCTCTACAAAAGCAGGGATTTTGTCTCTTTCTTTCTCATGGTTGAGTCCCCCGTGCCTACAACATTGCCTGGCACACAGTCGGTGCTCAGTAAATGTGTGTGGATTGATTGCACACATGCATGCCTGAGACCTCCTGGCACATTTACGGGTGTGTGGGGGTGCAGCCAGCCTGCTGGGTGGGTCTGGTTGGCTGGGATGTGTGCATCAGGTTCTGAGACCACCTGATGGGCAGGGCTGGGAGGGAAGTGGTCAGCTCCACCCGCCCAAGGCCAGGCCCCCTCTGTGGCCCAGGTTTTCCTGTGGCTGGGGGCAGCTGCGAGCGAGTGGAAGCAGGAGGCCGTGGCCTGGGGCCGGGAGTACCTGAAGACGCACCCAGCAGGGAGGAGCCTGGCCACGCCTATCGTGCTGGTCAAGCAGGGCCACGAGCCTCCCACCTTCACTGGATGGTTCCACACCTGGGACCCCTACAAATGGACCGTGAGTGAGGCCTGAACCCCCCATCCTCACCCTAATCCTGGGAGAGGGGCCTGCCCTGGCAGACGGTGGGGGAGCCATTGCCCTGCCCAGGGACCTCCAGTGTGTGTGTGGAATCTGGTCCCATTGGTGCCCCTCCATCCGGCCCCCACCCTGATTCTTGCCCCTAGAACAATCAGTCGTATGAGGAGGTGGTGGAGGGTGGCCCGGGAGCAGTATCTGCCATCGCAGAGAGAACAGCTGTGAGTACTGGGGCCTCCTAGGGGTCTGGGCTCGGCTGGCATGGCCCAAGGGCAGGAGGAGCAGGGAAGGAGCCAGGCGCCGGTAGAGGGCAGGGGTGGCAGTTGGGGGCAGGAGGGCGGGTGGGCTCAGTGTGGCCTCCCATGGGAGCCCATCCCCCAGCTTCCCCAGTCTGAGTCCCCTCTCCTGACAGCAGGTCAGCAACTTCCGGCTGTCCAGATGGCCACGCAATGGCAGGGCAGGCCCGTTGGCCCTGTGGGCCCTCAAGGGCTCCAAGGACAGCTCCGAGAACGAGCTGGAGCTGGGCCCCAAAGCGGGCAGCGGCCCCAGATCTGTGGCCAGCAGGAGCCTGCCCCGAGAACAGCTGAGGCACCAGGCTGTTGAGGACCTGCCGGAGGGTGTGGACCCGGCCCACAAGGAGGTGGATGCCTGAGACCCCCGCCCCGCCACTCACCGCCCCAGCAGTAATGCATATAGAGCTGAGGTGCCGGCGCCCAGGGCGTGACCCACTGACGGTGGGCAATGGGCAGGCTGCCCGGGGAGATGTGTGTTCCAGATAGGGTGATGGGCAGAGAGATGTGGGAGAGGATGACACCTCTGGGCGAGTGGGACAGGGTTCTGGGCTCCGCTGATACCCTTCCTCTGCACCCACTCCCTCCTCTCCCCCACCCCAGTCCTATCTCTCAGACTCTGATTTCCAAGATATCTTTGGGAAGTCCAAGGAGGAGTTCTACAGCATGGCCAAGTGGAGGCAGCAGCAGCAGAAGAAGCAGCTCGGCTTCTTCTGAACCCCGGCCCTGCCGGCTCCATCTACGTGGCCAAGACGCCTGCCTGCGGGCACCTCCCCTACACATATACGAGCCCCCCGGGGAGGCTCTCCTGGCACACCCTGCTTGGAGATTCCTGGGTCACTAAAATAAAAGCCTGTGGCCTTCACAAGATGTGGTGAGTGGGCTTTCAGGTCTGGGTCACTCAGCAGGTCCGCCTCTGGGAGAGTGGGCCTCTGGGGTTGGAGGGGTCGGCCGTGACATTCCAAAGACTGAGCCCTCCATACCCTCCGCCATTCAGGGGTTTGTTTCTTGCTGGTCCCTCCTGCCCAGGGGACAGATGTCCCCCCTTGCTCCAGTGTGAGGGTGGAGAGTGAGGTGCTGGGGCTCCAGTGCTCTGGGGCACGCCAACACGCACGCATGCTTTACAGGGATTTTTCCGGTGTCCAGGTAAAGAGACGACAGTACTTAGTCTTATGATTTTTATAAAAACCCTCAACCTAGGGCCCGGCTGGAGGACGGAGCGGGCTGCAGTGTCATTCCTAACGGAATTGAGGACAGCTCCAGGGACTGGGCCAGCTCCTGGGCTCCCGAGAGGCAGCAACACAGACAGTAGGTTGGAGCTGAGGGCAGTGTGGGGCTGCCAGCTCTGAGCGAGAGGTTGGGAGCAGCCCCTGTCCTGCCCCCCAGATGTGGACAGAGGGCCTGGTCCGCTCGGGGCAGCCCTCACCAGACTCCCCGAGCCTAGTCCTGGAGGCCCACCTTCACAAAGAGGGTGGCAGACGGGTGCTGGTCTCCGTTCTTGGACAGGAGGTGAATGTGGCGGTATCCTGGCAGGCGGATGGGCAGGGAGGGGCGCACAGTGGGAGTTCTGGTCACTTAGGGAGGATGATCTGAGGAGTAGCCAGCCCCTTCCCAAGAGATGCCTCCCCTCGAGTCGTCCCCTCCCTCCACAAACACTCACCCTGCTTGAGGCTGTTCAAGGGGATGGTGCTCTGGCCAATGAAGTCGTTCTTGGAGGAGGCATCGTAGTCCTCCACCACAAAGCGCACGAGGGCGAGCTCAGGCACAATCACCTCGAACTCAAACTCTGTGTCCCACCATGGGTTGAAACCTAGGGGTGCAGGCACCATGTCAACAGCATGGACACCAGCTCCAGAAGCCGGGCCCAGCCCAGGCCCAGCATGTACCGTTATTGGTGACCACAGCGGTCTGGTGGCTGGCCACGTCCTGGCTCACGCCATGGATCTCCACCGTCACCTTGGGGTCCACAATTGAATTCTTACTCTTGTTGACTTTTGGCAGCTGCTGCCCTGAGATGACCTGAGGAAAGGCGGGGGACAGTTAAGGGTTCAGGATGGTAGCCAGGGGGAAGGGAGGCCCATGGCACCTGTCCCTCCGGTGGCTGGCCATACCCTGACATTGAGCCGCTTCCGAGCCCACCAGGGCCCCTGAGCCAGGGCACGGGAGTTGAAGGCGGAGTTGGGGTCTCGCAGGAAGGCAGGCTTCAGCACATACCCACAGGCCCCATTGTCCTGGAATCGGCCCTGGTATACGTCCATCTCTGGCCCAGGTGTCTGGAAGTTCAGGGCCACTACAGGCAGGACGGAGCAGTCACAGGCTGTGGGCTGGCCTCAGGGGCCCCAGAGCCCAGCCTGCTTGGGGTACACTGAGGCCCAGAGTCACACGGTGAGGCAGAAGCAGGGTCCAGGATCACTCCAATGCCTACTGCCCTCCTGCCACCCTAACTGACCCACCACACCAACCTTGCATTCCATTTCTGGTGCCAGAATTCAAAGGACAAGTGTGCTAACAATGGGATTTCAGACGCTGTATTTGCTGGTGGGGGATATTTCCAGACTGAGATTACCAGCTCCTGAGCCCACAGATCCCTGCATCTGGCTCTGCCTGGGTCCCCAGAGGCTCCTGGCCCGTGGCCCTCCAGGCAGAAACCCTCACCCAGGCCTCCTCCAAGCCCCAGCCAGCCCGTACCGATCTGGCAGCCCCCATTCCACATCTCCACAGGGCTGTAGTTGGAGGAATCCGTTCTCCACCCGGCGGGGTAGATCCTGCTCAGGTGACTCACATTGTGGCGGACAAAGCTGTTTCCTGAGGGGGGTGTGGGCTCATCAGAAGCGGAGGCCTCCTGGTGAGTCCAAGCCCCTCCCTACCAGCTCTGTCTGGTAACAGCGTGGGGTGCCAGCTCTGGGCAACGTCCGGAGGGGTGGGAGCCAGTCCTGACCCTGGCCAGCTCAGGTGGTCAGACAGATGGACAGCACCCTGGGGGGACAGGGCCGGGCTCACCTGATTCTTGAAGTAGTCGGAGGGCGCGGTTCTCGGAGAAGGATGCCATCTCATAGAAAGCCTGCTCACGGGTGCCAGGACTGGGGAAGCCCAGAAAGTGGACGCTCTTGCAGTAAATGACCATATCTGAGAGCTCCTTTGCTAGTCTGAGCTTGTCTTCCTGGGGGCCATGGGGAGGCGCAAGTTAGATTCAGAGGTTGGGGCAGGTGGGCACTGAGAGAGCCAGAAACCCAGATACAGAGAGAACAGAGAGGGAGACAGAGAGAGGGAGCAGAGGGTCTGAGTGACAGCCACAGAGAACCCGGACAAGACAAACACCCCACAGTGTGATGGAGGGGGATGGTGGGGTAGGGCCCCCCTCCCCTCCTCGCTCCATAGCCCCCGCTCAAACCATGGACTTGTGCTGCACTTGGTTCCTCACTGCCTCATCCTCCATCTCAGCAGCCTCATCCTCGTCTGACACCACAGTGGCCTCAGGGCTGCCTTCCCCTCCGGGGAGGAAAAGCCCCCCAAGCTTCTTCCCCTTCAGCAAGATCTTCCCCTTCAGTTGCTAAGGGTGGAGTGTCAGCTGGTCAAGATGCGGCGGGCCTCCCGGCCAGTCCCCTGCCCTCTCGTCTGGGCACCCCACCCCATCGGGCACCTCAGGGGAAGGCAGGCTGCTGGTGACCCTGTCCAGTGGCCGATCCAACAGCATGGGGCCCAGGAGGGTGTGCAGGTGTTGCGCCATCACACGCTGCTGCTCCAGGCTGCAGTGGTTCTCCAGGGACAGGATGACGGGGTAGGGGGACACCTGGAGGCCCAAGGGCGGATTAGGAGGGGTGGGTGGGCCCGAGCATCCCCTTCCTCAGGCCCAGAAGCGCGCCCACCTTGAAGGCGTAGTCCCGGATGGCCCTGAGCACGTCGCAGAAGAGGATCTTGGAGGTGAAGGTGTAGCCGTGATAGATGACCGGTTCCTGGTTGGGTCCATCCCAGCAGTCGAGCTCCAGGCAGCGGCAGCCTTTGCACAGCGCCCTGCGAGTGGGACGGCGGCTAGGCCCCTCGGTCCCGGCCAGGCCCCGTCCAGGTCCCGCCCGGCCCCGCCCCGCTCCATCACGACCAGGTCCCGCCCGGCCCCGCCCCATCATGCCCAGGTCTCCCGGCCCCACCGGATGTAGGCTTCGGTGCTGCTGGGCCCCGTGAGCTGGTCTTCCAGCAGGTAGGTGTTGTGAGAGGACGACACCAGGTAGTGACTGAGCGGCTGGCCCATGTCCTGGTAGACCCGGCGGTGCGCCCGGTTGAAGGCGCTGCCGTCGGCCGAGAGCAGGTACATGAGGAAGCCGTCCTTGGTCATCTGCCGCCGCGCCTTGGCTGGGAGGCGGGAGGCCGGCGCCCGTCAGAGCCCTAGGCTGGCGCCGCCGCTTTGGGGGGATGGGCCCCTTTCCCCCTCCCCCCACTCCCCAGGGGCCCCCTTCCCCCTCCCCCCACTCCCCCTGCCTCCCGTCCTGAGCTGGTCCTCGGTACCTCTTGGAAGCGGCTAAGCTCGAGTCTTTTGACCAGACCGTGACTGTCCCAGGGTGGGGCCCTGTCTCCTCCTCTGTCCCCCATGCTGTGAGGCCCCCCTGAGGGCAGGGCCTCACCTCCTCCTTCTCCAGGACTGGGCCCACATCTGACGTCTTAAAGCTTTGTGGCCAGCATGGGCACAAAGAGGGAGGTAGGAAAAGTGCCTGCTTTTCCAGCCTCCTCTCCATTTCCTGGGGGAGGGGTCCTCAAATCCCCTGAAGGAGGAACCAAGAGAGTGTGCCTGCCTCCTATCTGCTTTCCTGGGGCAGAGAAATACTGACCAGGGGCTCTGGGCCTGGCTGGCTGAGGCGCCCCCTTCCCTCCAGCTCCCTACTCTTGGGCTGCCGTCTCCCCAGGGGTCTCCCCACCCTGTGTGGCCCTGGGACTACAGGTCATAGGCCCTCACCCATCTCGCTGGGCTCGTAGCGCTCAATGAGGGAGAGGGCCAGTGCAGGCCCCGCCGCCTCCTCCCGCTGCTGGTGCTGCAAGAAGACCACTAACTGATCCACCGACAGGGTCTCCCCCGAGCCCGCAGCCTCCTTAAAGGTGAGGTCGATCTCCTTCCTCTGGGTCAATATCTTGTAGAAGGTCTCAATCTCCTCATCCTCCAGGGAGTTTGTCTGAGAGTGGTCACATTCCTGCAGAGCCAGGACATCAGGTGGGCAGGGTTCAGAGCAGGTCTCGGGCTGCAGTCAAGGACACACTGCCAGGCAGACCCAGCCCTCACATCCTGCCTCACCCTGAAGATCTTTCGGGCATAGCTGTCATCCACCTGGATGTTGAGCTCCTTCAGGAAGTTCTGCAGCTCCTTGAAGTTCATCTTGTTGTCCTTGTTTTTGTCAGCTTTTCGCAAGCAGGAATGAATCCAGCTGGGCAAGAAGTAAGGAAAGAGTCCAGGAGCCCTGGGACCCCCGAGGTCCCAGCCACAGCCATGATTCAAGCTCAGGGTCAACTCCTGGGCCCAGGTGGACTGAGGTCCCCTGTAGACACAGCTCCCCGCAGGCCTGACTTTTGGCATATCCTCATTTCAGAGGGAAGACCTGGTGGCCTCTTTGGAGGAAATGTGACATCCAGTGAAGGAGTCTTTTTCCTGTTTTCTGGCTTTGAACCCTTTCAAAATTTGAAAAACATTTCTTTTCTCACTCTAAAAGGGTTCATTACAGACAATTTAGAAAATGCAGAAAAGTAAATAAACAAAGTCCCCATAATCCTATCACCCAGGGGTAACTACTGTTAACATTTCAAGGTATGTCCTTTTCAGTATATAATTGTTACCCAATTATAGATATAGTATATATCTGTATAGCCTATAATTATACTATACACTATATAGTATATAGTGCTTTCTGACGAAAGCACTTGAGGCTTATTTAGTAGGAAACAGCAAATTTCAAGCCACTGATCAGAAGGTGGGGACATCACATGCAAAAACAAAGCCTGGATCATGGTGTCATGATTGGGGCACTTAGGCCTCCACTTCGCCATTCCCTCTATCTCTCCCATCAGACTTGACCTTGAGAACTAGAGAAGGAGGAGCTGCACACTACAGTCCACAGAAAACAGAGAGCTAACTATAGAACAAGACCATGGGAGCTCATGAGCACAATGAAAACATGATAGCAGGCTTCAGAAGAAATCACAAAAGAAACAACAACATAAATCATGCCGTATAAACTTTTTAAAATTCTGAGGATTAAATAAAGAAAAACTAAAGTCATCTATCTGACAGACTGGGGGAAGCATTTGCAGCAAAGCCTTTGAAGAATTAATTAAAAAGAAAACAGTATGATGACCCTAATAACTAAATGAGAAAGGGATATAAACTGACCTTTTGCAAACATTACTAGTAGTCAAAGTTATTAACAATTTGGAAATGAGATGCAATTTCTTAAACTAAAATTTAGCAACTTAAAAGTATATTACCTAGTGCAGGTAAGGGTGAGGTGAAATGGACACTCAAATCCATCACGTGGGCAAAAAGTAAATCAGTACAACCCTTAGGAAAGTGATAGAGGGATAGCTAAAGCTTTAACCTGTTACATCAGTTGACTCAGTAATTCCACTTCTAGGAATCCATTGGTAAGGAAATACTCCTAAATACTGAAAGGTTTTATGAACATAGTTCTTTGCAATGTTATTTACAGTGGTGAAGGAAATGAAATGTTTGACACTAAAAGCATGGATCACTAATTTATAGTCCATCCATTCAGTGGAATAGTACACAGTCATTAATAAAGCTGTTTATGGAGACTATACTAACACAGGGAAATAATTATGATATAATGTTACACAGAAAATGGATACAAATGTTATAATCTCCACTATTTTTAGCAAACGCATCATTAGGCAAAATGAAATGCAGCCAGAAAAGATTAAAGGGAGAACCCAAATAGCAGTTTCTGGAGGAGGTGGGTTTTCTGGGCCTTTAAAATTTTATTCTAACCTACCCATATTTTTAAACCTTTATTTATATATATGTATGTTTTATGTAAATATGTGTATTTACATAAAAAAAATTATAGTAGAATTCCAGGTTAAAAAATCAAGTTCAGAGTGGTACACCCAAGCATGAGGTCCCAGTGCCAACTGCTCTTCAGCAGGCTGGGATGACTTTATGATCTCAAGGTCTGGGCAGCAGAAGCCTGCAGAGGCCATGAGATTGTCCAAGTGCATGCCTGTGCAAAAGGAGTGACTATCGCAAAAGTGCCACAGAATTGGGCTTTTAAGAAAGCTCAGGGACTTCCCTGGTGGTCCAGTGGTTAAGACTCTGCACTTCCACTGCAGGGAGCACAGTTTCAATGCCTGGTTAGAACTAAAATCCCACGTACCTCGAGGCATGGCCAAAAATAAAATAAATAACAATTAAAATTTAAAAAAGAAAGCTCAAAATCAGGCAGACATAGCCTTGAGAAAAGACACTTAAAAGTCTTTGAAATGCTGAAAAGTACACAGTAAAGGGAGCCAACAGGGTTCAAAATGTGTCCCCCAAAGGAGTTGGATATACATTGGCAATGAATAATCAGAAAATGTAATAAAATAATTCCATACAGTAGCATCAAAATGAATAAAAATACAAATTCTTTTAATACATAACTTATACTCTGAAAGCCACAAAACATTGTTGAAAGAAATTAAAGATCTAAATAAATGGAAAGATACCCCATATTTGCTGATCAGAAAGAAGACTTGATATTGTTTAATGAGAAATACTCTCCAAACTGATCTACAGATTCAACACAATACCTATCACAGTCATGCTGGCTACTTTGCAGAAATTGACAACCCAATCCTCAAATTCATATGGAAATTCAAGGGACCCAGAACAGTCAAAACAATCTTGAAAACAAAAGAACAAATTTGGAAGACTCACACTTCACGATTTCAAAACTTCGTACAAAGTTACAGTAGCTAAAACGTTGTGATTCCGGTGCGAGAAGAGACATTTAGGTAAATGGAAGAGAATTGAGAGTCGTGAAGTAAACCCTCATATTTATGGCCAGTTGATTTTTTGAAGATGGTGTAAAGACGATTCAATGAAGAAAGAATAGTCTTTTCAACAAATGGTGCTGGAACAGCTGTATTTCTACATGCAAAAAAAAATGAAGTTGGATCCCTCACCACACCATACACAGAAACTAACTCAAAATGGATCAAAGACCTAAATGCAAGAGCTAAAACTATAAGAAGAAAATATATGAGTAAATGTTTGTGACTTTACGTTAGATGTGACATCAAAAAAAACAAGCAACAAAAGCAAAAAGTAAATGAATTAGACTTCACTGAAACTAAAAACTTCTGTGCTTCAGAGAATACCACCAAAAAAAGAAAAGAACCCACAGAATGGGAGAAATTATTTGCAGAGCGTATATCTGCTAAGAATATTTTTTAAATATTAGAATATTTTTAAAATATTTAGAATATTAAAAAAAAACCTCTTACAACTCAATAATAAAAAGACAACTCAATTAAAAAATGGACCAGAGGGCTTCCCTGGTGGCGCAGTGGTTGAGAGTCTGCCTGCCGATGCAGGGGACACGGGTTCGTGCCCCGGTCCGGGAAGATCCCACATGCTGTGGAGCGGCTGGGCCCATGAGCCATGGCCGCTGACGCTGCGTGCCTGGAGCCTGTGCTCCACAACGGGAGAGGCCACAACAGTGAGAGGCCCGTGTACCGCCAAAAAAAAAAAAAAAAATGGACCAGAGATCTGAATAAACATTTCTCCAGAGGAGATATACAAAAATTGACCATTAAAAAATGGTCAATATCATTAATCATTAGGGAAATGCAAATCAAAACCACAGTATTTAAAAACCACCTATTTAAAAAAGAAATAACAAGTGTTGGTAAGGACGTGGAGAAACTGGAACCCTTGTGCACTGTTGGTGGGGATGTAAAGTGGTACAGATGCTATAGGAAACAGTATAGTGGGTCCTCAAAAAAATTGAAAATAGAATTACCATATGATCTAACAATCTGACTTCTTGGTATATACCCCAAAGAATTGACAACAGAGCCTCAGAAAGATACTTGTACACCCCTGTTCATAGCAGCATTATTCATGATGGACAAAAAGTGGAAGCAACCTAAGTGTCCATTAATGGACAAATGAATAAACAAAGTGTGGTATATACATACAATGGAATATTGTTCAGCATTTAAAAGGATGGGAGTTCTAACATGTGACAACATGGATGAAACTTGAGGACATTATGCTAAGTGAAATAAGCTAGTGGCAAAATGACAAATACTGTATGAGTCCACTTATATGAGGAACTTAAGAGTAATCAAGTTCATAGGGACAGAAAGTACGACAGTGGTTGCCAGGGCCTGGGGGAGGGTGGAATGGGGAGTTACTGTTTAATGGGTACAGAGTTTCAGTTTTACAAGATGAAAAGAGCTCTGGAAATGGTTGCACAACAATGTGAATGTACTTAACACAACTGTACACTTAAAAATGGTTAAGATAGTAAATTTCATGTTATGTGTATATTACCACAATTTAAAATTAAAATAAATAGATCCATAAGAAAAGAACTTTACAACAACAACTGGGCAAAGGATCTACTGAATAGCTGTTTCTCCAAAGAGATATGCAAATGGCCAATAACCACATGTAAAGATGCTCAACACCGTTAGCTATCAAGGAAATGCAAATCAAAACCACAGTGAAATGCCACTTCAAACCCACAAGGATGGCTATAATAATAAAAAAAAAAAGGCAGATAATAGCAAGGGTTAGTGAAGATGTGAAAAATCAGAACTCTCAGACACTGCTGGTGAGAATGTAAATTTCCTCTTTGGAAAATAGTTTGGCATTTCCTCAAAAGGTTAAATATATAGTCACCACAAGACTCAGAAATTCTAGGTATATACTCGAGAAATGAGAACATATGTCCACACAAAAACTTATACACAAATGTTCACAGCAGCATTATTCAGAGAAGCAGAAACCCAAATGTCCATCAACTGCTGATTGGATAAGTAAAATGTGCAATGGCCACACAGTGGAATACTATTAGGCAAACAGAAGGCATGAAGTACAAACACAGGCTAAGACATGAATGAACGTTAAAAACATTATGCTAAGTGAAAGAAGCCAGTCACAAGAGACTGTGTGATTCCATTTATATAATAGGTCCAGAAAAGACACATATATAGAGACGGAAAGTAGATTAGTGGTTGTCTAGGGCTTGGGGGTTGTGGGGAAATGGAGACTGCTAAAGGGCATGGGATGTCTTTTGGGGGTGATGGTTGCATAACTCTGAATACACTAAAAAGATGGACTTGTACACTTTAAGTGGCTGAATTATATGGTATGTGAACTATATCTCAATAAAGCTGTCATTTAAAAAAAAAAAAAAAAAAGGAGCCGGTGCTGGTTCCACCCTAATCCTACATACCAGAAGGCTGATCACTTTGAACCGTAGACTACTGTGTTGCTGTGCCCCTGGACTTTGAAGTGAATTTGTTTCAAGCCCGCAGGCTGGCCTGCACACCGGGACTGGGGGAACGTGATGACTCCCCAAAGAGTGGCACAGGATATGGGGGCAAGTGGGAGTGTATCATGGCCTCCCAAACTCCCAGAGGAAAAAAATGCCGTTAACTCTAGGAAACATTAAAATATCTGAGACTAGGTCTCCCACTGAAGCAGGCAGCTCCCCTCAGCCTCCCCACTCCATGCTGGTTACCTAGGGGGGATGAGGGACTTCAGGGGGCTGCACTGTTGTCTGGCCCTTGGGTCAGAGTAGACCAAAGAGGGCTCCAAGTACCCTCCCTGCTTCCTTTGTGTTCCCCCAAATTCATATGTTGAAGCCCTAACCCTCAATGGGATGTATTTGGAGATGGGGCCTTGAGAGACTTAGATGAGGTCATGAGTGGGGGCCTCATGATGGGATTAGTGCCCATAAAAGAAGAGACACCAGAGGGACTTCCCTGGTGGTGCAGTGGTTCAGAGTCCGCCTGCCAGTGCAGGGGACACGGGTTCGAGCCCTGGTCTGGGAAGAACCCACATGCCACGGAGCAACTAAGCCTGTGCGCCACAACTACTGAGCCTGCGCTCTAGAGCCCACAAGCCACAACTACTGAGCCCGTGTGCCACAACTACTGAAGCCCGCCTGCCACAACTACTGAAGCCTGTGCGCCTAGAGCCTGTGCTCTGCAATAAGATAAGCCACCACGATGAGAAGCCCGCGGACTGCAACAAAGAGTAGCCCCCACTCCCCACAACTAGAGAAAGCCCACGGGCAGCAACGAAGACTCAATGCAGCCAAAAATAAACAAACAAATAAATAAATTTATCTTTAAAAAAAGAAAAGAAAAAAAGAAGAGACACCAGAGATCTTGTGCTCTCTCTCTCTCTCTGCCATGTGAAGACAGTGAGAAAGAAGGCAGCCATCTACAAGCCAGGAAGAGAGCTCCCACCAGAACCCGACCCTCTGGCACCCTGACCTTGGACTTCCAGCCTCCAGAACCGTGAGAAAATTAATTTCTGTTGTTTAAGCCACTCAGTCTATGGTATTTTGGTATGATGGCCCAAGCTGCGTGTCTTCCATACCCAGGTTGTCCTGGGGACGACCATAGCCAGTAACCACCCGCTGGGCCTGGACCCACTGCCACCAAAAGGATACTGCCGCAGCTTCTGCTGCTGGTCCATGGAGCCCGAGTGATGGACAATCTTGCGCAGGCCCTGCACCCAGTGCTGGGCTTCAGTGGGCGATGGGGCGATGAGGTCTAGAGTATTGCGCTGGTCCTTGAAGACGATGGAGAAGCAGCGGTCCTCAGGCACGTCGCGGGCAAACTTCTCCAGGCCCTCTGAGCGGTGCCCCATCCGCACCTCCTGAATGTCCTCGATGGAGACTGCAAGAAGGGGGTGGAGGTGGGCAGAGAGAGCCGTGAGGGGCAGGAAGATGGGCAGAGCGGGGGACAAAAAGAGGTTGAGGTGGAGAAGGAACGAGACACAGCTATAGCGTGCAGAGTGGAAACGCCCAGGCAGAGAGAGATTGACTTTAGGGCGGGAAGGGCACCTAGGGTCCCAGGCCTCCTGTTTCTGTGCTGGAAAGAAGCAGGGCCCCTGGGAGAGGAGTGGGGCAGGGCAGGGCTCTCAGACAGAGATAGAGAGAGACCATTCTGGAGCTTGGGGCCTGTGACGGAGAGGAGGCCACACATTCTCCTGTTGTGCTTGACTTTGGGCCCTTAGCCTCCCTCTCAGCCATGGGAGCCTCCAGGCCCCTCTCCGGACAGAGGGGGGAGTGCTTGTGTCAGGGGAGCGGCCAGGACCTTGCCCTGCATGTATCTGTGTGTCCTGATCTCAGGGAGCCCCTTGGCAGGAAGGGTGCTCCAGGATCCCAAGAGGTAGACTGGAGGGTGCCCCTGGGGGTCTGAGATGACATCATTCTGCCCTTGGGAACCAGGGACGGGGGCTGTCCTGTCACAGCCCAACCTTCCAAGCTTTAGGGAGCAGCAAGGCCCTGCTCATCTGCCTGAAACCCCAAGGTGCCCGCCCTGGCCTGGCTGGGAGGGGCTCATGCTGGGCCTCCCTGCATCAGGAGCCAGGCTCTGCCCCTGCCCCTGCCCCATCCCCATCCCCATCCTGAGCCATCCACGTCCATCTTTCCTGGGTCTAGACCAGCTCTGGCTGAGGGCCTGCCTGTTCTTCCCGGTGGTGGCCTCCTGGCCACCTGCAGGCCCCAGATGTGTGGCATGTGCCTGTCCGGGAAGCAGGCTCTGAGGTGTGAGACACGCGAACCCTGGGCCATGTGGGATGCAGGGGATATCCCTGCTGAATCGCTCTGCTCACAACCTCCCGTGTCTCTCTAGGTCCCACACCAGCTGTAGCTGCCCCAGGCTGGGAGTGGAAACAGGAAGCCTGGGCAGCGGAGGCCAGCTCCCGCACCGGCACCGGAGAGAGAATCCAGACGCCTTCCCTGCTGATGATAATCCTTATCTGCCTATGGGAACCAGAGCTGAGGGAGGCTAGTGGCTTCGGGATGGGGGCAACTTCCGGACCAGGAAGCAGAGGCAAAGAGAACTGGGGACTGCTCCCCTCCCCCATCTCCTGGCCTCAGTTTCCCCGGGGGGGGGAGCACAGTGGAGGGCAGTCTCACTGCTCACTTAGAGGAGGGAAGCAGCCCGATGGGCATGCTCAGCCCAGACCTGTCTCTGGGTCTCTGACATGGAAAAAGCCCTCTTCCAGCCATGCTCCTCACCAGAGCACACCTGGTGCCCAACCCCCAACCTGTCGCCCCTGTGGCCCCTCCTGTCAGGGTGCAGGCCCCTCACTCACGGCCCTTCCTTGTTCTTGCCCCTGCACCTTTGCTCACACTGGGTCTCCTGCCCGGGAGGTTCCTCCTGCCCTTGTGCTCCCAGCTGTGCCGGTATGAGGTTCCCAGCTCACCAGCCCAGGTCTGGAAAGGCCCACATCTCCCACTCCTCAGTCTGCCCCCTGCCCACCCCCGCCAAGTGCTTGGCTCACACTGGGAACCATGCACGTGTACTGGCTGGGGGGTGGGCTCCCAGGAGTCCCCAGGGCTCAGACAGTATGATGCCCCATTCCCACGGTGCTGCCAACCACCAGCATCTAACAGGAAACCCCATATCAGGGCAGAGGCCTGTGAAGGAACCTGGCTGGAGCCACAGACAGAGGCAAGGGCCAGGTCACTCCTGTGTTACGTGGCCAACAGGCACGCAGGGTAGTTTCCTGAGAGCGCTTCAGGCTCCATCCCCTCCCACCCTGCCCTGCCCTGCTCAGACCTCCCATGGCCCACTGCCCCCAGGACCCAGCCGGGCTCTCCGAATCCGACCCTGCTCCTGTCCTGCCTCCCCTCTGACCTGCCACAGGCAACACCTTCTCAGGTTTCTGTCCAGTGTCCTGGGGCCTGGCAGACCCTTCCTGAGACACCCTCAGTGGGCTGCCCCTCCCTTTTCTCCTGCCCCCTTCCCACCTGGGCCCTGTCACCTGTGTCTGGTCTCACTCCCCAGAGACCTGCCAGTGGGCTGATCCTGCCTGCCCCATCTCTACAGCCGAGGGCAGGTGAATGGGTGAGGGATTTCCAGGGACTTGGACTGTGTGAGAAATCCAGCCGCAGTGATCCTTCTGTACCCCCAGCCACATGTGGTTGTTTAGATATAAATTAGTTAAAGTTCTGTAAAATTAAGAATTTGTGGGATTTCCCTGGCAGTCCAGTGGTTAAGACTCCACACTTCCAAAGCAGGGGGCTCAGGCTCAATCCCTGGTCAGGGAACTAAGATTTCACTTGCCGTGCAGTGGCACAGCCAAAAAAAAAAAATTCATTTCCTCAGTCACACTAGCCACAGTTCAAGTGCTCAATGGCCACAGGTGGCTAGTAGCTGACATATTGGACAGCACAGATACAGGACATTCCCATTATCATAGAAAGTTCTTTTGGATAGCTTTGGTCTAGAATTTTCCCACCAAGTAAAGGTGTAGAGGGAACCTCTCATTTTACAAAATTTTTAGGGCATTCTGTGTAAAAGGGCAGCAGCAGTTGGCAGAACTTTCTTCCTAAGACCTTGCAGGAGGCACTCTCCATCTGCAGACCTGAGCTTTGGCTTCTTGGACCTTTTCTAAAGCTTCCAGAAAGCCCTCGGGTCCACCCCAAGGGAGCTGCCCAGCCAAGGCCTCTCTGTGCAAGTCCCAGCCCTGCTCCACCCCAGGCTCTCTTTCTGGTCCCAGCCCAGGGAGGAGCTGCCTCCCGCAGCCCCACCTCACATCCTGGCCACTGCTACCTGGAAGGGCCTTATCTACCCCTGGACTTTGGGCCTCACCACACCTGGGCCCTAGTCCTCCCTCCTTCCTTCCTTCCCACAAATGTCCGGGTGGTTACCTGGGAATTCAGGCAACACTGTCTAGCTCCCTCCCTACTTGGGAGCTTGGCTTTCCCCATCTGTGGTCATGGCTATGGAGTCCCACCCCCAAAAGGCTTGAGCATCTCCATCTGTGGTCCTTGGTCCATGACTGCCCTCTCTAGCCCAGGCTAAGCCTCAGTTTCCCTATCAGTGATTTAACTGGCTCCTCTCCCCAACCCTGGCCAGGCTGTTTCCCCATATCTGGTCCTGTTTGCATGACCAACCTCTGCCCCACCAGGCCAGGCCTCAGTTTTCCTACCTTTGGTCCTGGTCCACAACTGACCTCCAGCCCCACCCCACCCTGACCAGTGTCAGTTTCCCCAACCAAGCGCAGGTGCAGCACCCTGCCCCTCCCCCTGCAGCCCAGGGCACTCACACAGCTGGGACTCTGGGGTCCGCATGACCTTGCGGGACTCCTGCCAGATGGTCTTGCAGTCCTCCTGCAGCTTGTAGAAGCGTTCTCTCCGCCATGAGTTGGACTTCACCTTCAAGAGTTGGCTGCCCTTCAGCAGTGCCTGTAGGTCCTTGTCATCCTGTAGACCTAGGGAGCAGAGCTGGTAAGATGCTACCTCCTCTAGGGTCCCTGCTGCCCCAGGCCCCATGCTGGCCATGCCCACCACTGGACCCTCTCAGCCCATTTTTCACCAGTCTCATCCTCAGCTCTCTGTTCACTTCTCCCTCCGTCACCCTTGTTCCAACCTGATTCTGGAGCCCTGCCTTCTCCAGGAAGGCATCTGTGTTGCCAGCTGAGGCCACGTAAACCTTTGGACACCCACCCACTCAAGGCCACACTTTATACACTATGACCTGCCACCCACAGCTGAATGGACAAAGAGAGGGCAGCTAATTCAAGAACACCTGGTTCCTGGGTGACCAGACCCCTAGGAAATGGCCTGGCTCTGAAAGACTTAGTGGGCTTCTCCTAGGGGTCAGAGTGATCTGAAGGAAGCTGGGACCAAAAGACCACCCTAGCCTATCACCCTGGCCACATGGAGTCCAGCAGCCAGCTCTATTCAGAGCCGATGGACTACCTCACCTCACTTCTGGCCCCAAAACAAAAACTCTGTGGCTTTTCAGCAATCTTTACCCTTCTGCTCCAGCAGAGTGGTGGCATCAGGGACCGTGTGAGTCCAGTCTGAGGGGCCCGTGCCTAGGCCTATAGGCTTTTCCTTTCTGAACCCAGATCCCCAGCCCCTGATGGGCTCTCCCAGTTTATCCATGACCCCACTCCCTATGCCCCAGCCAGCCTGCTCCACACACACTCAGGACCTACAGAATCTTCTGGACCACTTCCCCGGGCCTCAGCCACCCACCCCCTTACCCTCCCCAATCTCCTGCTTCCAGTGGAGACACAGCCACGTGCTAACAGCCCCCCCACACCCATGGCTTCAGGAAACCTTCCCTCTCTGTGCCTCTGTTCCCCCAACAACACTGGGTAGGGAGGTGTCTCAAGACCTCCTCAGAGGTGACAGTCTGATGTGACCTTCCCCCACCTTGGTCCCAGCTCTCTCCATCCCCTGCCTTAGTGTCAGCAGTTTCCCTCCAGCCCCAGGGGAGGCCCTCTGAGGGAGGAGGGGGCTCCTGTAGGATGTCCTCCACTGGTGGCTGTGTCTGTGGGGCTCCAGACAGGGGCTGGGAAGGGTAGTTCCCAGCCGCCGGAGGAGGGAGCAGCCTCAGCCTCAGCTCAGCTGGGGGATTCCACTGTCCTTTCCGAGGCTGAGGTCAGCTGGCGGGGGGTCATCTCCTTACCCTCTGGCTTCTGGCTGTACCGCCCCTCCCCGGCTAGGGCATTACCACAAGCCACTGCACATGGCACAGATGGGGGGAGGGGCGGCGCACAGGGGCGGAAGGTGAGCCCCACCCTCCGGTTCTGGAAAAGGCTGTGAGCAGATGACATGTTCATCCTGTCCTGGAGCCAGACTGCGGCCCTGTCTGCGGTCAGGCAGAGATAAGTCCCCTGGTTGCCGACATGGCTTCCGGAACACAGACCTCGGTCCCAAGGCGGGTCTTGATATTAGTGGCCCTCCAGGCCGCTGGGCGACCTAAGCAAACACCTCCATCTCTGAGCCTCATTTGAGGCCCTTTTGTTTCTGAGGCCTCTGGGCTGCCCGCCCCCCCTCCCTTGCTCCCTTAGCACCCAGAAGGTCTATGGGCCCTTCACTCAGCCCCACTCACTCAGCTAAAGCACCTTCTCCTCCTGTGGGAGGGTGGTGCTGAGGGGCCTCTGAGCTCAGGGGCCCCTGGCTTGACCTTGCAGCCTCACCAACCTGCCCAGGCTAGTGGCACCTATGGGGAGTGCAGAGGGGCTACAGTGCTAATAGGAGGCTGGCGGTGGGGGCGGTGCCAGGAGCCCTGCCCATGTACCTAGGGTGAGGCCTAATGGAAACAAACTGAGTCTGGGACTCACAGCAATACACAGCTACACAGATATAGCCACACACATACACAGCCACACACACCACACCACCGTACTCATCACGTACTGCCATACACAACCGGGAAGAGACAATGGGCCACACACGGTGACACATATTATTATGGAGTCACACACAGCCACACAACGTACAGTGCCAGAACATCATCGTCGTCATAATAATAGCAGTCACCATAATAATAATAATAGTTCATGTTTGAATAAGATCCTGTTCTTAGCACATTTAATCCCTCGAACAACCCTGTGAGGAAGGCACTATCATTGTTCCCATTTTACAGATGATGAAACTGAGGCTCAAGGAAGTTACATAGTAGAGTCGGGACTCAGAAGCTTGCCCACAGGGCCAATGCCACCTCTCAGGGGCATGCTGCCACAAAGAGTAACAGCAGAAAACCCACAGAACACACACACCATAACAGAGAAGACAGAATCACTCAGTCACCTGGATCACCCACAGTCACACATGGTACGCAGCATCACCCTGGATCGCACACTGTCACACTGGTGCCACTTGGTTACACAGCATTGCATATCATCATTGCTGCACAGTGGCCCCCACTACCATACAAGTGACAGAATCACCACTAGGTTTGTAAACAGGATGGTTTGGGGGTGGCAAGGTGCAGGGTAACCAATCCCCACCCCCAGTACTCACTCCACATGCCATGCCCGCAAACACAGCCCCACCGTGGGTCACACACTCACAGAACTATACAGGTCCAGTCCCCGAGATCAGGAACATACAGTCTGAGTCCTGTCCCAGCTGTCTTCCCAGCCTCCGCAGATCTCGGGGCGGGGCGGGGGGGGGGGGGGGGCGCCCTGCATCCCTTACCCAGCCTCTGCTCATTGAGACCTGCCACCTCGAGGCTCTGCTCCTGCAGGTAGAGCTCTCTGGAGCGGCTCTGGCTCCAGCTTCGGCGCCTGACCCCCAGGCACTGCATGACGTTCCGAAGTGCCCCCGCCGCCATTTGAGCCTGGCCCGGGACAGTGTGGCGTCCAGAAGGCAGCCCTGGCCCTAGGAGCGGAACGGCCTCCTTAAGAGTGGAGCAGGGGCGGAGACCTGGAGTGGATGGGCGGGGCTAGAACCCGTGGGGGCGGGGCAGTGAAGGGTCGGGCCGTGGCTCTAGAGGCGGGGCGATACAGAAATCTGTGCTGAAGGGGCGGGGCCATACCCTAGGAGGCAGGGACAGTTCCAGAGGGGCAGGACCGATGCCCCCAGGAGGTGCGGCGAGAGCGGAATCAAGGCGGGGAGAGGAGGAGGAGGAACCGGGGCCGGGAGGTGAAGTGGGACAAATCCATAACTCGGGAAGATCAGTGGTGAAAGTCAGAGCCCAGAAAGCGGATTAGGGTGGAGCCAGAGCCAAAGAGGTGGGGAGCGGGAGGAGCCGAGTCTGCGAGGCGACGTGGGGCAGAGGTAGCCAGCAAGACGGCCGGGGGCGGAGCCAGGGCCCAGGGGACAAACCCGGGGAGGGTCCCTCACTGTAAAGGCCTTTTGTTTCCGGCAGGGAGGGCCGGAACCTCGACTGTGGAGGCAGTCCTACCAGGGGGCGGAGCCTGAGCCGCGAATTCTAAACACTCAGCTGGAGGCCTGGCAGAGGACTGGAGGGCTGGGCAAGAGTGAGCCGGGAGGTAAGCCCGGCCGGGCGGCAGTCTGGGCTGCAGAGTCTAGCGGACAACCGGGTGGGGCGGGATAGGAAGCAGCCGGGGATGGAGCCCGGGCCGGACAGTGGAACCCGCCAAATATTTTACTTCAGTTCCTCAACGAATCCATTGTGACTCAACGGGCTGTTGCCTCACATGTAAACCTCAGGGAGGCCTGTTTCCTTCTCTGAGAGTTCCGCTACCTGAGTGGGATAATCTCCAAGGCTCCAAATGCGAATGGAATTCTTGAAAAAATGCTGGTCTTAAAAGTGAGTCCATTAACACAGGCTTGCTTTGATAAATAGGTGAGGAGGACTCCAACTCCATATGAAACTGTGCTGCCAGTGTGCTCGGAACAGTGGGCCCTTTCATGTAAGTTACGTCTTGCTTTTCATTCACCCAGCAATTATTTATGGAGCCCCTACTGTGTGCCAACGTCAGGACACCACCCAGAGGCCTGACTCACTCCTCTCTTTTACTCCCCACCTCTGAATAGTTCCTTCACCCGCCTCACCGCAGCTCCAGTCACCAGCGTTGACAGTGAGTCACTGGCAAAGCCAGTTATTAGCACAGACAAGCACAGCAATAATAACAAACTGAAGTGCAGAGCAACTTGCCTAAGGTCACACCTCGGAGAAAAATAAATCATGAGAATGTGTGTTAATGTAGATGAGCTGGAATATGGGCACAGAAATATTGTTCTTCATTTGGAGCTGAGGGAGCTGATTGTAAGGGGAACCTCTGTTTTAGAGAAACCACGTGATGGTTTAATGGTTTAATCAGAGGGCCAAGGACTCCCCGAGGACCTATGGATAGAATCACATCTCAATACAATTTGCTTCCTTTGAATTCTTATGTATTTTATTTTATGTATTTTATTTGATGCATTTAAAAACATGATCCTGAGAAGGGGTCCACAGGCTTCACCTAACTGCCAAAGTGGTCCAGGGCACAAAAAAGTTAAGGTCAGTGTGGATCAGTGTGTGTCTGTGTTGTGTGGGCATGGAATCCCAGGGACAGACAGCTTTGAAACATAATTGAGGAGGGTAGAGGTCTGGCTACCCCAAATTGCTATGATGGATCTGGAACCGTTATCTCTTGGGGGTACTGGCTTCTTTGCCAACCTAGAATTCCTTTGCCCACTAGTGCTTTATCCTCACAACATCCCCTATCAGTAGGAATTGCTTTCCCGTGGATGAGAAAACAGGCCCAGACAGGCAAAGGGACTTGCTCAGGGTCACAGTGTAAGTAGAGGCAAAGCTAGGACTGGAACCCAGGTCTAGGACTGCAGCCCAGGTCTCCTGGGACCAAGATGAGGCCCCTCTTACACCCTACCTTGCACTTTTACTAATGCCAGGTTTTACAGTGGGGCGGGAGGGATTCAGTGTTTGAATAGTTAGTGTAGGTGGAGGTGGATGTGTTCAGTGAGGGGAGAGCTTTGGGCAGTTAGGTCTTTTTGGGTACATCTGGGGACCTGCTGGAGAAGCCAGTGCAGGCCTGGCTAGAATGGAGCAAGCAAAGGAAGTAGGGTAGGGAAGGAGGCCAGGGGACTACAGCGTCAGTCTGAGGGCTTCAGAAGCACCAGAAGGAGCCCCTGATTCTTCTTTTTTTTTTTTTTTTTTTTGGCCTCACTGCATGGCTTGCAGGATCTGAGTTCCCCGACTAGGACTCAAACCCCGGCCCCTGGCAGTGGAAGCATGGAGTCTTAACCACTGGACCGACAGGGAATTCCCCAGGAGCCCTTTGATTCTTAAGGGTTCTGGTCACTTTTTTCCTGGTTAGGGACTACCTTATTCCCCCTCATCTCACAAAGTACTCACATGACGTGGTCACTTGGGGGGTGGGCCTCCTTTAGGAACATTGTACCTGCTGGTACTAGGCACTGTTCTCATTATTGCCTTGTATGTGTTAGCTCATTCAATCCTTACTGCAATCCATGAGGGAGGTAGTGTTCTTATCCCCCATTTTACAGATGAGAAAACTGAGGCACCAAGAAGTCAAGGGATTTGTCTAAGATGAAAAAGCTAAGACTTGAACCCAGGTAGTCTACTTCCATAATCCATGTCTGTATACTACATACAGACATGCATGCATCTGGGGCGAGGACAGAAGGGACATCTCTTATCTAGGTGGCCCCCATACCCCCCCAGGCCAATGGAGGGAGCCTTTCTGCAGCAGACCCCCAACTGCCCAAGCCAGAAAGTGTGTCCAGTGCTAGAGGACCCAAAATATGAAAGAGATGCAGACTCTCCAGTGGAAGTGTAAACAACCTGGAACAGCACAGGGCACAGTGACTACACCCTTCCACCACCAATTCTCCTTGACAGATTCTTGCTTGCCGATATGGTTTGCAGGGGGAACAAAAGGCAGTTAAGGGACGTAATTTTGGGTGATGAGCTAGAAGCAGCAGGGCCTTCAGGGAGACAGCTTGGGATCGCACTGTTCTTGCCAGCTCCGCAGGAAGAGCTGGACTGTCAGGCACTTGGGAGGCAGGTCTCAAACACAATGGACCAGGGCTGCCAAGCCCATGCCACAAAACTGGGAGGTGCTGAATGAGCCTCCACGTGGCTTCCTCTCCAGGGAAGATACCAGGGCTGCCCAGGGACAGAGACCGGACAAAGGCACAGATGCCTGAGGATGCAGCCCATTCTAACATGAGCTGAGTCTACAGCTGTAGCCAGAGGCGATCAGAGGGCTTGTAGGAGGCCTGAATATGAAGCTGGCACAGAAGAGGTGGCAGTCTGCAGGGTACACAGCACTAGCTAAGGGATGATGAGAGAGAAAGCAGAGATCTCTACTGTGATCCTCTGAGCTGCCCAGCCGCCCTTCCTGCCAGGGTGGCAGGAGCACTGAGACACCTCTGTCCTGAGAGGAGAAGAGGGAGCCCTGGAAAGGGCAGGGATCCCATGACCCTGAAAGAGTTTGCCTTGAGGCTACTGGTGTGAGGGTAACAGCTCTGGGCACTGAGCAAGGTGTCTCTGGGCCATGGGGACCAGATCTGGGCCAACCAGGAAAATGAGACAGACTGGGCACTGGCTGAAAGGAACGCCTCCGAGTGTCCCTGAATTCCAGAGGGTCTCTAGTGGACAGCTGGAGGGCTCTGCCTTTCTCTTTCCCTTCTGTTATATCCATGAATGGTTTAGGTGGATAGGTGGTGGGCACTAAAGGACTCCAGAGGTACTAGAAAACAGAGGGAGATCGGGTTAAGCGGTGATTGGTGCAAGAGAGGCAGGGTTTGCTGAGCTGGCAGATGACCTGGGGCGCAGGAGGGCAAAGCACGCTAAAAGTGGGTGAGTCCCCAGGCTGGAGCAAAGAGATTCCAGGTCCAGGTTGGGGGCCCCGTGCAGCTAGGAGACCTCCAGTCCCTGCAGTCCAGAGCCCGCGGCTGCCCTCTCTCCTGGAGAGACAGCTATAGGGCAAGGAGCTGGTCCAGACTGTTTCCCGGTCCATCGGAAAAGACAGAGCTCGGCTGGACAAAGGGGGGTAGCAGCAGGCAGTTAGAGCTGAGACTCAGGCCTGTCCGGCCAGGAGGGTGCGCAGATGGGGGCGATCAGGCTGCCCCTCCCAGTCCGGGCGTCGTTGACTAGGATTTCTGCGCTGGGCAGTTACTGCGGCGCGGCCCGACCTCACCTCGCACACCTCCTCGCCCCAGCCTTCCCACCCCGCCACACCTACGCTGCCTGACGCGGTCCAGGCACGCCTGGGCTTTGGGGAGCCTCTCTGGGCGGCCCGGACTGGGCGAAGATAACTCAGTTGTTCGTGGATGCTGGTTCCTTTCCTCCTCGGTCCCTCCGAGCGCGCCGGACCCTGGAGCCCACCCTTCCGTGACTAGGATAGGGAGAGGGGGAGTCCCCGAGGCGGAAGGGCCGGGGCTCGTCTTTAGGGAAATCTTCAGACTCGCACCCTTCTCCCCACCGGCCGGGTCTGGGGAACAAGCCTGGAAACGCCCAGGGTTGCGCCCGGCAGTCCCGGGTGGAGATTTCCTCCGTGCGACAAAAGGGACGAGGGGCGGGCCCGGGGCGGGGCGGAGGGCGGCCGAGGAACCGGGGGTCCCCCATCCTGGACCGGGAACGGCTTTCCTCGAGGTCGGCCCAGGCGGGGTGCCCCCGCGAGCCGGCCGAGTACTCACCGTGCAGGGTCAGGAAGTCCTGGCCCGAGTCCATGCCCGACGGACGGCGCGGCGGGAGAGGGGCGCCGCGGGACACTCGTCCGCAGCGACAGCGCGGGCGGCCTCGGGTCCGAGAGGAGTGCAGAGGAGGGCCCCGAATGGACTGCGGAGGGAGGACACCGGAGATGCTCCCGGGACTCCGCTCCGCCCCCCGCCCGCCCGCGCCCCCGCCCCCGCCCCCTGGGCCCTCCAACCAGCGCCTCTCCCCGCCCCTCCTGGGGGTTGGGGAGGAGGGCAGAGGTGGGGACCGGGAAGCCGGGCCATCCCTGGCCCAGGCCTGTGGGCGCGTCCCGGCCAGAAATAGCCGGATCTCTCTGGCTTCCTCAGCCACCGCCACCCACAGGCCGCGGACCCTGTCATTATCGCCGGCGGCCCGGTCCCACTCCCTGCCTGTGGGCGCCTCGCCGGGGTTGGGGTGATGCACGAAAGAATCTGGAGTCCTTCTGGGGCAGGAACCGCGTAACGTTCGACGCCCAGCCGAGCTGGTGCGAAAGGGAGCCTCGGAGTCCAGGCGCCAGCCGCTGCTCCCCGGATGTCTGCTTTCCCTTCTGCAAAATGGGTGCACGGACGCGAGTGAGGAGGTCCTTGGAGAGGCATGCCTGGACCTAGTCTGGAGAAGGGTCCCCTCCCGGCTCGCTGGGAAGTTTCTAACCCCAGAAGTGCCCTTGGCGGGGGGCTGGGGCGGAAGCCATAAAACTTAGAGCAGGTAGGTGCAGAGAGCTCTCCTTTGAGCCCCTCACACCCCAAACTCCTGGCGATCTCCAGGGTACCTTCTTTGGGTGGCCTCCCAAGGGGCTGTCTGGACAAGGGGTCCCTAATGGACCCCTCCCACATACTCCCACCATCAATTCTTGCAATCCTGACACCCTTTCTATAGGTACCCAGAGACCTCCAGGGGAAGTCCTGGGGGATCCTGGAAGGATCCTGCTGCCCACCAACTTTTGGGAAAGGCCCTTGGGAGAGCCCCCAGAAGACCTCCCAGGATGCGGGGTACTGAGCCCACCAGTGAATCTTGCTGGGCTGATAAAGCCAACATGAGAGTCTGGCAGAAACAGTTGGTTCTGCCAGAACCCCTCCCCCTCCCAGTACAAGCAGGCCTAGGTGGCCTTGAATACCTCACGAAGGGATGTAACCAGCTGGAGAGCAAGTCTTCCCATCCTGACAGTTGAGCCTGGGTCAGGACATTGGAGAGGCTCCTGCCCTCCGTATGTCTCCCGTATGCAGAGGGGGGCTGCCCTCTGTCTGGCACTCTCCCCAGTGGGCCTGCCCTCCAGCAGGAGCAGCCCTTGCCCCTCGCAGGCTTGTCCAAACCCTCCTTGCTTTCCCTTCTGCTCAAGGATGAACAAGTCCACACAAGGCCTCCCTGTGGAGCCCCAGCCTGGGGACAGGGAGGATGAGGGGTCCTTTCTCTGTCCTCACTCTCTCTCCCAGGCCCGGACGCCTGTCTCCAGGACTGCCCTTTGGGGGCCTTCTCTGGCCTTGGGGCTAGTCCTGGGACCTCTGACATCCCCGGGGGCCTGCAGGCCCCTCTACTCAGCAAGTTAAGCCTCCTCAAGTCCTGCTCCTCTTCCCAGGCAGAGACACAATGAAACTCTGACACCAGCAATTGACTCCTTCATCTTAAGCATCATTCCTGTTTATTCACATCACCTCCCAGCTCTGAGCCCCAAGCTCGAAACCAGGGCATTACCTGATGCCCTGGTGGGGGCTACAGCCTGGCTCTTCCTTTGCACACACCAAACCTGTCTCACGCAGGCCCTCTTCTGGCCTCTGGCCCAGGCAGAGGAGCTGAGGCCTTCTGAGCCTGGGGTTGCTGGGCAGGATGGGCACGGCTGACTCAGAGTTGGTACATGCAGCCAGGTTCTGCCAGAAAAGAGGGCTGGACCACGCCCTGCTCAGAGAAACCAGGCTGCTGCTCTGACCTGTGGGTCAGTGGCTCCCCAGGACTCTCCTCTCCTCCCGCCTGCCCCTCCCTCTCTCTCACAGGCTGGGAGGTCATCTGCTTAATTACTTCTGCTGTGTGTAAGCCTGTGTGGTGTGTGTGACTGCGCCTGTGTGTTGAGGGGCTGGGAGGGCCTAGCAAAGGCTTTGCATTGAACCGCAGTTGCTGGATTCTGCTCCCTCTGCCCTTAAACAGCCAGGGCTCTCTGTGGGCCCATCCCTGGCCAGATGCCTAGATTACCCTCCTAAAACCCAGCTCTCAGTAAGTTACCTCTGCAGGATTCCCTGAGATCCTGGTGACTCACTGGGCTTTCAGCAGGCACAGAGGGGCCACGCGTGCCCATAGACGAGTTGTCTAATGGGGGGGGTTCAGGCGTCTCCCCACCCCCGGCTGACCATCCTGTCTCCGATGAGCGTGTGGCGGGGGGGGTTGTGGGGAGGGGGTTACTGGGATGACTGGAGACAGGTGAGACCTAGTGTCAGGGCTGGTGCCCACCTTAGGTCACTTCCCTTCGCCCCTCCACCCCTACCCTCTCTAGAGGCCTGGGGAGGGGGGAGGATCAACCCAAGAATGCCAACTTTCCAGCTGTGCTTCAGAGCCAGCCCTGCCCAATCCCTCCCCTAGAAAAGCAAACCTAGATGAGCTTGGGTCAGTGAGGTGTAGCTGCAGCAGAGGGAGCCGAGCGAGGGAGAGGGGAATGAGAGAGGCCAGAGAAGAAATGGGGCCCAAGTTCTGCTGGGCCTTCTAAGGGCTTCCACGTTCGCTCTGGGGGAAATGGGGAGCACTTGAAAGGCTTCAAGTCAAGGAGGGACATGATCTGACTCATGGGTTGTTTTTTTATTTTTAATTTATTTTTATTTAAAAAAATTTTTATTGGAGTATAGTTGATTTACAATGTTGTGTCAGTTTCAGGCGTACAGCACAGCGAATCAGTTATACATATACATCTATCCACTCTTTTTTAGATTCTTTTCCCATATAGGTCGTTACAGAGTATTGAGTAGAGTTCCCTGTGCTGTACAGTAGGTCCTTATTAGTTATCTATTTTATATATAGTAGTGTGTATATGTCAATCCCAACCTCCCAATTTATCCCTCTCCCCACCATTCCCCCCAGTAACCATAAGTTTGTTTTTTACATCTGTGATTCTATTTCTGTTTTGTAAATAAGTCCATTTGTACCATTTTTTTAGATTCCTTTTTTGGTTATTTTTTTATTTTTTATTTTTTGGCCGTGCCGCATGTCTTGTGGGATCTTAGTTCCCCTGACCAGGGATCGATTGGACCCCCTGCAGTGGAAGTGCAGAATTCCTAATTGCTGGACCACCAGGGAATTCCCTGCTCTTGTTTTAAAAGAATCACTCTGGTTGCTGGAAGTGGGGAGTATCATGGAGGGACAGGGCTGAAGCAGGGAGTCCAAGGAAGGGGCTTTTGTAATAATTCAGGTGAGAGTGGACGGTGGGTCAGACCCTGGTGGTGGGAGTGGAGGTCATGAGAAGTGGGAGGATTCTGGATACATTTTGACTGGAGAGCCAGCACGATTGACCAGTGGGGGCTGTGAAAGAAAGAGAAGAGTCAGAGGTGACTCTAGGTTTTTGGCCTGGACCACTGGAAGCAGGGGTTCCCAGAAGCAGAAATGGGGAAGGCTAAGGAAGAACGGGAGCTCTGTTGTGGACACATTATGTTTGAGGTGCCTTCAGACAGCTAAGGTGAGATGTCAAGTATTGATACAGGATGGATATACAAGTCTGGAATTTTAAAGGAAGATGTGGGCTCGGGCTAAAATTTGGGATATGATTCAAAGCATGTTGAAAATGTCCGTAAGCCCTCACACAATGCTAGTGGGAGTCTACTCTGGGTTAATCGTCCTGGGAGGTAATTTGGCAATATCTCAAATATTAAAATGTACATATGCTTTGGCCAAGCAATTTTAATTCTATATCATCTATGTATTTTGTACAGAAACATTATACAAGTTGAAGTTCACTAGCAGGGACCTGGTTAAATAACCTATGGTATTTCCATTACAGTGGGTTCTCCTGCATCTGTTAAACAAAAACAAAAACAAAACAAAACAAAATGAAACAAAATCAGTCCTCTTTGAGTTGCTGTGGAAAAAAAAGCAAATTGTAGGATAATATATATAATGCATACTATAATACCACTGGCGCTTTTTAAAAATTTAAAAAACTTTGTAGATATTTGTATTTGTACAGGCAGAAACAATAGCTAGAAGGATATAGAAATAATCCAAGGAAAGAGATTGAGAGGAAGATACTTTTTATGTATTATTTGAATTTTTTACCATAATGATGTATAACTTTTGAAATTTAAAAGTAAAAAAAATTTCTATTGAAGTATAGTTGATTTACAATGTTATGTTAATTTCTGCTGTACAGCAAATTAATTCAGTTATATGAATATATACATTCTTTTGTGTATTCTTTTCCATTATGGTTTATCACAGGTTATTGAATATAGTTCTCTATGCTATATAGTGGGACCTTGTTGTTTACCCATTCTTTTTTTAAAAATATTTATTATTATTTTTTTATTTGGTTGCACTGGGTCTTAGTTGCGGCAGGTGGGCTCCTTATTTGCGGCTCTCGGGCTCCTTCGTTGTGGCATGTGAACTCTCAGTTGCAGCATGCATGTGGGATCCAGTTCCCTGACCAGGGATCAAACCCGGGCCCCCTGCATTGGGAGCACAGAGTCTTAACCACTGTGCCACCAGGGAAGTCCCTGTTTATCCATTCTATACATGATAGTTTTCATCTGCTAACCCCCTAACTCCCAATCCAACCCTCTCCTACCCCCACCCTTGGCAACCACAGGTCTGTTCTCTATGTCTGTGAGTCTGTTTCTGTTTCAGAGATAAGTTCATTTGTGTCATATTTTAGATTCCACATATAAGTGATATCATATGGTATTTGTCTTTCTCTTTCTGACTTTAAAAGTAAAAAAATTTAAAAGGCCAATAATGTGTGTGGGAACCCAGAGATAAACAAAACTCAAATTCTGGTCGGCAGAACAGGTTATAAAATGAAGAAGGCAGCTCAGGAAATTCCCTTTATGCTGACAAAGTCCTCATAGGTGAGGGGACTGGTGTCCTTTGTTACTGGTGCCCGGTTGAAACCATTCATTTATTCAGTTAGTCACAGAGCAAACAGAAAGTGGTTGCTGGGCACAGTGGAATCAGGGATGAAACCAGCTTATCAGGCAGAGAGATACCAGGAGAAGAGGGAGACGATGGTGGAGGTGGGGAAGCACAGAGGAAAGCGGGGAGCGAGGGAGGGGAGTGTGTCATTAAGAGGGAACGGGCAGCAGCAGATACTGCTGAAAAGTCAAGGAAGATGAGCACAGAGGAGGAACTGGAGCTTTGCTGAAGACCTTGGCCTGGACAGAGCCGGGGGAGCTGAAGCCAGAAGGTGGGAGGGTCACAGAAAAAGGGGAGGCCTCTCCCAGGCTGGGCCAGACTCTCTGTGTCCTTCTCTGAGGCTGTTTGGAGGCAGGATGGAGAGGCCAAAGGTGATGGTGAGAATCCATTGTCCTGTCGTTCCCTAGGGTAGGGAAGAGGGCCAGGGAGCCTGCACAAGACCACCTGGTTTGGGCAGGCCCCGTCCTAACTCTAGAGCAATGGAGGCCCCCAGACTGTTCTACTAGCTCCTTCCTGCCCCGTGGTGGTGGTGGGGTGGGTGGGCTCACATGCACGTGAGCAATTGGACAAACCAGCCCACTTGCCCAAGCTCCCTCCGCCTCCACCCCCCACCCACGCTACCCATTAGTGCACACGCCGGTCAGCAATGCGAGGAAGGCCTTAAAGAGGTGGCCTGCACAGGTCCTGTCAATGGGCTCACAATGTCTGGGCAGGCACGGGGCATGTCACATTGACCTTGTGGCCTCCTCGCTCTGGAGAGGGTGTAGCTCGAGGAGAGTCAGAGCAGGATCCTCTCAAGTACACAATGCAGAACAGGGGCCCTGGCTTCCCAGCCCTGAGGATGGAAGAGATACCGGAAAGTAGAGATGAGGGTGCCAGGCCCAACCACAAGAAGCAGAAGTGGCCCAGGTCTGCAGGCAAGCATCCTGGGCCTCATCTCAGGAAGTGGGTTTCAGGCTGTGGGGCACACAGACTCACCCCAGCAGTAAAAAGAGGATGTTTATACCACCTGTGAGCAGAAGCCATGCTCTGGCAAGGATGGCAGTCACTGTGATGTCAAGCTGCTGCCTTGGACAAGTTCAGGCCTCTCCCCATCTCAGTGGATGATCTCATCACCCACCTGATCCCACACACAGGATATGTGGCAGTCATTCTTGGCCCCTTTTCTCTCTCACTCCCATTATCCATAAGCGAGTCTTGTCAATTCTACCCTTTAGCTCTGTCTCCAATCAGTTCCTCTCACTTGAATCCCAGCGCCCTTCACCTCTTTCCTAACCCCTGCGTGAGTTTCCCAATTGAGCTCCCTGATGCCTCTTGCCTCCCCCCAGTCTGCTGTCTCACAGCAACGAGAGTGATCTCAGTAGAACATACAGCTGACCACCACACACCCAGCTTCAGACCCTTGACGGCCCTCCTACTGTCAGAATAAAGTTGAAATTCCTTAATGTTGCCTACAAACCCATTTATGATCTGGCCCTTGCCTAGCAGTTTCCTCAGCTCCCTGAGTTCCACCCCTGAACTTCTTTCATTTCCTCCCATTTGCAGTGCTCTTTCCCAGCTTTAGCACAATGGGGTCCCTCTGCATGGAGTGCCCATTTTCTTTCTCCCCTGGCTTACTCCTACTCATTCTTTTTTTTCACTTAAAAAATGGAAGTATAATTTATATACAGTAAAATTCACCCTTTATGGTGTACAGTTCTGTGAGTTTCGACAAATCTGTACAGTTTTGTGACCACCACCACAATCAAGATGTAGAACAGTTCCATCACCCCAAGAAATTCCCTCATGCTCCTTTGGAGCCAACACTAGCTCCCATCACCAGCTCCTGATAACCACTGATCTGTTTTCTTGTTTGCATTTTCTATAAACAGATATCCTCTAAATGGAATCATTCATTATGTATATGTAGCCCTTTGAGAATGGTTTCTTTTATCCAGCATAATGCATTTGACATTCATCTGTGCTGTCGTGTGTATCACTAGTCTGTTTCATCTTTATTGCTGCGAGTATGCTGTATATAGATGTACCACAATTTATTTATCTTTTTATCAGTAGAAAGGACATTTGGGTTTTTTCCAGTTTTTGGAGATGATGAATAAAGCTGCTCATACAGGGCTTTGTAGGCACAAACATTCTCATTTCACTTGGAATAACACCTAGTTGTGTGACTGATGTGTTACTTTTTAAGAAACTGAAAAACTGTTTTTCAAAGCTGCTATAATGGTTTGTATTCCTGTTGCGATACATGAGAAGGTGCTGTACATCCTTACCCGCACTCACGTGGTTCGTTCACCTGTTTGTTCGTTCATTCAACTTCTTAACATTCTACTAAGTGTGTAGTGGTATTGCACTGTAGTTTTCATTTCCACTTCCTTGATGGCTAATGACGGTGAGTCTATTCATTCTTCTAAACCTCTGCTTGGTCTTCACGTCTGCCAAAAACCCACTGTACTCGCTTTCTTTGTAGACTGGTTAAGTTCCTGTCCTTTGTGGTTCCATGACAACAAACAGTTTCTCCACCTTGACCGTAGCCCACTAAACTGCAATTGTTTTCCTGTTGTCGCCTTGCTCAACACTCTGGTCACACACACACACACACACACACACACACACACACGGTTGTGAGCTCCGCCTTCCTTTGGTATCTCTAGCTCCTAGCACAGACCTGAAACAGAATCTTTATACAATAAATATTAAATGAACGAATTAATAAATGCTGAACAAATTAGAGAATAGTCAGATGAAAGTAAGTAGGAAGAAGCTTTGGCAATGAGACGGGCCTGGCTGTGCCAATTAACTCTTTCTCTGTCGGTCCCCACGCTAAGGTCCTTCTCTCAGTAAAGGCAACACTGCCGTGCGAACGTTTATGAGGATGAAGACTCGACAGTGCCCTTTAACAGACGCAAAGCGGAAGAGGTGGGCCGGAAGTGGAAGTGCGGCAGGGAGTTAGCGGCGTCTCAGTTGCCATGGAGACTGGAAGGGGAGAGCAGCAGTCCGCAGAGTCTGAGTCCTACGCCTTCGCTGAGGCGACGTGGACGCCAACCCCGCGTCCGACCCGGATCCGCAGTCCCAGCCAGTCCTCCCTCGCCTACTCCGAGTCTTTCTACCAGCCAGGTAGTCGGCCCCGCCGCGTCTCGCCGCTCACGCTCCGGCCGCTCCCCGAGCCGCACCTGGTGCGCCTGCGCCCCGCCTCGCTGCGCACCCAAGACATCTCTTACTTGCTCACCGGCGTCTTTCAAAACTTATATACCGCCGAGGTGATTGGCGAGGAGGTGAGTGCGAGTTTGATCAAGGCCCGCGGCAGCGAGGATGCTCGGCACGAGGAGTTCGTGGACCAGCTGCAGCAGGTAACACGGCCCCGGCGTCCCGCGCGCTTCTCCGCGTGCTCACCCGAGGCGCGGCGGCGTCACCGCGTCTGCGGCCGTGCGGGCAACCCAGGGCGCGACTCAGCCACTCGACAAGAGTCGGCCCCTGTTGGGTGCCAGGCACTGGGGATGCAGATGGAAAAGAGCAGACCAAGTCGATGCCGCCGTATATCCGACATTCTAGTGGGAGGACACTCTACACACGCGCTTAGGCGAATACACACATTCTACACACATAACGGCATATATCTCTAGCACCTATCTTTATTTCCCTACACGCATACACACGTTATATATTACACATATAAATGAAACGACGAAGGCAGAAAGCTGAATAGTTGTTCCCCGGAGATGATAAAGTCACGTCCGCTTTGGGGTGCCTGCCCTTGTGTAAGAAACCACAATCTTAACCGAGGCATTCATGCCCAGATTTTAGGAAGCATGCCCAGGCTATAACAGCAACTCTGCTTCCTTATCTGTATAAGGAGGAAAGTAGCTGACTTGAGTCCTCTCTGCTGAGGCTGACTGCTAAGCAGGCCATACTGCCCACAGCCCCCTTCAAGGCGCCTCAGCTGTGTGCTTTCAAGCAGCTGAGATCAACTCTGAAGGGGCTGACAGCTGGAGGCTCTCAGCTCACTATGCTCCCTGCAGCCAGGTAGCAAGTCCTTCCTTGGAGGGGGTCTGGGTGACACAACCCTTTGTCTGCCACAGGTGGTGTGTTAACTCATATTTGGTATTTCAGAGGTTAGATGGCAGCTCTCTTTACTGTGAAGCCAGTAGTCAGGAGATGGGGTTTCAGACTTGGTTCTGTAATTGACTTTACTATGAAAGCTTTAAGCCACTTCCTTCTGTGGGTCGCAGAGTTCAGATCTGTCTAGTTAGACCAGATGGTCTCTGCAGTTCTGTGACTGTTCTGTGCTTCACGGGAAGCCCTGATGCTGGGGTGGGATTCAATAAAGCTGTGTGATCTCACCATATTTCTGTGCATCTGATCACCCACCTGCCAGATTCGGGAGCTCTATAAGCAGCGGCTGGATGAAGCTGAAATGTTGGAGAGACATATCATTCAGGCCTGCGCACGGGCCCTTGCGGAGAAAGAGCGGGCCATGCACCAGGCCGAAGTACAGGTCCTTGAGCCGTTCATCAAGATGCCTCCAGGTGTGTATGATGAGCTCCTCTATGCCCTTCACCCTGACTCCCCAGTTGTTAATGTATTACTGTGTTCGCTTCATTACCTCTCTAGTCTTTTTCTGAACATCTGGAGAGTGAGTTGCAGATATGTTGTTTCATTACCGCAGAACACTCCATTGTGCATGTCTCCAAAACAGGGACACTCGCCTACATAACCAGCACACAACCCCCTAAGCCAGGAAATCAGCAATGGTGCAGCGTTAACCTCCACTTCCCAGATGGCATGCAGGTTTCACCTGCTGTCCCACAGTGTCCCTTTCTCCTCTTTGGTCTAGGATCCTGTCTAGGAAGTCATGTTACACGTCATTGTCATGTCTCATTTTCATTTGGCACAGTTCTTTGAACTTTTCCTGTCTTTCATGTTCTTGACTGTTGGGTTTTTCCTCAATTTTTAAAAATTATGGTAAACTACACATAACATAAAATTTACCCTCTTAACCATTTTTAAGCATACAGTTCAGTGGTATTAAATACGTTCATAATCTTGTACAAACATCATCACCATCCATCTCCATAACTCTTTTCATCTTGTAAAACTGAAACCCTCTGCCCATGAAACAATAACTTCCCATTCCCTGCCTTGCCCCAGCCCCTGGCAATCACCATTCTACTTTCTGTCTCTGAAAAAAATTTTTAAAGTTACTATTTCTGACCATTTATTTAATTTAATTAATTTATTTATTTACTTTTGGCTGCATTGGGTCTTTGTTGCTGCACGCAGGCTTTCTCTAGTTTTGGCGAGCAGGAGCTACTCCTTGTTGCGGTGCACGGGCTTCTCATTGCAGTGGCTTTCTCGTTATGGAGCATGGACCCTAGGTGTGCGGGCTTCAGTAGTTGTGGCGCACAGGCTTCGGTAGTTGTGGCTCTCCAGCTCTAGAGCGCAGGCTCAGTAGTTGTAGTGCATGGGCTTAGTTGCTCCGCGGAATTTGGGATCTTCCTGGACCAGGGCTCGAACCCGTGTCCCCTGCATTGGCAGGCGGATTCTTAACCACTGCACCACCAGGGAAGTCCCTATAATTTTTTTTCTTAATTTAAGATTTTTTTCTGATGTGGACCATTTTTAAAGTCTTTATTGAATTTTTTACAATATTATTTCTGTGTTATGTCTTGGTTATTTGGCCGAGAGGCATATGGGATCTCAGCTCCCTGACCAGGGATCAAACCTGCACGCCCTGCATTGGAAGATGAAGTCTTAACCACTGGACTGCCAGGGAAGTCCCTTGTCTCTATAATTTTGACTACTCTAAGTACCTCATATAAGTGAAATCATACAGTATTTGTCTTTTTGCAACTGGCTTATTTCACTTAGCATAATGTCCTCAGGGTTCATCCATGTTGTAGCCTATGTCAGAATTTCCTTCCTTATAGGCTGAATAATATTCCATTGTAGGTACATACCACATTTTGCTTTTCCATTCATCAGTTGATGAACTCTTGGGTTGCTTCCTGGTGTTAGCTGTTCTGAATAATGCTGCTCTGAACATGGTCATACAAATATCTCTTTGAGACCCTGCTTTCAGTTCTTTGGGGTTTATACCCAGAAGTGGAATTGCTAGATCTTATAGTAGTTCTATTTTTAATATTTTGAGGAATCACCGTACTGTTTTCCACAGTGCCTGTGTCATGTTTACATGCCCACCAACAGTGCTCGAGGATTCCCATTTCTCTACATCCTCACCAACTCTATTTTCTGGTTTTTCAGTGTGTGGTTTTTGTTTTTTGTTTTTGAGTGTAGCCATCCCGATGGGTGTGAGGTGATAGCTCACTGTGGTTTTGATTTGCATTTCCCTGATTATTAGTGATGTTGAGTGTCTTTTCATATGCTTATTTGCCATTTGTGTATCTTCTTTGGAGAAATATCTTTTCAAGCTCATTTTTAAAAAAATTTTTACTGGGGTATAGTTGATTTACAATGTTGTGTTAGTTTTAAGTGTACAACAGAATGAATCTGTTATACAAATACATATGTCCACTCTTCTGTAGAATCTTTTCCCATATAGGCCATTACAGAGTATTAGTAGAGTTCCCCGTGCTATACATTAGGTCCTTATTAGTTATCTATTTTATATATAGTAGTGTGTATATGTCAATCCCAATCTCCCACTTTATCCCTCTCCCCTTACCCCCCAGTAACCATAAGTTTATTTCCTATATTTATAACTCTATTTCTGTTTTGTAGATAAGTTCATTTGTAATCTTCTTTTAGATTCCACTTATAAATGATGTCATATGATATTTGTCTTTCTCTTTCTGGCTTACTTCACTCAGTATGACAGTCTCTAGGTCCATCCATGTTGCTGCAAATAGCATTATTTTGTCCTTTTTTATGCTTGAGTAATATTCCATTGCATATATATACCACATCTTCTTTATCCATTCCTCTGTTAATGGACATTTAGGTTGCTTCCATGTCCTGGCTATTGTAAATAGAGCTGCAGTGAGCATTGGGTGTGCATATATTTTCGAATTATGGTCTTCTCTGGATATATGCCCAGGAGTGGGATTGCTGGATCATATGGTAGGTCTATTTTTAGTTTTTTAAGGAATTTCCATACTGTTCTCCATAGTGACTGTACCAGTTTACATTCCCACTAACAGTGTAGGAGGGTTCCCTTTTCTCTACACCTTCTCCAGCATTTATTGTTTGTAGATTTTTTTGATGATGGCCATTCTGACCAGCGTGAGGTGATACTTCATTATAGTTTTGATTTGTATTTCTCTAATAGTTAGTGATGCTGAGCACCTTTTCATGTGCTTTTTAACCATCTGTATATTTTCTTTGGAGAAATGTCTGTTTAGATGTCCCACCCTTTTTTTTTTTTTTTTTTTGGTACACAGGGCTTTCACTGCCAAGGCCTCTCCCATCGCGGAGCACAGGCTCTGGATGCGCAGGCTCAGCGGCCATGGCTCACGGGCCCAGCCACTCTGTGGCATGTGGGATCCTCCCAGACCGGGGCACGAACCCATGTCCCCTGCATCGGCAGGTGGACTCCCATCCACTGCACCACCAGGGAAGCCCCCACCCATTTTTTGATTGGGTTGTTTGCTTTTTTTGATATTGAGCTGCATAAACTGTTTGTATATTTTGGAGATTAATCCCTTGGCAGTTGCTTCATTTGAAAAATTTTCTCCCATTCTGAGGGTTGTCTTTGTTTTGTTTATGGTTTCTTCCTTTGCTGTGCAAAAGCTTCTAAGTTTAATTAGGTCTCATTTGTTTATTTTTGTTTTTATTTTCATTACTCTAGGAGGTGGATCAAAAAGATCTTGCTGCGATTTGTGTCAAAGAGTGTTCTATGTTTTCCTCTAAGAGTTTATAGTATCTGGCCTTACATTTAGGTCTTTAACCCATTTTGAGTTTATTTTTGTGTATGGTGTTAGGGTGTGTTCTAATTTCATTCTTTTACATGTAGCTGTCCATTTTTCCCAGCACCATTTATTGAAAAGACTGTCTTTTCTCCATTGTATATTCTTGCCTCCTTTGTCCTAGATTAGATGACCATAGTTGTGTGGGTTTATCTCTGGATTTTCTATCCTGTTCCATTGATGTGTATTTGTTTTTGTGCCAGTACCATACTGCTTTGATGACTGTGGCTTGGTAGTATAGTCTGAAGTCAGGGAGCCTGATTCCTCCAGCTCCATTTTTCTTTCTCAAGATTGCTTTGACTATTCATGGTCTTTTGTGTTTCCATACAAATTGGAAAGGTTTTTGTTCTAATTCTGTGAAAAATGCTGTTGGTAATTTGATAGGGATTGCATCGAATCTGTAGACTGATTTGGGTAGTATAGTCATTTTGACAGTATTGATTCCTCCAATCCAAGAACATGGTATATCTCTCCATCTTTGTGTCATCTTAATTTCTTTCATCAGTATCTAATAGTTTTCTGAGTATAGTTCTTTTGCCTCCTTAGGTAGGTTTATTCCTAGGTATTTTATTCTTTTTTTTTGGCTGTGTCTGGGACTTCATTGCTGTGCATGGGCTTTCTCTAGTAGCAGCAAGCAGGGGCTACTCTTCATTGCAGTGCACAGGCTTCTCATTGTGGTGGCTTCTTTTGTTGCAGAGCACAGGCTCTAGGTGTGAGGGCTTCAGTAGTTGCAGCACGTGGGCTCAGTAGTTGCGGCACATGGGCCCTAGCCCATGCACCACAACTACAGGCTTCAGTAGTTGTGGTGCATGGGCTCTAGAGGGCAGGCTCAGTAGTCGTGGCACACAAGTTTAGTTGCTCTGCAGCATGTGGGATCTTCCCAGACCAGGGATCAAACCTGTGTTCCCTGCATTGGCAGGCATAATCTTAACCACTGTACCACCAGAGAAGGCCCATATTCAAGCCCATTTTTAATCGATTGTTTTGTTGTTGTTGAGTTTTAGGAATTCTCTATATATCCTCATTATTAATCCCTTATCAGATACATGATTTGCAAATATTTTCTCTCGTTCTGTGGGTTGCATTTTTACTCTGTTGGTAGTGTCTTTTGATGCACAATTTTTATTTTTCATGAAGTCCAGTTTGTCTGTTTTTATTTTGTTGCCTGTGCCTTTGGTGTCACATCCAAGAAATCATTGCCAGATACAGTGAAATCACTGCCAAATCCAATGTTGTGAAGTGTTGGCCTTGTATTTTCTCCTAAGAGTTTTATTGTTTTAGGTCTTGTATTTAGGTCTTTAATTAATTTTGAGTTAATTTTTTGTATATAGTATTACAAAAGCGTCCAACTTCATTCTTTTGTGTGAAGATATCCAGTTTTCCTAGCATTGCTTATTGAAAAGACCATCCTTTCTCTATTGAATGGTCTTGACACTGTTGTCAAAAATCATTTGACTGTATGTCTGAGAGTTTATTTCTGGGCTTTCTGTTCTATTCCATTGATTTCTATGTCCATCTTTATGCCAGTACTATGTTGTTCTTATTATTGTAGCTTTCTTATAAGCTTTGAAATTAGGAATTGTGAATCCTCCAGCTTTGTTCTTTTTTTTTTTTTTTTTTTTTTAATTTTTTTTTGCGGTACGCGGGCCTCTCACTGTTGTGGCCTCTCCCGTTGCGGAGCACAGGCTTCCGGACGCACAGGCTCAGCGGCCATGGCTCACGGGCCCAGCTGTGGCATGTGGGATCTTCCCGGACCGGGGCACGAACCCGCGTCCCCTGCATCGGCAGGCGGACTCTCAACCACTGCGCCACCAGGGAAGCCCCCAGCTTTGTTCTTTTTCAAGATTGTTTTGGCTGTTGTTTTTGGCTGTTTGTTCCTTGAGATTCCATCATGAATTTTGGGATGGGTTTTACTATTTCTATAACAAAAAAACATCCTTGGGATTTTGATAGAGATTTCATTGAATCTGTGTATTGATTTGGATAGTATTGACATTTTAACAATATTAAGTCTTCTAATCCATGAACATCTAATGTGTTTCCATTTATTTATGTCTTCTTTCATTTTTTTCAGCAATGTTTTGTACTTTGTATTGTACAAGTCTTTGATCTCCTTGGTTAACTCTCAAGTATTTTATTCTTTTTGATGCTCTTATAAATGGGATTTTCATAATTTCCTTTTCAGATTGTTCATTTTTAGCATATAGAAATGCATCTGATTTTTGTGTGTTGACTTTATGTACTACTTAGCTGAATTCACTTGTTCTGACAGGTTTTTTTTGTGTGTGAAATCTTTATTGTTTTCTATATATAAGATCATATCTGCAAACAGTAATAATTTTGCTTCTTCCTTTCCAGTTTGGATGCCTTTTATTTCTTTTTCTTGCCTAATTGCTCTGATTAGAACTTCCAGTACTGTGGTGGCTAGAAATGGTGAAAGCAGACATTCTTGCTTTATTCCTGATCGTAGAGGAAAAGCTTTAAGTCTTTCACCACTGAGTGTGATGTTTGCTGTGGGTTTTCATCTGTGCTTTTCATTATGTTGAAATAGTTTCCTTTTATTCTAGTTTATTAGTGTTTTTTTCATCATGAAAGGGTGCTGAATTTTTTCAGAAATTTTTCTGCATCAGTTGAGATGATCACGTGATTTTTCCCCTTTCATTCTGTTAATGTGGTGTATTACATTGATTAATTTTTGTATTTTGAGCCATCCTTGCATTCCAGGAATAGATCTCACTTGGTCATGATGAACTATCCTTTCAATATGCTACTGAATTCAGTTTGCTAGTATTTTGTGAGGATTTTTGGATCAGTATTCATAAGGGATATAGTTTTCTTGTAGTGTCTTTGTCTGGTTTTATATCAGGGTAATGCTGGCCTCTTGAATGAGATAAGAAGTGTTCCCTCCTTTTCAGTTTTTTGTGAAAATTTTGAGGATTGGTATTAATTCTTTAAATGTTTAGTAGAACTCACCAGTGAAGCCATCGGTTCAGGGCTTTTCTTTGTCGGGAAATTTTTGTTTTATTATTGATTCAGTCCCTTTACTTGTTATAAGTCAACACAGATTTTCTGTTTTTTCATGATTTAGTCTTGGTAGGCTTAGTGTTTCTAGGAATTTGTCCATTTTTATCTAGGTTATCCAGTGTGTTAGTGTATAGTTCCTGGTATTCACTTATAATCCTTTTTATTTCTGTAGAATCAGTAGTAGTATCCGCACTTTCATTTCTGATTTTAGTCTTTTGAGTCTTCTCTCTTTTTTCTTAGTTGATGTAGCTAAAGGTTTGTCAATTTTGTTGATCTTTTCAAAGAACCAACTTTTGGGTTCATTGATTTTCTCTATTGTTTTTCTGTTCTCTACTTTGTTAATCTGTGCTCTAATCTTTATTATTTCCTTCCTTCTTTCTGACAGCTTTAGGTTTAGTTTGTTCTTTTTCTAGTTCCTTAAGTCCTAAAGTTAGGTTACTGATCTAAGATCTTTCTTGTTTTATGTAAGTGTTTATAGCTCTAAAATTCCTCCTTAGCACCGCTTTTGTGGTGTCCCATAAGTTTTGGTATGTTGTGTTTTCATTTTCATTGGTCTCTAAGTATTTTCTAATTTTATTTGTGATTTCTTCTTTGGTTCATTGGCTGTTTAAAAATGTGTTGCTTGAAGTTTTGGGACAGGTTTGGTTTTTTAATTTTCCAACCAAGTTGAGAGGCAAGTTGATCTTACATAAAGCACTACAGCATGTAGTAACCATGTGATTTTGAGCAAACCACATGATTTTTCTAGGTCTGTTTTCTCACCTACAAAATAAGGAGGTTGGACTGTCAGGGTGAATGGGTGAATTCAGGGTGAATGATAGTTGATTCTTGCTTTCATCACTTTCTAGCTCATCACCGTGCCTTTTTTCTTTCCTAAGAAAGATGTCACACCCCTTTCCTCTTCTCTTCTATTGTCCCTCCCTCCTTCCCTATCAAGGTACAGGCAGAGCTGGAGATGAGGCTGAGATCCAGAGTTTCCTAGAGAGTAACAGAGTGGCTTAGAAAGGGAAACCTGACTCTGGCCTCTTAATCCTGCATTTGGTGACTAAGGGGACTTAGGATGGTGACACGTCTCTTGCTGGGAGCATACATTTAGCCAGTTTTCATAGTGCCTAGAATGTGTATGTCTATTTGTACACGATTGTCTTTTCCTATTTTGGAGTGGTCAGACATTTTATTTTTGTTCAGAATTATCAAGTTTTAGACAAACTTGCAAAACTGTGCTTTTATTAAGTGACTTTTTTTGAATAAACTCTTTGGTATTCTGGAAAAAAAAGTGGGTTGCCTATTTTCTACAGTTTAGTGAATTTTCCAGTTTTGTTTCTTTTTTCTTTCTTTTTTTTTTTTTTTTTGTGGTACGCGGGCCTCTCACTGTTGTGGCCTCTCCCATTGCGGAGCACAGGCTTCCGACACGCAGGCTCAGCGGCCATGGCTCACGGGACCAGCCGCTCCGCGGCATGTGGGATCTTCCCGGACCGGGGCACGAACCCGTGTCCCCTGCATCGGCAGGCGGACTCTCAACCACTGCACCACCAGGGAAGCCCCATTTTTTACAAAATTAATTTATTTATTTTTGGCTGCATTGGGTCTTCGTTGCTGTGCACGGGCTTTCTCTAGTTGCGGCAAGTGGGGGCTACTCTTCGTCATGGTGTGCAGGCTTGTCATTGCAGTGGCTTCTCTTGTTGTGGAGCATGGGCTCTAGGCACGTGAGCTTCAGTAGTTGTGGCTCGCGGGCTCTAGAGCGCAGGCTCAGTAGCTGTGGCGCACGGGCTTAGTTGCTCCATGGCATGTGGGATCTTCCCAGACCAGGGCTTGAACCTGTGTCCCCTTCATTGGCAGGATTCCTAACCACTGCACCACCAGGGAGGTCCCTGTTCTCTTCTGGTTTCTATTTGCATGGAATATCTTTTTTCATCTTTTCACTTTCAATCTAGTTGAGTCTTTGGATCTAAAATGAGTCTCTTGTAGACAGCATCTATTTGGATCATGCGTTTTTACCTATTCTGCCAATCTCTGTCTTTTGACTGGAGAGTTTAATCCATGTACATTTAAAGTAATTACTGATAAGGAGGAATTTCTGTCACTTTGCTATTTTTCTTCTATATGCCATGTACCTCTTTTGTCCCTCATCCCCTGCATTACTGTCTTCTTTTGTATTTAGTCAATTTTTGTAGTGAAATGTTTAAATTCCTTTTTTATTTCCTTTTGGGTATATTCTATAGCTATTTTCTTTGTCGTTACCATAGGGATGACATTTAACAACCAAAAATTATAACACTCTACTTTGAATTTATACCAGCTTAACTTCAATAACATACAAAACTCTTGTTTCTTTACATCTCCATTCCCACCCCTTTTGGTTGTTGATGTCAGAATATTACATCTTTATACATTGTGTGCCCAGAAATACCAACTAATGCATTAGTCTCTTAAATTATGTAGAAAACAAGACATGAAATTACAAACCTAAGTTACTATAATACTAGCTTTTATAATAATCAGCTTTATGTAATACTAGGTTTTTATTTTTTATTTTTTTGCGGTACGCGGGCCTCTCACCGTTGTGGCCTCTCCCGTTGCGGAGCACAGGCTCCGGATGCGCAGGCTCAGCGGCCATGGCTCACGGGCCCAGACGCTCCGCAGCATGTGGGATCTTCCCGGATCGGGGCACGAACCCGTGTCCCCTGCATCGGCAGGCAGACTCTCAACCACTGCGCCACCAGGGAAGCCCAATACTAGGTTTTTATAATACTAGCTTTTATTTTTAACCTTTGTTTTTTTCCTTTAAATGTATAATATTAGTCTCTTAAATCATGTAGAAAATGTTTATGATTGTCCATGTATTTCCTTTGTTGAGATCTTTATCTCTCCATGTGTCTAGGAGTTACCGTTTAGCATCCTTTCATTTCACGTTGCAGGACTCCCTTGAGCATTGCAGGGCAAGTTTAGTGGTAACAAATACCCTCAGCTTTTGTTTATCAGGAAATGTCTTAATTTCTCCCTCACTTTTGAAGGACAATTTTACTGGATATAGGATTCTTGGTTAACAGTTTTTCCTTTTAGCACTTTGAATATATTGGCCCACTGCCTCCTGGCTTCCATAATTTCTGATGAGAAATCTGCTGATAGCCTTATTGAGGATCCCTTGTATGTGACAAGTCACTTCTCTCTTGCTACTTTCAAGATGCTCTCTTTGTCTTTCAAATGTTTGATTATAACATGTAACATGAGTGTCTTTGAGTTCTTATAGTTCATTGAGCTTCTCGGATATTTATATTCATGTATTTCATCAAATTTGGGAAGTTTTCAGCTGTTATTTTTTCAGATATTCTCTCTGCCCCTTTTTCTCTCTTCTCCTTCTAGGACTCCCGCAATGTGTGTTGTTCACTTTCTGGTGTCCCACAGCTTCCTTAAGCTGTCTTTACTTTTCTTCAACCTTTTTTCCCTTCTGTTCCTCAGACTCGGTAATTTCTATTTTTCTATCTGAAAGTTCACTGATTCTCTCTTCTGCCTGCTCAAATCTGCTTTTGAATCCCTTTGATAGTGAATTTTTCATTTCAGTTAGTGTCCTTTTCAGGTCCAACATTTCTTTTTAGTTTCTTTATACATTTTCTGTCTCTTTATTGATATTTATATTTTTTGGTACATCGTCTTCTTGAGTTTCTCCACATGTTCTTTTAGTTCTGTGAGCATCTTTAAGACAGTTCTTCTAAAGCCTTTGTCTAGTATGTCTGCAATCAGGTCTTTTTCAAGGACAGTTTCTGTTGATTTAATTTTTTCCTTTGAACATGGCATACTTTCCTGTTTCTCTGTATGTTTTTGATTTGTTGTTGTTGTTGTTAGAAACTGGACATTGAATCTAATAGTGTTGTAACTCTGGAAATCAGATTCTCTCCCTGCCACAGAGTTTGCTGTTTTTTGTAATTGTTTTTTGGATTTGTTTTTTAATTATTGTAGGCTGTCTTTGCTGAGGGTCAGCCTGAGATGTAATCTTAAGGTCTTCTAGGTCTTTTCTGAACCCTTCTCTGGGTATGTGTGGTCATGTTCTAATATTCCCCTGATCTGCAGTTGTTTTTGAATGACGTAGTCTTTAATATCTGGCTTCCAAAAGGGGGAAAAGAGAAAGATGAAGGGGGGCGTGCTGGCCCTTTAAATTCCCTGGAAGTCGGCTGATGTTAAGGCTTTCCATTAACACTGCAGCCACAGAGGAAGGTAATGCTGTGCCTCTATGTCGAGGCAAACCCTCCCCCAGCTTTATTAATCTTCAAACAAGTTCCCTATCAGCCACTTTCCTGAAAATCCCAGCCACAAAGCTGCCCTCAGACCCCTGATCAACCAGCGAAGCCATTCACCACTACTGTCCAGAACTCCATGTATACTCGACCTCAGGCCACTTCTGCCATACAAAGTGAACGATTAGGTGTGACGCTCAAGGCTCTAGCCTGGGAAGGATTTCCCTACATGGTGTCCTTTAGGGCCACACCTGAGTAAGGCTGTGATACAGCAGCAGCCCATTTACAGCTAACCCCAGTGTATCATGCTGACCCATCTCTGGACCAGACTGGGTTGCTCTTTTTAACTTTGATTTACAGAGAATTTAGAAGGTACACCTAAGTAAATAGAATAGTATATGAACTCCCATTTACCCCTAACTCAGGCTTAACACATGGCCATTTCTGTCCCACTCATTCCCCTCCTCATGATATTTTAAACAAGTTGCATACATTATATAATTCCACTGTAAATATTTTAGTATATATCACTAAAAGATAAGAAATGGTTTTGAAAAATAATGACATTATTATTACACTTGAAAATAGCAATAATACCTTAATATCAAATATCCAGGAAGTGTTCAAAATCAGACCTGAGTTTTTGTTCCTCTGTCAGTTGGTCTTGGAAAGTTTCCCATGAGGCATAGATATGAGTTGAGGGAAAAGCACTGGAGCAAAGGACATAGACAGTCTGGACCACCAGTTGATGTAATTAGCATGTGTCTTTTGGATCTGCTCAGGCCTAATCCCAAATATGCCATTTTCCCATTGTACAATGGATTGCTCCTTTGCCCTCCCAATCTTATGACTCAGTGGATCTGATAATACCCAGTCAAGATGAGTAGCTCTGGATGAATAGTCACTCGATGTCCCATAGTCAGTACTGGGTCTATGCTCAAGCCCTATAGCCCATTTTTCAAATGATGAGTCATTCTCTTTCACAGTAGGCAGAGTTTTGCTCCAGAACCCTGAGTCTGTGTTACAGCTCTCCTACTGGGGCTTTCTAGAGACTCTCTACAATATTCTCATGCACCGTAGATACCTTTGGATTCGTTGCATTTTTGTGTGTCATGTGGCTTTAATGGCAGGACAGCTTCAGTCATAGCCTGGACATGCCGTACAGCTCTCTCTTGCTTTGAACCCTACTCAAAACTGATAGCCTTTCAGGTCACCTAATAAATGGTTTGGAGCAATGTTCCCATGTGTGGAATATGCTGCCTCCAAAATCTAAAGAGTTCTGCCAATTACCACTCTTCTTAGTGGCAGGGGATACAAAATGCAGCTAGTCGTCCTTTACTTTAGAGAAGATGTTCCGGCATCCCATGTATTTAATTAATAAATAAATTTATTATTTAGGGATTTAAATTTAAATTTAGGGATTTATTGGATCCCTAAAAATTTCTTCAGTGTGTCAGTGTTGGAGGACAGAGGGAATGAAAAGCACCCACCAAACTGAGAAGGCATCTTGAGAGTGAAAAATGAGGCAGGCAGCTCCATATAATCAGTGGATCAGTGGGTGAGATTGGGATCGGGTGGGCAATGATGCAGAAGCATTTGCAGCTGTACTCCATACCGCAGAGGGGCCACTGGGATAATTTCATATTGGAATGGAAACAGTACGTGCATTCCTAAGTTAAGATTTGTGAATGGCTGGGGCTTCCCTGGTGGCGCAGTGGTTGAGAATCTGGAAACAGTACGTGCATTCCTAAGTTAAGATTTGTGAATGGCTGGGGCTTCCCTGGTGGCGCAGTGGTTGAGAATCTGCCTGCCAATGCAGGGGACACGGGTTCGATCCCTGGTCCGGGAAGATCCCACATGCTGTGGAGCAACTAAGCCCATGCGCCACAACTACTGAGCCTGAGTGCCACACTACTGAAGCCCGCATGCCTAGAGCCCATGCTCCGCAACAAGAAAAGCCACCGCAATGAGAAGCCCGCGCACCGCAACGAAGAGTAGCCCCCACTCACTGCAACTAGAGAAACCCGGCGCACAGCAGTGAAGACCCAACACAGCCAAAAATAAATAAATAAAATAAATTTACATTAAAAAAAAAAGATTTGTGAATGGGTAACTAGTCTTGTGGGTACCAGGAATACATCAGGGAAGGTTTTTCATCATTGTTTGGGGACTAATAGAGCATAGAGGCTACCTGGTCCTCATGATTTTTAGGCAATATCTATTAACTACAAAGCCCTTGATGACAAAGAAGTGATTCACTACACAGTAAAGTCCTGGGTAGGGTCATTGAAAGGAGAGAAGAAACTGTAAGGGCCCAAGACGGCTGTCAGTCATGCTAACAGCCATACAGTCAGGAGCCTGAATCTTCTAGTATTACTAAACTACTTACCACTCCATGATCACCAAGTCCAATTAGTAAGTCATCAGTATAATGGACTGGCATGATGTTGGGCAGAGTGTCAAGACAACTGAGTTCCCCACAGGCTCTATTGGTTAGAGAGCAGGAGAGTTAGTATGCTCTTGTGGTGAGATAGTGATTGTGTGCTGATGTCCTTCTTACATAAAGGCAAATTGCTTTAAACCATCCTTACCAAGGAGGATAGAGAACACACTTGCCAGACCAGTAGTCACATGTCAATGCTAGAAGCTGGCCAGAAAGGTACCACATTCAGTATGGCAGCTGTGATTGGGGCTACCACGTGGTTAAATTTATGGTAGCCCATTATCATCTACTCTATTTGGCTTCTGCAGGAGCCAGACAGATGAACTGAATAGTTTATGAACCCTTGTGTATCCATCACTTAATCCCAACAAAACTATCATCCCTGTATCCTTTAAGTATTTGATGATGGTGCTAATCTCTGCAAGGGGAGAGGGTTGCTTCTGCTGACCTGGAGTGTTCAGATGAGCCTGGAGGTTCAGCATTCTCAGGTCCTGCACCTCAATGCCTCATTCCAGGTCTTTGAATCTTACTCTTTTCCTGTCAGGGTCCTGACTTTGATACAGGAGACCTGTTGATGCTGTGCATTCAGTCTCCTTGGCCATTCTGCTACCATCAGTTAGATCCCGTATCTGATTTTCACACTCTCTGCCCTGCAACTTAGATGAGAGTCTCGTTAGTCGTTGCCAGAGACTCTGACTTTCATGGTATGCCTTGAGTTGTCAGTTAGTTGACGTGAGCCTATAATTTTCTTTTTTTGAAAGCTTCCAAAGCAGTTAAAAGCCAGCCAATCCTTATAATTGCCATTGCCCCCATACCATTCAGGGGTCATAGCTATCACAAATGCCAACACTTCACCTTTTACCACATCCCAGTTTACCACATATGAGAATCTTAGTTATTTGATGCTGTCATACTCCAGGAATTACCAGCAATGGAATCCTTTTTGCCATCTGACTAAAGAGTGATCCAGCTCCAAAATCCTATCCTGATAGTCTTCATTCTAGTCTGGAAGCAATTGTTTTAGCCAGTTTCTCCCAAAAGCAAAGCCTGGATCCAGTGTTTTCATGCAGGTAATTTATTTGGGAATGTGATCCAGACAGAAGGTATGCAGAACAAGGGAAGTGGAACAGGGAAGAAGGGAAAGATGATATAAAGATTTGTCAGTTGGCCTCCACTACAGGTGACATGTGCTCAGTCCCACAGTACCTTTTGAGGAGCCTCATGAAATGGATCTCAGAACCACCAACCACAGGGAGATGAAAAGGGGAAATATATCTGTTGGCTCCTGACCGCTGTTGGACAAGAGCGCCCCCCTCGTGTTAACTCCCTGTCTTAACCAGTCCAGGATGCTGTAACAAAGTACCAGAGTGGTGATCATTTTGTAATGTACAAAAATATCGCAGCACTGTGTTGTACACCTGAAACTAATATTATACGTCAACTGTACTTGAATAAACAAACAAAGAAAATTCCCTGGAAGTCACTTCAGCTGGAAGAGAAGGGGCTTGACACCATAGGGGGAGGTGCCTCTTTGCCTACACCTCTGTGGTCAGAAGCAGTCATCGGCCGTCAGAGCACAAATCCCAGGTATTTGGAGGACAGGGTCCTTTTGGCTCACCCAGGCTCTCACAGACTGTGCAGGATGCCCCCGAAACACATGCACAGATGCCTGCCCTGGGACTGGGAGTGAGGGGTGGGTAGCTGCTACCATCCTAAGAGCTGAAGTCCACTGCAATTTCCTGTCCAAGCCTTCCCCTGGAAGTTACAAGTCTTCAGTAGATGCCATGGTTACAAAACAGTTCCGTTAGACTGATTCTGCCAGTGCACCTTTCACCTAGGTGGGGAGACAGAGTCCTGGCGCTTTACTTCCTGTCTCCCCAGGATCCTCTCTCTTGACAGGCCTCCCCCTCTGTGGCGTGGCTCTAATGTTTCCCCATGACCACACGCAGGCTCGCGCTTGGCAGCAGCGCCATGCAAATGACACTGTGCTCCTCTCACCGCAGCACGTCAGGAGGCCCGGGTGATACTAGCCTTGATTACCTGGTCAGGTTGGTGTCTCCACATTAAATTCGCCATGTTGGATGATAAATGATTAGTGCTGTGTGGAGAGGTATTCTCACATTTGACCAATATCTTTTTTCCTCATCAAAGCTCCATCAGCGCTCACTGAAAACTCTTTTCTAAGTCAACCATCTCTCTGGCAATGCTTTCTTAATTTATTTGTTAAAGAAATTGGGTCATTTTTCCTGTACACTTGTCCATAGTCTGGATTTTGCTGATTTCAACATTGTGGTGTCATTTAACCTGTTCTTATGTTCCCTGTATTCCTTGGAATTCAGTAGTTAGTTGTAGAGACGTTATGAGGTTTAAGTTCAATTTGGGGGGCAGAAGGGGAAAGACCAGCTCATAGATGGTGCTGTGTACTCCCTTCAGGACGTGCATGATGTCTCTGTTTTCGTGATATTGCCCGTCTTTGCCCAGATCTGTTGCTTCATTAGGGGTTATAGATTATAGCAAAATGCTAATGATACTGGAATACTTCTATAAAGAGAAACTCTTCAGCAACTACTTTGATTACTCCAAGATAGGAGCAGAATTAATTCTTTCCCCTTATCTTCCAGTTTTTAAAATAATGAGTTGGTTTCCCTAACATCTGCCAACGATGACTAATGAGGTTTGGTTAGTCGGTTTTTAATATCATTATGACCTCATAGGTTTCATAACTACAATTGTATTTATTCTTTTTTTTTTTTTTTTTTTTGGTACGCGGGCCTCTCACTGTTGTGGCCTCTCCCGTTGCAGAGCACAGGCTCCGGACGCACAGGCTCAGCGGCCATGGCTCACGGGCCTAGTCGTGCATCGGCAGGCGGACTCTCAACCACTGCGCCACCAGGGAAGCCCTCTATTTATTCTTATTGATGCTCGAACTGTCCCATCTTTGGCCAATTGGAACATTTTCAAGTTGACACCTGACTCTTTTGACACAACATTGGTTGTCTGTGATAACTTCCTTACTTTCTGGAATGGTCAGATGTTCCAGGTTCATCTTGTGTATTTATTGCCCCAGACCTGGAATCAGCCATTTCTCTAAGAAGCCCTGGTTCCTTTATTCTGCCCCCCCACCACCAAAGTCTTTGATTTATCCTCCTACATCCCTGAAAATCATCATTTTCCAGGTTAGTAGGGACAGTGCTTTTAGGGTTGGGAGACCTGACATATCTGTGGCCTGGAGGGAGGGAGAAGTGGAAGATACAGTGGCTTTGGAAAGCATTACACTCATGGGGTCCTGCTGAGGACCAGAGGATGGGTAAGATGCTTTGCATATGTTATTCCACTGAATCCTTCCAACAACGCTGCGAGGTAGGTTTTCTCTCCATTTTACAGGTATAGGAGCTGAGAGAGGAGCTCAAGTAACTTCCCTAAATTCCCACAGCTCAGAAGGGCTGGGACCCAGATTTGAAGTTGTATCTGCTGTCAAAGCCCATCTCTTTCTTCTCTCAAGAGGAGGAGGAAGGCCTGTTGTCTAGGCACAGTGTCACACGGGTGTGGATGACTTCCCCTCGGGTGTGGCTCTGAGTGTGAGGCCCCATGCCATGTCAGGTCTGCCCCCTCTGAGGCTCAGCCCCATTAGACAGTGAACACTCGGTGTAGAATCCATATCTCCTCCTGTTGCCCCTTCTCTGCAGCAGAGTCGTGTAGCTGCCAGGCCCCCTCCCTCAGTCGTGGATTTAGGCAGAGATTATTGGTAGCAGATTCTCAGGAAGATTTATTGATTGCCTGACGTCCACTGAGTCCTTGGAGTCTGATACTGTCCCCGTCTTCGGTAGGATTCTTTTGGCTAAAGATCAGGGGAGATTAAGTAATTATTTGTTTGTTTATTTTTAAATTTATTTATTTTTGGCTGTGTTGGGTCTTCGTTTCTGTGCGAGGGCTTTCTCTAGTTGTGGCAAGCGAGGGCCACTCTTCATCGCGGTGCGCGGGCCTCTCACTGTCGCGGCCTCTCCCGTTGTGGAGCACAGTCTCCAGACGCGCAGGCTCAGTAATTGTGGCTCACGGGCCCAGTTGCTCCGCGGCATGTGGGATCTTCCCGGACCAGGGCTCAAACCCGTGTCCCCTGCATCGGCAGGCAGATTCTCAACCACTGCGCCACCAGGGAAGCCCTTCTTTGTTTATTTTTAATGAAAGTGGAATAAAACGTTGAGAACTGTGAAATGAACATCAGCCAGGAGAGTTTCCCTTCATTTTATGTTTTTACCCAAGTTAATATTAAGTTGTAATCAGACATTATCTGCCCTGGTTTCTCAGCCTTCTGCTGGCAATGTTTCTCTTTTTTATTTCAAAAGTAGCAGAAGTAGAGATCTTAATCCAGTTCCCTGGACACCCCTCTGGTCTCTGCTTCTCAGGGCAGGGCGAGGTGACCCAAGAACCCCTTTTATAACTTGGATGATTGATGGTAAGGACATTCCCCTGAAATATTTGTTATTTGAGGCACAGAAGCAGACTTTCTCTGTTTGCTGATACAAATGTCACATGGTGGAAAACATGCGTAAATTCTCCAGACAGAGGGAGAAAGATCAGAATTCAGCAGAACGTCCTGTGCTTTTGTTCCCTTCCCTTGCTGCTATCTTATTTATTTTTTATTTTTGGCCGCATGGGGTCTTAGTTGCGGCATGCAGGATCTTTCACTGTGGCATGCGGGCTTCTCTCTAGTTCTTCTCTCCAGTTGTGGGGTGCGCGCAGGCCTAGTTGCCCCATGGCATGTGGGATCTTAGTTCCCTGACCAGGGATCGAACCCGAGTCCCCTACGTTGGAAGGCGGATTCTTTACCACTGAACCACCAGGGAAGTCCCAGCCTTGCTGCTATCTTATCTGTATTATCTTTTGAGGAATGGAGCAGCCAGCCCCTGGCAGAGCTGTGCTCAGGAGCAGGGTCCATGTAGGAAGCCCACCCTTCCCAGGTGGAAGGAGATGGTCACAAGGCCAGTTCAGGGTGCCCAAGGCTCACCTGGTCCATGGACCAGGCCTGATGTGGAGAGAAACTTCCCAAAGACCTGATAAGAAACTGCCACTCCCACCCCCAGACACAACACTGAACTGCCCACACCCTGGGGGAGGACCGTGGGAGTAATGGTATCCGAAGACAGAGGATACATCTCCTTGCAGCATGGCCTTTGCCCTTTATCTGGAAGCTTTATTTTATCTTTTAATATTTCAAATAGGCCATCACCAATGTACTTGGGAACTGGGCTGGACTGTGTCAGTTGGCATTGCTGTCACTCCCTGGTGAGGTCTCTGTATTGCAGAGGAGGGGCCAGGGATCCACGTGTTCCCAGAATGGACCTTTTACCTGTGGTTCCGGGATCGGTCACTGATGAGAGGCTCTTGGTGAGTTTTGGAAGGGGAGGCCTCTGTTCTCCAGAAGCAGTAGCAGGCAGATGACCGAGCAGCTGTGAGTTTCAGAGCAGAGTCCAGATCACGTCCTGAGAGCCCCCTGCTTCAGTGCTGCTGGCTGAAGTTGTTAATGATGAATTCCCTGACCTCTCTCCCACTTTGTAATCCTCTGCGTTCAACAAGTACCCTCCCACCCTTTTTTGGCCGTGCCGCGTGACTTGTGGGATCTCAGTTTCCCAACCAGGGATTGAACCTGTGTCCTCGGCACTGAAAGCGCAGAGTCCTAACCACTGGACTGCCAGGGAATTCCCTTAACCCCTTTGTATACGGTATACATAGGGTAATTCCTGTTTTCCTTGTCGAAACTTGACTATTACAGTAATAGGCCAAATCTCAAAGTTCTTAAATTAACATATTTGATGGGAGAAACATGTGCTCTTCACTTGTCTCACCTGTACCTTTGGTTATAGGGAACGTCTGGAGGGAAAGGCCATTTAAAGGCACCATGTTGGTTAATGGAGCAAGCAGTAAAGTTTGAAAACTTTCAAGTCTTCCATTCACCCTGTTTACTCCTTAATTTTTATCAAAGTAGTTGTGTACATGGTTTAAAAAAAACAAACAGTTTCTAATGAAATATAAAAAAGCCCCCACCTACGTATGTCATTACACATTTGTGCAAACCCATAGACTTCACAACACCAAGAGTGAACCCTAATGTAAACTGCGGGCTTCATGTGACAATGATGTGTCAGTGTAGGATCATCAGTTGTAACAAATGTACCATCCATGGGGGACGTTGACAATGGGGGAGGCTCTGCATGTGGTGGGGGGAAGTGGGTATATGGGAAATCTCTGTATCTTCCCCTCAGTTTTGCTGCAAACCTACCACTGCTCTAAAAAAGTCTATTGAAAAATCCTCCACCTCACCTCTCCCAACTTCAGTCCACTTGTCAGAAATGGCCATTTTTAGCTCTAATTCTTCTGGAAACCTCTAAATAACACATCTTTTCTACTGTTTCCTGGCTCATCAACCATAGATAATATCAACTTCCCACTCTATTAAATGAGATTTCCTCTCATGTGTCTGCCAATCGGTTGGGGGTTGGCTGATCTAGCTGGGCTTGGCTGGCTAGATCAGCGTCCAGCTGTGGGTCCAGCTGAACTTGGCTCCCTGCTGCAGGTTGGGCTCAGGTCTGCTCCACGTGGACTCCTGCTGGGGTCCAGGATGAAGGGGCAGGAGCTCTTCTCAGGATGATGGCAAAGGCACAAGAGGGAAGGCTCAGCTGCGTGAGCACCTTTCAAAATCCTGCCAGCCTTTCATGGTCAAAGCACATGACATGGCCAAAGTCAAGGGTGAAGAAGTGGGCTCTGTCCCTAGTAGCAGGAACTAAACACTCACATGGCAGGGGGCATGGATACAGAGAAGAGTGAAGAATTGGGGCCACTCATCAATCTACCCTGTTTCTCCTAACTCTGTTTTGTTATAAACCTCTCTACAAGTAACTGTATTTTAGCTCAAATAATACCACCACACAGCCTTGCCCAATGGTTGGCCTCTTTTAAGTGGCCAACTTAAATACTTGCTGGTTAGTTTCTTAAATCTCAAAATGACCACAGGGTTCTAAGAATTTTGTTAGGTGTTTTAGGCTTGGAGGATGAAGAAAGTTTGGGTGTAGTTTCTTTGACATCAGTGTGCCTTGAAACACCTTTTCTCATTCTCGTCTGTGTAGTGAAGACCATCTTCAGGTGGTGTGTGGACAACGAGTTGCTACAGAAGCATCATTTGATCTGCCCGAATGATTACTACAGCGATACAGTGCCCTTTTGCTCTGCACCTAAAGGTAATGCCTCTGTGCTCTCTTTGTGCTCTCTTCGAGCCTCTGATACCATTCCAAGGGAAGTTCTGTAGTAGTGGGACCACACCAGCCACCTTTGCTGCTATTTCCTTGTTCATAGATGTTTTTTTCCACTTTTCTTGAATTTGGTAGTGGCTCTTGGGAGGGTCAGCTCTGAGCGTGCCACTTCCTCACTAGCTCCCTAACATGTGCAAGATAAAAGTCTCAGCTCCTCAATGTGGAATCTGACTCTCTAGTCCGTTGCCCAACAACAAGATGTGAAAATGTTTAGAAATGGAGTTGAATGAACCAAGACAGGGAGGGTCTGAAGACATATGAGCCAGGGAGCAAGTTTCTGATGGAGTCAGAACATGGACCTAGGGGTTCTGCATACCCCTTACAGGCCAAGATCAACTTTGAGTGTGGAGGGAAGTTTGGGTAGGGAGGTGGAGAAGGATGTGTGTGTGATACTGGGCCAGTTTTCTGTGCTGTAGAGGCAAGATCTTCTGAAAATGAGTGGAGTGGGAGGCTGTGTTGTGGACTTAAGCAGCAAGGTAGAATTTCAGAAGAGCCACCATGTAGATCCTACGGCCAAATATCGGGATGGCGGCCTAGCGGTGCCAGGCTCCAAAGACGAGCTTGTCAGCAGCCCCGGTCAGTGGGACTCTGATGATCTCTGGGGGACCGGAGCTGAGAAGGCATTTGGGTTGGAAGGACTGGGATCCAGAGAATTGAGGGTGCTGATGAGGAAAGAGTTGCACTGACGGCCTGGGCCATGCAGAGAAGTGAGGCCAGAACCAAGTGCCGTGGGGTACTCGACCACTTAGTATTTTATTTTGTTTTATTTTATTTTTATTTTGATTATCATTTTTGGCCGCACTGTGTGGCATGCAGGATCTTAGTTCCCCGACCAGGGATGGAACCCGTGCCCCCTGCAGTGGAAGCATGGGGTCGCAACCACTGGACCGCCAGGGAGGTCCCAAGCCACTTAGTATTTTAAAGTTGGCTGGACACTCAGTATCTTAGGTAGATCAGTAAGGATGGATTTAACGTGTATTGAGGATTTACCTGGCACTGTGCTAGGAAATGTGATGGTACCAGTTTCATTGCATTCCTGCTAGCAATATTGAATGTTCTCATTTAACCTTTTGGAGATGATCTTATAGGTATTAAAAAGCTAATACAAACTTTGATTTGTCATGTGGACCTTTAAAAAAGCATGTTCACATATGATGTACGTGTACATGCGTGTGCGTGACAATGGTCCACTCATGTTCTTGACCATGTTTGGCAACCGAACAAATGTATGAACACTCTAGTCCTAAGTCTCGAGGATGCAGAGTAAGTTCCAGGAGTAATTGATACACTGAAGAGCAATTACATCTGGGGTAGGAAATATGAACATTTAGGGGAAAAAGAATACCAAGCTAACTGTGCCTTTGGTGGTTTCATTAAGTCATCTTGGAAGCGTCCACCTCGTCACCTTGGTATAGTAGCTTATTTTTTTTCCTGGTGCCACAGGTGCCTTAGTCCCTGGATATTCAAAACTGACATTTAGTTGTGAGAAACGTTCTGTCCCAAAGAAAGAGCTGACCAAGAAGCTTGCCTGCAGGAAGATGCCCTCTCAGTCTGAAGAGGAGACAGACTACACCATGGACAGCCTGACATGGGACTCATCTTTTAAGGGCAAACTCAGATCCAGAGCAACTGCCGAGGTGAGTGCTGACGCCTGTGAGTGTGTGGACGGTGAGGCAGGGCAATGACAAGGAAGGGGCTCCTGGTGACACACGACGTTGTGATGAAGCCACAGCAAAATAGAGAGGAGGGTGTCCTTGGCCACCTGTGGATCATGAAGTCGGCAAGATATCAACACACACAGCCCCCCCGCTTGTCGTTGACGCTATCCTTTTCTCGTGTTTCAAAGAAAACAGGTTCACCGAAGAATAAAAACTGGATGAACCATTTATGTGTGCCCCAGAGGCAGCTGGAGCGGCTTCTGCTCGCCAGGATGGAGAGTCGGAACCGCTTCCTGAAAAACCCTCGCTTTTTCCCTCCTAACACTCCGTTTGGAGGCACATCTCTTCTGTTTCCTCCCAAGAAGCCAGCACTGATAGGAGAATTCCAGGATGGAGAGCTGGAAGAGAGGTGTGTTTTTTCCTGACTCGTATTCTCAGAAAATCTGATCCTGCAGAGGAAAACTCAGAAGGTCCTGAGTCTGCTTTGGCTTCTGGAGGATCCTAGAGGTTTGGGGGTGGGGTGTCAGTATCCGAATAGAGCAGGGCTTTGGGGCTGCCCTCAGGCGTGGCCTTTGGACACCCCCAGAGTCCTGGGTTGTGCTCTTCTGACCTGCCAGAGTCTTGAGGAATAGGGATTAGTGTTGGCCCTTGTTTATATCTGAATGGTCTGGATCAAATGGGAGACATTTCTATAGCCATGTGCTCCTTACATTAAATTCATGTGTCTTGGATAATAAAAATGTTTAAAATCTGTGTAACGAAAAATAATTAGTATAAATTGTTATTTTTCTTTAAGAGAGTGCCTTTGGCTATATTTCAATAATTGTCCGGGGCTTCCCTGGTGGCGCAGTGGTTGAGAGTCCGCCTGCCGATGCAGGGGACACGGGTTCGTGCCCCAGTCCGGGAAGATCCCACATGCCGCAGAGCGGCTGGGCCCGTGAGCCATGGCCGCTGGGCCTGCGCGTCCGGTGCCTGTGCTCCGCAATGGGAGAGGCCACAGCAATAAGAGGCCCATGTACCGCAAAAAAAAAAAAAAAAAAAAATAATTGTCCGTACGAAGGGAATGAGTTGCTTCACTGGTTCATAATTTTAATGGATTTAAAACGATTAATGTTTCTTTATTAAATATCTTTTTATTAAGAAAAGTCAGAAAAGATTTGCCAAGAAAACTAGCACCTATATTAAAAACCCAATTAACGTATTGGTGTTTAAGCTTCCAGAGTTTTTCCTGTGCATATTGAAAAGGAAATATGTAGATATATGTGTTTTCACAAAGATTTGATCTTGCTGTAAAACTCTTTTGTGACCTGCCTTAATAACAACAAAAGCCAACAGATGACACATTGCCTATCTCTTTGATGGCTTGGATGTATTTGTTTTCCATGAATCGGTCACATGGATGAAACTAACAGCCTTTCTCATCCTCTCTTGCCCTCCCACAGTTGTGCTGATACTCCAATGTTTCTAGCTAAGCCCTCAATCGCATTTTTCACGGATTATGAAATTGGACAAGTTTATGAGGTAGGACTCTGGTTTCTTTACACATCCCACTCTGCTTCCTTATTTTTAAAAAGTCTTTGCTGTGAAATTTTAAAACCATACACACACACACACACATGCCATACACAAAACTAGGGAAAAGACTGTAAAGAACACTCATGTGCCCTTCACCCAGCTTCAACAGTTACCTACATTCTGCAAATCTGATTTCATCTGTTATCCTTACAACTTCATGTATGTGTGTCTGTGTGCACATGCATTCACTGGAGTATTTTAAGGAAAAGCTTAGCATGTCATTCTTCAGTTAATACTTTAATGAGTATCTCTAACAGATAAGGACTATTAAAGAATAACCATAATCATACCCAGCAATATTAACAGTGATTCCTTAATATCAACCAATATACATCCACATCTGATTTTTAGCTATTTATTTTTTTAAAAAAGTCAATTTATAATTGGTTTCTTTGAGTCAGAATTCAAACATTGCATTTGGTTAAAGTACCTCTTATTTCTCCGTTAGTTTATAATTGCTGCTCCATCCTTTTCTTTTTAAAAATGCCATTTATTTGTAGAAGAAACTGTAATTTCTTATATTCTGGATTTGGCTAATTGCTTTATTTTTTGTTTTTTTTTAATTTAATTTTTATTTTATATTAGAGTACAGTTGATTTACAGTGTTGTGTCAGTTTCAGGTGTACAGCAAAATGATTCAGTTATACGTATACATATATACGTTCTTTGTCAGTTTCTTTTCCCATATAGGTTATTACAGAATACTGAGTAGAGTCCCCTGTGTTATACAGTAGGTCCTTGTTGATTATCTGTTTTATATATAGTAATGTATATATGTTATATCCCAAACTCCTAATTTATCCCTCCTCCCACCTTTTCCCTTTGATAACCCTAAGTTCTTTTTGAAGTCTGTGAGTCTGTTTCTGTTTTGTAAATAAGTTCATTTGTATCAGTTTTTTTAGAATCCACCTGTAAGTGATACCATATGATATTTGTCTTTCTCTGTCTGACTTACTTCACTTAGTATGATAAACTTTAGGTCCATCCATGTTGCTGCAAATGGCATTCTTTCATTCTTTTTTATGGCTGAGTCATATTTCATTCTATATAGGTACCATATCTTCTTTATCCATTCATCTGTTGATGGACATTTAGGTTGCTTTCATGTCTTCGCTATTGTAAATAGTGCTGCAGTGAACATTAGGGTGCATATATCTTTTCGAATTATGGTTTTCTCCAGATATATACCCAGCAGCAGGATTGGTGGATTATATGGTAGTTCTATTTAGTTTTAAGGAACCTCGATACTATTCTCCATAATGATATTACCAATTTACATTCCCACCAACAGTGTAGGAGGGTTCCCTTTTCTCCGCACCCTCTCCAGCATTTATTGTTTATAGAGTTTTTGATGAAGTCCATTCTGACTGGTTGTAGTTTCGATTTGCATTTCTCTAATAATTAGTGATGTTGAACATCTTTTCATGTGCTTTTTGGCCATCTATATGTCTTCTTTGGAGAAATGTCTATTTAGATCTTCTGCCCATTTTTTTATTTGGTTGTTTTTTTTTTTATATTGAGCTGCATGAGCTGTTTGTATATTTTGGAGATTAGTCCCTTGTCGGTCTCATCATTTGCAAATATTTTCTCCCATTCTGTGGGTTGTCTTTTTGTTTTGTTTATGGTTTCCTTTGCTGTGCAGAAGCTTTTAAGTTTAATTAGGTCCCACTTGTTTCTTTTTGTTTTTAGTTCCATTACTCTAGGAGGTGGATTGAAAAAGATATTGCTGCAATTCATGTCAAAGAGTGTCCTGCCTGTGTTTTCCTCTAAGAGTTTTATAGTATCAGGCCTTACATTTAGGTCTTTAATCCATTTTGAGTTTATTTTTGTGTATGGTGTTAGAGAGTGTTCTAATTTCATTTTTTACCTGTAGCTGTCCATTTTTCCCAGCACCATTTATTGAAAAGACCGTCCTTTCTCCACTGTATGTTCTTGCCTCCCTTGTCATAGAGTAATTGACCATAGGTGTGTGGGTTTATTTCTGGGCTTTCTATCCTGTTCATTGATCTATATTTATGTTTTTGTGCCAATACCAAACTGTTTTGATTACTGTGGCTTTGTAGTATAGTCTGAAGTCAGGGAGTCTGATTCCTCCAGATCTGTTTTTCTTTTTCAGGATTGCTTTAGCTATTCAGGGTCTTTTGTGTCTCCATACAAATTGTAAAGTTTTTTGTTCTAATTCTGTGAAAAATGCCATTGGTAATTTAATAAGGATTGCATGGAATCTGTAGATTGCCTTAGGTAGTATAGTCATTTTGACAATATTGATTCTTCCAATCAAAGAACATGGTGTATCTTTCCATCTGTTTGTGTCATCTGCAATTTCTTTCTTCAGTGTCCTATAGTTTTCAGAGTACAGGTCTTTTGCCTCCTTAGGCAGGTTTATTCCTAGGTATTTTATTCTTTTTGATGCGATGGTAAATGGGATTGTTTCCTTAATTTCTCTTTCTGATCTTTTGTTGTTAGTGTATAGCAATGCAAGAGATTTCTGTGTAATAATTTTGTTTCCTGCAACCTTACCAAATTCACTGATGAGCTGTAGTAGTTTTCTGGTAGCATCTTTAGGCTCTTCTGTGTATAGTATCATGTCATCTGCAAACAGTGACAGTTTTACTTCTTTGCCAATTTGGATTCCTTTTATTTCTTTTTCTTCTCTGATTGCCATGGCTAGGACTTCTAAAACTATGCTGAATAATGGTGGTGAGAATGGACCTCCTTGTCTTGTTCCTGATCTTAGAGGAAATGCTTTCAGTTTTTCAACGTTAGCTGTGGATTTGTCATATGGCTTTTTTTATGTTGAGGTGAGTTCCCTCTATGCCCACTTTCTGGAAAGTCTTTATCATAAATGAGTGTTGAATTTTGTCAGAAGCTTTTTCTGCATCTATTGTGATGATGATATGGTTTTTATTCTTCAATTTGTTGATGTGGTATATCACACTGACTGATTTATGGGTATTGAAAAATCCTTGCATCCCTGGGATAAATCCCACTTGATCATGATGTATGATCCTTTTAATGTATTGTTGGATTTGGTTTGCTAGTATTTTGTTGATAATTTTTGCATCCATGTTCATCAGTGATATTGGCCTGTAATTTTCTTTTTTTGTAGTATCTTTGTCTGACTTTAGTATCAGGGTGATGGTGGCCTCATAGAATGAGTTTAGGAGTATTCCTTCCTCTGCAATTTTTGGGAAGAGTTTCAGAAGGACAGGTGTTAAGTCTTTAAATGTTTGATAGAATTCTCCTGTGAAGCCATCTGGTCCTGGACTTTTGTTTGTTGGAAGTTTTTAAACTACAGCTTCAATTTCAGTAGCTGTGATTTGTCTGTTCATATTTTCTATTTCTTCCTGGTTCAGTCTTGGAAGGTTGTACCTTTCTAAGAAATTGTCCATTTCTTCTAGGTTGTCTATTTTATTGGCATATAGTTGCTTGTAGTAGTCTCTGATGATCCTTTGTGTTTCTGTGGTGTCCATTGTCACTTCTCCTTGTTCATTTCTAATTTTATTGATTTGAGCCCTCTCCCTTTTTTTCTTGATGAGTCTGGTTAAAGGTTTATCAATTTTGTTTATCTTTTCAAAGAACTGACTTTTTTGTTTCATTGATCTTTTCTATTGTTCTCTTCATCTCTATTTCATTTATTTCTGCTCTGATCTTTATGATTTCTTTCCTTCAATTAACTTTGGTTTTTATTTAAAAAATTTTAATTAATTTTTTTTTGGCTGTGTCGGGTCTTAGTTGTGGCACATGGGGTCTTCGTTGCAGCATGTGGGATCTTTCATTGCAGTGTGTGGAATCTTCATTGCGGCGCACAGGCTTCTTTCTAGTTGTGGCATGCAGGTTTTCTCTGTCTACTTGTGGCGCGTGGGCTCCAGGGTATGTGGGCTCTGTAGTTGTGGTGTGTGGGCTTAGTTGCCCTGCAGCATGTGGGATCTTAATTCCCCAACCAGGGATCGCACCCGTGTCCTCTGCATTGGAAGGCAGTTTCTTTACCACTGGACCACTAGGGAAGTCCCTAACTTTGGGTTTTGCTTGTTCTTCTTTCTCTAGTTGCTTTAAGCACAATGTTAGGATGTTTATTTGAGATTTTTCTTCTTTCCTGAGGTAAGAGTGTATTGCTATAAACTTCCCTCTCTTAAAAGTGCTTTTGCTGCATCCCATAGGCTTTGGACCATTGTGTTTTCATTTTCATTGGTCTCTAGGTAGTTCTTTATTTCCTCTTTGATTTCTTCAGTGATCTATTGGTTGTTTAGTAACATATTGTTTAACCTCCATGTGTTTGTGTTTTTTCGTTTTTTTCTTGTCATTGATTTCTAATCTCATAGTGGAACAGCTGTACTTCTCTGTCGTCTCATTTTGTCTAACTTTCTGTGTTTGTGGCCTCCATTCCTCAGGCTGCAGGATTATAGTTCTTGCCTCTGGTGTCTGCCCCCTGGTGTGTGAGGTTGGTCCAGGTGCTTGTGCAGGCTTCCTGGTGGGAGGGACTGGTGCCTGCCCACTGGTGGGTGGAGCTGGGTCATATCCTTCTGGTGGGCTGGCTCGTGTCAAAATTTGTGTTTATAAGCAGCTGTGGGGTCAGGATGTCTTTAGGCAGCCTGTCTTCTGGTGGGTGGGCCTGTGTTCCCACCCTGTTGGTTGTTTGGCCTGAGGTGTCCCAGCACTGGAGAAGTGCAGGCTGTTTGGTGATGTCTGGTCTCAGTGCCAAAATGGCAACCTCTGGGAGAGCTCACGCTGATGGGTATTCCCTGGGGCATCCGCCACCAGTGTCCTTGCCTCCACAGTGAGCCACAGCTGACCCCCACCTCCCCAGGAGACCCTCCAAGACCCACAGGTGGGTCTGGCCCAGGCTCCTATGGAGTTACTGCTTTGCCCTGAGTCCCAGTGCACATGAAACCTTGTGTGTGCCCTCCAAGAGTGGAGTCTCTTTCCCCCCAATCCTGTGGAGCTCCTGCACTCAAGCCCCACTGGCCTTCAAAGCCAAATGCTCTGGGGGATCCACCTCCTGATGCCAGATGCCCAGTCTGGGGAGCCTGATGTGGGGCTTGGAACTCTCACTCCTATGGGAGAACCTTTGCAATATAATTATTTTCCACTTTGTGGGTTGCCCACCCAGTGGTTATGGGATTTGATTATATCAGAAAACTGCCCCTCCTACCATCTTGTTGTGGCTTCTTTGTCTTTGGGTGCAGAATATCTTTTTTGGTAGGTTTGAGGTTTTTTGTTGATGGTTGTTCAGCAGTTAGTTGTGATTTTGGTGTTTTTGTGAGAGGAGTTGAACTGAAGTCTTTTTACTCTGCCTTCTTGTCTCAGTTTGACTCTCGCTAATTGCTTTATTTGGTGACATTAAACATATTCCTTTATCCTCCATATATTTTATAAACTTGTCAGATGTAGAGGTTTGATTAGACTCATGTTCAAGTTTTTTAAAATTTTTTTGGCAAGAATACTTCTTTGGTTGTGGTGTATATTTCTTGTTGAATCCCATCAGGAGAACGTGATACTCGGTTTTCCTATTATTGGTGATGAATGGCTTCAGGTTTTATGAGCCTAATTCATCCTTTATAAAGTTTTTATCAATGTTTTATTTAATGGTTTTAGTAGCATTAGATGATTGTTGCCTAGATGAATTTTTTTTTAATTAGGGGTTATAAAACGGTGACTTCTAATTCTGTTATTCTTTCTGCATTTATTACCTGTGATTTCCTGTTTTTAAAAAAACTTTCCCTCAAACTTCTGCTTATATCCCGTCTTCCTTAAATTCTCCTTACCTCTATAGATAACTATTTCTATTAGTTTGGGTTCTTCCATTGTTTCTTTTTGGAATCATAAGCAAATATGTAGATATATATTTGAACCCTTTCTCCTTCTTACTGTCCACACCTTGCTTTTTTCACTTAACAGTATATCTAGTGATTACTTCAAGAGCAATATGTAGAGACTTTTCTCATTCCTTTTCCTAGTTTCCCTCTTGCTGCTAGCCTCCTTCCATCCTGGGGAATCAGGTCAAGACCAAGCTTAGCAGTCACCAGTTCTGCTCACCATATGCAAAGATAGCTATTCTTAATGATAACAATACCTTCACACACACATGGATTGTACTTTACAGTTTAAAGAGCACTTGCAAATCCATAATTCTTTAGGAACTCTCATCCACCCATAGCAAAAGCAGACTAAGATGTCAGGCTTTTAGGCTAAATGTTAAAGAAAGCATTTTGTTTACTTCTTGAACTCAACAGTTATGTATTCTCTTTTGGACTTGTGTGCTTGGGATTTCTGTGTCTGGTCATCACATTTCAAAGACAGTTGGAAAAGTTGGCAAAGACTCAAGAGAAAGGGAACTGAAATAATTTCAGTTTGGGCATGGAATGGGGCAAAGGGATGGCTTCCCAGGGACATACAAAAGCCATTTCTGTAGGACCTGCAAGTGTCCACTGTGGAGCCTGTAGATGAGGTGAGCTTAGGCTGCATAGGACCATCTTCCCCTCCTGTCTTTACTCTTCTGTGGCACAATTTTTTTTTGAAAAGCTTCTTTATTAACACAAATTACTAATCTTTTTTTCTTTTGTAAATTTTTACTTATTTTTTTTGGCTGTGTTGGGTCTTTGTTGCCGTGCACGGGCTTTCTCTAGTTGCGGTGAGCCGGGGCTACTCTTCCTTGTGGTGTGCAGGCTTCTCATTACGGTGGCTTCTCTTGGTGCAGAGCACGGGCTCTAGGAATGTGGGCTTCAGTAGTTGTGGCACGTGGGCTCAGTAGATGTGGTTCATGGGCTGTAGAGCACAGGCCCAGTAGCTGTGGCACATGGGCTTAGTTGCTCCACGGCATGTGGGATCTTCCGGGACCAGGGCTCAAACCCTTGTCCCCTGCATTGGCAGGCAGATTCTTAACCACTGTGGTGGTTAAGAGAGGGAAGTCCCTGTGGCACAATTTTATTTATCTTCCCCACTAGATTGAAACCCACACAGGCAGGGATTATTTCTAGGTTTATGTTATCATTTTATTATTAGTGCTGGCATATAGTAGGTCCACTGACTGAATTACTTGAATATGGGTCTACCTCTTAGCCTTGCCTGCCCCTGATGCAAGGTAAATCAAGAACAAATGAAAGGGGCCTCATTTTACTACAAAAAAAAAAAAAAGAGTGTGTGTGTATGTGTGTGTGTGTGTACTTCTCAAAGGGTTTGTGGGTCACCCACCTGGCAGATATGGGATTTGATTTTATCATGATTGCGTCCCTCCTGCCGTCTTGTTGTGGCTTCTTTGTCTTTAGATGTAGGATATCTTTTTTGGTAGGTTCCAGCATTTTTTTGTCAATGATTGTTCAGCAGTTACTTGTGATTTGGGTGTTTTCATAAGAAGGGCTAAACTCACGTCCTTCTACTCTGCCGTCTTGTCTGAGATCTTCCCAAGGGGTTTCGATAAGGTGGTGAATGACAGCTTACAGATGGTTTCGTTAGGTCGCTAAATATGCAAAATGGTTAAATATAGAGGGAAACCTGCTGTATAAAAAATAAATTTAATTTAATTTAAAAAATATATAGGGAAGTATATGTAAAATAATGTTAAAATTAATCAAAGCACAGCATAATGATTATGAATAAGATCTGAGTACATATGGCTGGAAGAAGCCACTTACACTGCACAGAGAATCATACATAATTAGCACATTTCAGGGAAGGAGTTACAGTATCATTTTTTTTAACATCTTTATTGGGAACAGTATCATTTTTTTCATAAACTTGTGTTGACACTGATGAAAACTTCTATTTATTTTTTAATTTGGGAGATTTTTGTTTTTATTGAAGTATAGTTTATTTACAACGTTGTGTTAATTTCTGATGTATAGCAAAGTGATTCAGTTATACATATATATATATATACATTCTTTTTTTTAATATTCTTTTCCATTAAGGTTTATCATAGGATACTGAATATAGTTCTGTGTGCTGTACAGTAGGACCTTGTTGTTTATCCATTCCATATATAATAGCTTACATCTGCTAACCCCAATCTCTGACTCCATCCGTCCCCCCCCCCTCCCCCTTGGCAACCACAAGTTTGTTCTCTATGTCCATAACTCTGTTTCTGTTTCATAGATAGGTTCATTTGTGTCATAATTTGGATTCCATATGTACGTGATGTCATATGGTATTTGCCTTTCTCTTTGTGGCTTACTTCACTTAGTGTGATAATCTCACATTGCTGCAAATGGCATTATTTTGCTCTTTTTTTATGGCTGAGTAATAATCCATTGTATATACACACCACATCTTCTTTATCCATTCCTCTGTCGATGGACATTTAGGTTATTTCCATGTCTTGGCTATTGTGAATAGTACTGCTATGAACACAGGGGTGCACGAATCTTTTTGGATTAGAGTTTTGTTTGGATATATGCCCAGGAGTGGGATTGCTGGTAATTCTATTTTTAGTTTTCTCAAGAACATTCCATACTATTTTCAGTAGTGGCTGTACCAACTTACATTCCCTCCAGCAGTGTAGGAGAGTTGCTTCTTCTCCACATCCTCTCCAGCATTCGTTATTTGTAGAGTTTTTAATGATGACCATTCTGACCGGTGTGAGGTGGTACCTCACTGTAGTTTTGATTTGCATTTCTCTAATAATTAGCGATGTTGAGCATCTTTTCATTTACCTCTTGGCCATTTGTATTTCTTACTTGGAGAAATGTCTATTTAGGTCTTCTGCCCATTTTTTGATTGGGTTCTTTTTTGTTGTTAAGTTGTATGAGCTGTTTGTATATTTTGGAAATTAATCTTGTATCCTGCTACTTTGCTGAATTTGTTTATCAGTTCTAGTAGTTTTTGTGCAGAGTCGTTAGGGTTTTCTATGTATAGAATCATGTCATCTGCATATAATGACAGTTTTACCTCTTCCCTGTCAATTTGGATACCTTTTATTTCTTTTCTTTTCTGATTGCTGTGGCAAGGACTTGCAATACTACATTGAATAGAAATGATGAGAGTGGGCATCCTTGTCTAGTTCCAGATTTTAGCGGGAAGTCTTTCAGCTTTTCACCATCGAGTATTATACTGGCTGTAGGTTTGTCATAAATAGCTTTTATTGTGTTGAGATATGTTCCCTCTCTACCCACTTTGTTAAGAGTTTTTATCATGAATGGATGTAGTATTTTGTCAAATGCTTTTTCTGCATCTATTGAGATGATAATGTGGTTTTTGTCTTTTGTTTCTGTGGGTATCACATTGATTGATTTGCATATGTTGAACCATTCTTGTGAGCTTGTGATGAATCCCACTTGATCACGGTGTATGATCTTTTATATGTGTTGTTGGATTTGGTTTGCTAATATTTGCTAATATTTTTTGAGAATTTTCGCATCTATATTCATCAAAGATATTGGCCTGTAATTTTCTTTTTTGGTGGTGTCCTTGGTTTGGGTATCAGGGTGATGGTGGCTTCATAGAATATCTTTGGGAGTGTTCCCTCCT